>NC_051406.1:20872883-20873246 GCF_015228065.2 Penaeus monodon
CAAAAATATTATATTTAATCCCCAAAATTCTGCAAATTAAACCCAACAAAAATTTAAACTACCAGTGTTGAAAGGGAATCCAGCTTTGCCAGCATTAAATCTGAATCTAGCTTCTCCTGTAGAAGAGGGATACAGAAGGGAGCAAATTGGTGTGTCGATGACAAGGCTTGCCTGAGGCCGAATACTAGGTCCTCTGATGATATGCCATAAGGATCATCTGCTGGCTGAAAGAATAAAAATGAAAAATATCATACATACAACCTAGTTTAGATCCTCTCCCTTCTCCAAACAGTTCTTTTATCTTTGATGTGTTCTTGGATTAGTTGCCTTTTGGTTTATAAATCTTAAAAGTCTCATAATTTT
>NC_051406.1:20873795-20875302 GCF_015228065.2 Penaeus monodon
TTGTGCTTGTTTGCCATGCAGTTTGCAAAATTGTGTCAAGTAAAAGCTTCAAAAGGGAGGGGTGATAACTTTTAAAAAAACAAATGAGCAGTTACACAACAAAAAGCACAATTATGTGAGCAAGTATGACGGGCCCTACCAATTTCATAAGCAGCACTGTTTATGGGGCATTTTATTTCTGGAACAGAGCTAACCCAACATTCACAACAGTAAAAAAAAAAATATTATATATTTTTTTTGTATCAACATAATATTTTATGGTCTTATCATTGGCATACTGACAGCCATAAAAAAATTCATGGCCACAAGGAGGAGGATGCAGTGGGTGAGGGGGGAGGGGGGAGAGTGAGCCACCACTCACACCCATGTGGAGCATCGCCTCTGAAGGATTTGTTTATCTAATATTTTTTAACAATATACCTCAAATGTTTTCTAGTAGTTCATTCTTTTTGAAACCCACTGTGATGGTAAAAGCAAGGGGTACCAGCACCAAAAAAAGAGACAAAACCACAAAATGTCAATGAGACAGCCTCCATATTGCCAAGAGTCACGAAACACTAAGCTCACAAAGTGGCTCTACAATTCATTGCTACCATATGAAAATATCTAAATCTATTAGAAATAAGAGCAACTCATATGATGCATAAAATTAGGTAAGCAGTAGACCTAAAATCATGATGCCTCTTTTTGGTGCAGATGACTGTGTCCCTTTAAACAGCCCTAAACATTTACACTGCAACAAAGGGAAACATTAGTTGAGGACAATTTGTAGATGGAAATTTGTTATAGGAAGATTTTGAGATTTACATTTGCCATCTCCTATAATTTCCTTTGAAAACAATCATCAGGATATTCAGTGATTTTTCTTGGCCAATTCTGTTGTTTCTTCCTTCTTATGAAAAAATTTTGCACTGCATATTAAGTTGTGATTTTCTTTTGAAGGAAAAAATAACACTAAAATGAAAAGAGATGGTCTGGCTATTGGATAGGGGTATTTAGCTCAGGTAACTTGATTGGAAGGAGATACAGGTGCTTAATGTTGCTACCTATAAAAAAAAATAACAGTAAAAAAGCATCACTCATGGTTCAGCCTCAAATTTTTGAAAAAAAGAAGCAATAGCAACATATAGGTGAGGATTTCTTCACCCGGCACAAGCAGTTAATCTTCACACCTTTTGCAATGAAGATGTTTATGATTCTGAAATTGCTTTAACAGCATACAGAGTAATGAGATATAGAGGGCCAATGAAAGCTTAGCAAAGGCAATGACTCATTAGTTTGAGGAAGTCTAAAATAACACATGGAAACACAGAAATGTGCTTTTCTAAAACTGTTAACCCACTAATGACATGATTTTGTTGTGTCATAATACACCATACAATGGGCTGATTGATTCAAAACTTAGAATCATACACTTTCCCTGCTCTGTATGTTTTTGATTGCAATTTCTTTTTGTGAAATAATCCTAAAGAGAGATTTAATGCCTACTTTTAATCCTAAAATTACA
>NC_051406.1:20875499-20875688 GCF_015228065.2 Penaeus monodon
GGCTGTATCTCCTCCATTACTGCAGTTAGGGTCTAATCAGCAAACAGCCATTGAGAGTGTGCAAAATAAGCAAGATCATCCACTCATGGCAAAGGGGATGTCACCTGGCACTGAGCATGGTTTGCCAAGAGACCCCAATTAAAGTCATCCAGCAGTGGGTCAAACAAAACTCGGTAGCCCCATGGACAG
>NC_051406.1:20875744-20876673 GCF_015228065.2 Penaeus monodon
CTCAAAAATAGAGTAAATGTACAGCCTAAAAAGCATACAAGTTTTATTATGCAGCATTTTGCTGTGACAACAGTAAGTTTAAAGAAATAAAGAAAAGGCTAGAGGAATGATTTTCAAAATCATCTAGAAATTATTCATATTTGTGATACAATGGTAGCATAAATCCTCTGGAAATGTCAATCTCAAAGCCTGATGTCTCTATCAAATGTACGTCCACCCCCACTAGGGTTGCACTACTGACAGTAATAGGCTATCCCCAATGGTCTATTAGTAACCTTGCTGTCAGTGGTTCTAGTCTTTCAAATAGGATCAAGATTCACAATAATGAATGATCTGCATCAATAAAAAGATTACAAAGGTTTACAATATCACTGCAGTTGAAATGTAAATGTCTTATGGCATTATTATTGTGCTTGCTTGTTTGTTTGATAACTGTTAATTCTTACATTACATTTCCTTCCTAGCTATAGGAAGACAATTTAAATTACTAATGGAAGGCCATCTTAAGAACCACACTTCTCTTAATACCAGTTCTTCATATATACCCAACACTATCAAGTGTGTTACCTGGTCAAACAAGATACTTCAGATAGTACAAGAGAGGAGCTAAGGATGCTCCAAATCAAATGAAAATCCTCAAACTGGAATCCAAAGTACTCAGAATAAAACAACAAATTTTCTGCATTTCAAATCTTAGTCTCAACAGCAGGTGAAGATATAGACTACTCTCTTTCTTCTGATCTCTCAAAATTCAATAATAAAACAAATAAACATTTCTATTTTTAATTTATCTGACAGATAACAAATGTTTTAACTGCAATCATACTTTATACTTTGCAATTTTTCTTTCATCTGTCTCACATGGGGGTTCAACAACCTTGATCCACCTTACAGGAAGTTGTACGACAGCAAAACATTTTTTCAATATT
>NC_051406.1:20876840-20878133 GCF_015228065.2 Penaeus monodon
TTCAGAAATTAAAGTAACACATAAAGATTATACGGGATAGAAAAATTTTGGTGATCAATAGAGACCTGGCAGGCACAAGGAGAGGGAAATAAAAATGATCAGCAGGGGGCTGGGGCAAAGGCCCCAGTTAAGGGGATTGTTGTAAATTTTTGCTTTCTGATATTTTTTTTTCCCTATTTTTATTAAAAAATTTTATGAATTGTTCTTAAAAAATGGAAGTTTTTCCTGATTGTCAAGTAATGGCCACAATCATCCTCTATAAACAAACTATACCAAAAACTGTCTTGAAAGCTACATGAAAATCTCAAAATTACGTCTGCTAAAAGTTATGTTAAACAATTGGTGAATTAAACTATGGATTTACATATAGTAAAAAACATAGTAAATTAGTATATGCATTCACAGGTTAACAATTTTGTCACCCCTTTTTTATGGCAAAGCTATTAAAAAAGGAAAATAAAGTTACAAAACAAAAGAGCAATCATTCTGGCATTCCACACTTATGGGTAATATCATCACCTTGGCCCTTTTTTGGCAGGAAAATGGAATGGTTTATTTATCAATAAATTGCACTGAGTTCTAAAACCCTTTATGATGGTAAGTCATTAAATAATAAAAGGCAGGTCCAGTCTCTTACATAATCATTTTCTAAAACCCCAATGCATTTTCAATTTGAGAGAAAAATGTTAGGAGAAGAAAATTCACTTAAAATTTATTAATCGGCATTACTTCCCGTCTGAGTTAATCAGCCAATTGCAGTTTCCCCCAAAACAACAATTTTTCTCATGTGCCTAAAGTTTACCCGGTGATCTATGTAAAGCTTCGTTGGTCTCCATCACAAAGATCTACTTTTTGAGTTATGGTTAACCCCTTTGTCCCCAAAAATCTTCTAAGAAATTGTGTATAAAAATCATTAATGTACAACATATAACCAAAAGGCAAATTAAGAAAAATAATTGGCTGAGTGAAAAATTTAAGTCAAACCACCTAACCTAACTCATTTGAAATGCATAATCCTTTATTTCATGCTAACTCATCCAAAAACCCTGATTTTATACAAGCCCATCAAGATCATGGGGGATGAGGTGGCAAGCATCACGCAAAAGATAAAATTTACAATGGGAAAGAGGTATAAAATCCCAATAAAAGCACTGCATGTATCACAGAAAGAAAGGTAGATCAGAAATTTTTGGTAGAGTGAAACTGTGATATGTCCAGAAAATTTTAGAAAAACTCATACATATACTATATATAGATGAAAAAACTGTAGTTTGTTTCACACAGCCGTATGGG
>NC_051406.1:20878483-20878700 GCF_015228065.2 Penaeus monodon
TCATATGGTGTTGTCCTGGATCATTTGCAATGGAATGTTAGTGAGAATAATCAAAACAAGGAATATTAATAGAAAGGTTGGGTGAATTTTTGAAACAAAAACAAACTACCGACTGCACTCACTGATGTATGCACAGGCAAAGAATTATGTAAAAAATTAAGAAAGATTCCAACAACTGGCAAATAGAGACTGTGTCCATGACAATCAGGCAAGGGGG
>NC_051406.1:20879375-20879614 GCF_015228065.2 Penaeus monodon
ATTAGTGGGGTAGCCTATGTTCAGATGATTTGAGGTCCATAGAGCAAGAGAGAATCCCAGAGTTGGCTGCAGTAACTGGGTCACAGGTCAGAGGGGTATGGTCACTTTATGTAAAAAACCACCTGCATCTACTGATTAATTTGATATATTATAGTTAGAAAGAGTAATTTAAAACCCAGAGATATACAAGAGTTAAATACTTTGTTTTGAAACTGAGAAACTGTCATAAGGCAGAATAA
>NC_051406.1:20879998-20880162 GCF_015228065.2 Penaeus monodon
TCCCTAGAGAAGGGGGCAAGCCTCCCTGTGGCTCCCTTTATTATAGAAAACTATAGAAAATGCAATATGGAGAGCTCTAACTGCCTGAAGGTTTTTGCGTACCTGTTTATTTATAACCATTTCTTGCTCCATTTCCCCCTAGCTCTGTTGTTGCCCTAAGTAAC
>NC_051406.1:20882600-20882802 GCF_015228065.2 Penaeus monodon
TTGCAAGATTGGATGGCGGGTGTGAAATTAAATAGTTATAAAATAAAATATAATTTGCTTCCAACGGACACCATAATATAAAGAAAATAAATAACTATTAATTTCTTTTTCTAAGTACACCTAAGAGTCAATAAAACCAAGTATTTATACATCTATACACTTTGGACATAACTTAGGCACTTATATTCCCCCCCCCCCCCCC
>NC_051406.1:20882832-20883654 GCF_015228065.2 Penaeus monodon
CTTCGCAATTATCACAAACAATTTATAACACTCTTCGTCAACAAAATTTTCGAAATTCCAAAAATCAATAGACAACCACTACTCCCGCAACCACAAGCTGAGAAGAATGCAGCAACGAAACGTCAAATACCAAAATAAAATCCGAGTAAACTAAGGGGGCTGTTCGCTCCCCCCACGCCCATGACTCGAACCCCCCAAAAGAACCCCTTTAAACCACAAGACCTTCCGCAACCCTATATGCAGCCCCTACCTGTACAAGTCACGAAAGCGCGACAAAGGGTCAATCAGAAGGCCAAGATGATTAAAAAAAAGCAAGTAGAAGGAAAAATAAAGTTTTTCTGCCGAGCCGAACTGACGTATGCGGCATCCTCACCCCCGATTTTACCCACTCGTCCGTAGCTTGACTTCCGAGGGAAAACTATAAATAAAACAGATTTTTTTCGTTATCCACCTCGAGCCTGGAACTTACGAGGTGGAAAAGTGCAAAGTGTGAGCCTGATGTTGTCATCCATACAAATACTTACCGCTCAGAGTACGGATGGGCAAAGATATATGGAGATATATTTGTGCAGCGGAGCAGCTCTCTGGGATTTGTGTTTGTTTACTAACGCCACCGGGAGCATTTGCTGCTGATTAAAATATTTATAGTTTCTGTGTTCATTTGTCTTGCGATCATTACTTTTGTTTTTATGAAGTATTTTCTATAATTGGTGACATTATGTGTGTCGAATTCTAAATGCGCATTGTCATGATTTTAGTAAATGATTGAATTTCTTCGGGATGATGGTGGGGGGGAGCATTCCCCACCGTCTTACCTCCCTC
>NC_051406.1:20884242-20884592 GCF_015228065.2 Penaeus monodon
TGGCCATACTAACATCGCTGATTTAGTGCAAGTGTTACACAAAACACCTTGTGTTATTCTAACATAGCTAAGCGATGTCACACACCGATTACCTTTAAGGTTTAAGGTAATAAAAATGGACACGCTAATAAACTGAAACTTACGTAATGTTGACGACTAAAAGCAAGAGCGTGGGACACAAAACACTTGTTCCTATGGTATTCTGATGCCAACTAATTCACTGCCGGCGTCACACACGGCGCCTGGCTCGGCCGAATGATGCTGACACCCAGCCCTCACTAATCAGCATAGTGAGCTGACATTAAAAAATACACTTATATAATCTGCAGTTAGTTGTACACACTGAGCAT
>NC_051406.1:20884949-20887087 GCF_015228065.2 Penaeus monodon
GGAGTGCAGTTTAAGCTTGGAATCATTAGAATGCTCTGAGCAGAGTTCTAACCAAGTTAGGCAGGTAATATGAATGCAGTAGAATATTTAGTCGTACCCTTAAAGTGATAAAGTAAGTGTATGGTTGCTTTCTAGCTATATAGTACTGTATGCACCTAGGATGTTGTTGTGTAGGTACTCGTTGGGAGAAGAATAAATATTGTCATGTGTAGGTGGGTAGTGTGTTGATTTACCTTAACTATTTGATGGAAATGGTGTTAAGTTCCTGCGAACATGCGAATATAATGAAATGGGTTCGCTTACTGTCTAATCGTAAAGTAGTTCTTATTATAGTGTCTTCCTCCGGTGCAATATCTATTCCTGGTCTTGTTTTTTCTCCCGTTTGTGTTTGCCGTGCCTTGTCGCCAGTCCAAATACAGTCTTCATTATGTAACACGTTGGGCTTCCGCCTAATTCTGATAGCAAGGACTTGACTAGTTTGTGGTAGCGACTGTACTGATATCCGTTTACTTTGAAGGGGACCATCTATTTCACATTACACTGGTTATCTTATGATAACGTTATGGTGTTACCCCCAAATAAAATCATGTAATTTAGAAGGAAACGCAGGTTTATAATAAAACAAATAGCTAACTATCATACATTTAATAAATTAATGACGATTACTCATAAAATAAAATGATAAAGTTTATTGTTTCCTCATCCAATTTGTTCCATATTTGTATTACAGTAGTTGTCCATTTCTGAATTACCTGAATTGTATTACAATAATTCATTTCATTTCTAAAATACTTGGATACTTCAAAGACTTTGGCATCTTACATGAACCTTTTTTTTTATTATAGAGGTTCCACTTGTTTCTCTTATTCTAGGAGATCCATATCCTCTTCCAGCTTCAAACGTGTCATCGTCGGTAAAGAGGAGGTCCTCCTCGGTCACCCAAAACTACAGGCGGCTCAAAGAGGTCTCCTTCGCTCTTCAGGATTGGTGAGAACTGCTTGCAGTGGGTGCCGCGCCTCCCCTTGTTCGGCCCACGCCTTGCCGGTGGCACCACGTCCTCGTCGCCTATTTCCTTCTTGATGTCCTCTTCATCGAGCATCATGGATATTCGACGAATGTGGCCAGCCTCGCTGCTCCTTTGAGGACGAGCGTATTGGACTGCCGTCTCTTGTGGTTCCTCTTGATATAGAGTTGGCATGGAGCCGTGAGCGTGTGCACTTCACACACTTGGTCTTCGGCATTGCATATTCTCCGACTATCCTCCTTTACTTCTGGGTCATCGAAAATTACCCTGGAAGCATGGTGCTCTACAAGGTACATCGGCTGAGATACTAGAAGAGATTGCTGATGAAACGAGGCTCCTGGTCAGGCGGTGGGTCTATATTAAGGGATCTTGCTGCACGCTAGGCCTACGCGGCAGGGGAGGGCTGTCTGGAATGACTTGATGAGGCTGCTGTAAGACGTATGGGGAATGCTGGAATACAAACTGAGAGCTTTGAAGTGGTACGTCGTTCTGCGAACTCAATGGATCTCGTTCAGAAACTAAGGGCTTCGAGTCTTCGAATTCGATTCGCCTGGCCTTTCGCTTCCAAGTGCGGCGCTTCTTTGGCCTGTTGCTGTCTTTCTGTTTCTTTCCACTGGCGTCTTGGATGTGGAAAACGCCGCCGTGCCGCCTCCTCATGTGCCCATACATGTTGTCCTTCCTTGTTGGCACGAAAACCGCAAACTGGGCAAGCGTAAGGCTTCTCGCCGGTGTGAGTCCTTCGGTGCAGGGCAAACACGCCATCGCATCCTGAAGCCTTGCCGCAAATGTCACATGTGTGGGGCCTCTCGCCAGTGTGGATCATGTTGTGGACCTGTAGGTAATATTTCTTAGAGAAACACGAGAGACATACTTTGCAAATAACGGCTTTGGTACGATCGTTCTCTTGCAAACGTGGCCTCCATTTTTGTTCGCAGGTGATAATGTAGAGTGGGCGCGCATGCTGGCTGGCTCTCCCTTAGGCGTAACTACCATGTAAGGGCTGCGGCTTAGAGAAGTCCAGTTTCTTAATATCCACGCGACGTCGACGACGACCTGGAACAAGCACATCGATGACAGCAACTCTTTCGAAATGCACACAAACACTAAAACACAC
>NC_051406.1:20887849-20889006 GCF_015228065.2 Penaeus monodon
GCCTACATAACTTATTTATAAGCATCTGAACTGATTTCTTAAAATGGCGTGCACAGTATAATTGGTGTGTTGGTGTGGCATTTAATTACATCTGTAGTGACAAACTATCTTTATTTTAAAATTGAATAAAAACATTTTCTCCTCTTTTTCTTCAAACAAGTGGAAGTTTCAACAAAGTATGATCCATTCCAATCAAAATACTGTTTGTTTCCCTTAAAGATACGTTATCACATATCTCCTTTGAGCTAATTAACACACTATCCATGACGGAATGGCCAAATAAGCCCAGTGCCCAACAAATTGTCACATTGTCGGCCTAAACGATTATAACTACAACCAATCCCTAAGCCATAACCAATGAACAGTTCAACAAAACAACACAGAACTTAACAAATCTTTTTCATAATTCCTAAATAATTTCACTTCTAAGCATCAACACTTCCATTCCAAGGGTGTACCTGAGGAGACGTGGCATATTATACGATAATTTCAGCTAAAACGAGAGAAATGTCTTGTTACGCACATTACCTTTCAAAGGGCCTCGTGTGGTCGCCAGAGGTCGTATATGCAATATCAAACTTGTTTGTATATTTATGGAAATTTGCTCTTTGAAACTCAAATACACATTGTTTTTTTTTTCTATAGTTATATTACGGAATGATAATGATGAAATATTCTGTTGTGGCACTTTATTTTTTTAGGTCGTAATGTTTTTTTCTCTTTCATTTTTATTGTTTACTAAACATCAATTATTGAGCCATGTTTCGCTGTATTCCTGCATATAAACTGAAAAATCCTTTCACTTTTTGTTCTGTTTCCACTTCATTTAAACCGTTTTGCTATATTTGTGCGTAATTATGGGTAGTTTTTGGTATAGTATAAATGCATTAACATCTCGAAAATTTTTTTTGTCCGAACCTTTCGCTAGCACACCTTAAAGTTGATCCATTATATTGTTTTTAATGTGCAATAATGATTTTTTTCCCGTTAGGTAATTGATAGAAAAAGGACCTATGTTGTACAAAGGTTTATGCATTTTATTTCCAGTCGCCTGTTCGAACGCAGATTCCAGGTTTCGAACGGTCAGGATTAAAAAAATTAAACACTGACAATTATAATACCACAAAATTTTAAAATACGGCTTCCAGTTAATCGGC
>NC_051406.1:20889245-20889636 GCF_015228065.2 Penaeus monodon
TCTATTAATTGTTACATCAATTGCCAAGAAAAATCTAATTGAATGATCTAATCGATTACCTATGATTACTCTTGGAGTGTAGCGATCAGAAATTATGACATTCGGTGAAAAAATTAAGAAAATCCTACATGCTCTGGACGTTTCCCTTTTAATTTTTTATCACCTTGCCATCCCTCCACCAGCCTGTCACCCTGCCATCTCTCGACCACACCCATCCCTCCACCATACTATCACCCAGCTATTCCTCCATCAAACCATCACCTTGTCATTCCACCAAGCCCTAACAAGCCTCCACTGCAGTATCTCCTCGCCATTCCTCCACCACAATCACTCTGCCATTCCTCCATCACACCCCATATACATCTCTCTGTTTCTGTACCCCCCCCCCCCT
>NC_051406.1:20890084-20892440 GCF_015228065.2 Penaeus monodon
ATCTTTCCAATTAAATTTATAATCTCTACAGTGCAAATAATTTGGTCCATGTGAACCCAGTCAGGTTACTTAAAGTTTGTAATTCCCCTAGAAGGAAAATCTATTATTAGCTGTGTATGAATATTTATTAACTTATCACTTAATATCAAAATATATCCTAAAACCATTTGTCAGCAATCATTTCCCTCTCATTATCATTTAATACAGGATTCTGGGTAAAACAATTGCTCCTCTTAATTTCATATCATCATATCTGAGAATGATACAGAGAGTAATGTTTTTTTAGTACCAAATAAACAAGTGAGACTCTTCTGCTTCATGAAACAATTTGATTTTCTTCCTTATGGTTAGTTTTTTGCATTTGGGAAAGTTGGCAAGCTTTTTACAGTATCAATTAATCACAAAATGCAAAACATTGATGTACATCATACACTGTTTCCTATTATAGCTTTTAAACTGTATGCTCACTAGGTCCTTCTAAAAAAATATTCAGTGTTTACTGGCTTTACAATTCCTAAAGAAGTGCTTGTAACACTGAGTATTGTGAAAGACTGATGCAGAACAAGCTGTACTTTTTTATTTACAAAACTGAGTAAAAATATATGAGTAGTAGATTTACTTATTATTTTTCCACTATAATCTAATCTACATCATATAATAACATTTTAAAGAAATATACTAGGTAACACAGGTACTATCAAGGAAAAACTGAAACATTAGTCGAGTTTACAGCATTTATTGCTATAAAATTCTTACAACCAAATTAAATGTGCTGTATGTAAAAAAAATCATCTTAGAAAACAAGTAAAAACTTCACCTCTCTTAACTTAATACCTGAATCCAAACATTTATTCTCTCTGACATCTATGAAAATCAAAAGACAATACCTATGCAGTTCTGGAGTAAAAAACTAAAGAAATTGGGATAATTAGGAATAATTTTGTGAATCAGATTTCTTTTAAGTGAGTGTTTGAAAATTTGTTTTATGCAATATACTGACACAAACCATTTAATTTTTTTTCTTTAAGTCCTAATAGGATATGGAATAAAGTTTGGAGATGCTTAAATAAACAAATTATTTTTTTTAAACATATCTGACCTTAGAATATTCTCAACTTATAGTATCTTTAAATACATTTTAGATTAAAAGAAACACTTCAACAAATATTTATCATCTAAACTAATAACAATAATAAAAAGAGGAAGAAACAAAAGCCAATAAAAAAACAAACAAACAAAGGAGATAAAGGGGAAAAAAAGTAAAGAAAATTCTTCTAGAACTGTAGAAAGTACCTAAAAAAGATATCAAGTGGGCTAAGAACCCCCTGGAGCACCAACAAGAATCCACGAAGACCTGGTAGTAGCAGCGACTTTTCGAATGACTCGCTTTTTGTCATTCAGGACAGGACGTAGCCCTCTGTTCACCTGCAAGAGATATAACAACCATAACCTTCACTGACCTACAGTTACATAAACAACTGTCACTCCAATTCAAAGGATTATCATGTTTTTTTTCATAAAAGAAATAAAAATGGTTCCATGAATGACATACGTACATCATCTCTGTACGGAACAATTGTAGGTGTTGGAAGAGATGTCAAGACTTGGAGGCATTCCAAAAACTCATCCTCACATTCTGTTGTGGGTAAAAAAGTAGGGTATGAAAATTAAACCTAATTATAACTTTATATCTACATATATAATGAATGTCAATGATTTTAGGATTTTTATAATTTGTAAAAACAATTTAGGCTACTTACAAGTGGATGATCAGTGCTAACAAAAGAGAGTTGGTACAAGTGTGCTGACATGTGGACCAGCATGTTCTACAGATTGTTGCAAGAGACTTACAAGGCTTGTTAAAGTACTCTCTGTAACAGCCTCCTCATCACAGGTTATGCCTTGGAGCAGAACTGGCAATAACTGTAAAAAAAATATATATTTGTGAAGTACCTCTTAACATATTGTAAAGATTGAAGAATTATAGTCACATAATATGTGTGATTTGTTGTATTATAGTTGAATAGTATATGTATCTATCTTTATCAAATAAAAAGGGGATGCATATCTTTGTGATTCCAAATCACACTTCTACTTTTGATATCTCTTTTCTCTTGCCTTTTTTGATGAGAAAAGAACAAGAAAACTATATAAATTTTACTCAGAAGAAAATACTATAGGATCTTACCCTCTTGATATGAGCATTCAAAACAAGCTGTGGTAATGATGGTAAAAGTGATGAGATGGCCAACAGGGCCTTCTGTTTTGTACTGTTCTCTGCACTGTTAAATAAGTCTACTAATGGACCTATTACATATTCAAAGTACCTTTGCTTGTATAACAATCTGAAAAAGAA
>NC_051406.1:20892543-20892713 GCF_015228065.2 Penaeus monodon
TAAAGCTGTATGCTTTACTGTTTGACTAAAGACAGAGAAATTAATTGTATCCTTTCTAAATTTATAACCTGCATTAATAGTTTATCTTCGTAATGAGACTTAGTACAAGATTTTATTACATCCTTAGAAGTTCTTACCCAGCATGTGATATTCTCAAATCTATATACACA
>NC_051406.1:20892979-20893580 GCF_015228065.2 Penaeus monodon
CCTGATATTAGCAAAGGTTTCTGGTCTTAGAGCATAGTCATGGTCCCTCAATATAATACCAAAACCATGTGCTGCTTGAAGTCCTATGGCTGGGTCTGATAATAAACTCTGCATCTGTACAAAAATTACAAACAAATCTATTAGTAAAAAGCCAATTTATCAAAGAGTATTTTGTATAATAAAGGACTTTAATACTGATTTCATCTTCATACAACATGATTATTAGTGGTTTGTGGAAAAAAGAGAGAAGAAAAAGAAAAAGCATAAATATTTTTCCATTTTCTTTAGGTGTTGCCTGGATTTCAGTCATTATCAGGGAGGGTACTGGCACATGTAGTACTGTATTTTAAGGATAGGAAACATTTGTTTTCTCCAGTATCACACATCCATTTATTCTCTGACCAATAATACTCAAAGGAAGTGTAAGTACCTTTTACTATGCCAATTGATATAGAACCATGGTGCTTGAAAGTGACAACCAAATGTTGGATACAGGAAAAATAGATCAATGACAAAAATATTCTTATATAAAACATTTACAAGTAAATATTCTTGGATACTTGGTAATTCTGTTTGGTGTATTCAAGCTTCACAAAACCAG
>NC_051406.1:20893794-20895040 GCF_015228065.2 Penaeus monodon
CGTACCCTACAACGATACAAGTGTTACAATCAAAAATCTCCAATGGACCTGAGAGAGTGTTCTGATAACGATAGGGAAAGAAAGCGCTTTTTGCAAAGAGCTTGCCGCTACCTCAAGGAGCGCGAGGCCAACACCGCTCCGTGACGTCATCAGCTAATGATTCCAAAGAGCGAGAAGTAAGATGCAAAAATCGAGGAACTCCCGACGATTTTGCGAGGCTTGGGCAAGATGGGAGGGTGTGTAGGGACGGCCAGGGAAGGCTCTGCTTCAAGCCGTACCTCATCGGGCGAGGGATCCACCTCACTGAGAGGTTTGTTGGAAAATACGTGGAGCTTTTTTCCGGGAGAGGAGGAGGAGGTTTGGTGGGCTTATCCTGATAAACAAATTCATTTCCAGGTATTACGATCAAGATTCCTGGGTTAATTGGAAGGTTATCGTCAGTTTAGATATTTCGAAGGCTGTTTATGAATGGTGTCTTGTAGTTCTCCCCCTTGTGTGCATGTTGTGTTTGCATGACATTTCTACACACGACAAGTGATACATAAAAGGAATTGATTTTGTGGAAGAGAAAGGCCATTTGAAAACCTTCCCTGTGGCAGTCTGTCGTAGTTAGCGAGAGAAATGACAGGCTCTTATTCTTCTTCCATTTCTTATCAGGGCCTCGGGTAACACTTGAGCAAGAAGGATAAAAGTTGGATTAAATGCAATTCCCAAATTATTCATAATGAGCCTTGCCTTATATCATGATGACTTGGACATTTACATTTAGAGGTTTATTAAAAAAAAAAAAGTGAAAAATTGAGGAATCATTGGCATGTAGCAAAAAGGTCAGTAACTGATCATGTATTGAAAATGTAATGTAATTATTTGAATGAAAATATGAATAACTTGCAATTATACTAACATTTACCCTCTTAGTTATTTGAATAAATGTTGATGAACTCAAACTCATGACACAAAAATTGACAAGTAACGCGAGGCAAAACGACTGCGATTGTTTAAGCAAAAGGTTTTCCAGTTATTTTCAAGTTAATTACCTTCCGACTAGATAAGCAACTTCCTAGATAGACATCGACCACAAATGTAGGGAATCATCTGATAACCAGTATTTGAATGACATTGGACTGGACTAACAGAATGATGTCTTTAGGAATTTATTAATGGAGTTTGTTCAATCATTTGATATACTTATCTAACAAATTCAGTGGGGCATAGAAGTAAGCCATTGAGAAATTAGAATTTACAG
>NC_051406.1:20897888-20900065 GCF_015228065.2 Penaeus monodon
TGTGGATAAATGATTTAGTCCTAATAGCTTATTAACCAAAAAAAAAAACACTTCCTTACTGCTTGTACAAAAAAAAAAAATTAAAAGTAAAGTTTCAAGTTTTATAACTTCAGGTGGTACATCAATAGGAAAGAATGTTCCCCTCCGGCATGAGAAGATTCGGTGGAAGTCTGACATGCCTCTGACGGAGGGCCAAGTGAGGAGTAAGAGGGACGAATTCTGGGACACGGCACCGGCCTTTGAGGGGCGGCGAGAGATTTGGGATGCCCTGAAAGCAGCAGCGGGAGCCATAGAAAACCAGGACTATGATTTGGCACAAGCCATCATTGATGGAGCAAGTATTACCTTACCCAATGGTTAGTGAGCCTCTTTTTTCTCCTATACATTTGAGTGTTTGTTTCAGAGTGATAGAGTGAGTTTGATTATTTTTTTGTGTTTTGCCAATGTTGGCTTTTTTATTTTGCTCTCATAACCAGATTAGTCAAAATCACTCTAAACTTGATAATGAGATGGAGCTCATTTGTTTTGACAATGAAAACAAGGGCCAATATGAAAGTGTGTAATTATAATTATAGTGGTGATTATAGCAAGCTACAGTTTTTCATTATGGTTATAGATTGAATTTATAATCTTATTCTGAAGGCCTAGGATGGTATCACAAATACAGCTAATAATGTAGCCTTCTATATGCTATTCAGGTATGATTATAATATTCATAATCATAATTAATTCTGTCTGCTGTTTTGATTTTTTTCATTATTAGTTTAGTCAATACAAAAGTTGATTGTCTAATTGATGTAAAACCAGTCATTATGGCTATGTGAAAACTCTTTCCATTATTTACTCTGTTATTGTAGCAACCATTGATTTTCACTTAAGCTCCACAGTATATGCTTGGAAGGGTCATGTGATATGGAGCATGAATAATCTCAATGCTTTGATATTACATGGTGTGTGGACTTGCATTATTGAGGACTTTGGGCACAGATGAATCAAGTTGAATATTTATGTCTTATGTATTAGAGAAAGTTGAAGGAATTGAAGCATTTAGAAAATGAGGCTGATATGATTATCAAATGTTTATGACATTGTTTTAAGAAAACACATATACTCCTATGTTTGCTTTTACAACAGTTATCTCTAGCTTCACAAGACAACACTTTATTTGGTAGGAACCTTGACGGATTGTTATGATGAACTTGGGACCAGGTATCAGTTGCCAGTGTACTGCTTATCATACCCACTCAACATCCTGCAACGTTCACCAGATAAGGAGGGTGATAATGAGACAGGTACTGTAGCAATTATAATACTGTATTTTATGATTTGGTCAGACATTTTGCAGACTGCATTGCTGAAAGGGAAACTGGCATTGAAGGGCAGGACGCGTTTGATCATGTGTGTATTAGGACAAAGATAAACAACTTTAAAAGCGGACTTTTGAAGGTGTTGAAGAATGTTATGTGATGTTATTATATAACTTGTCAGTTACCTATTTGTTGATTTCTATTCTTCATGCATAGACACATTGCTAATGATGAATAGCAAAAGAAAATATGATTTGAGCAAAGCACACAGTTTGTTCTTTATTCTCTAAATGTTCCCTCCATTTAAACTTTTTCTCTTTTAGGCAACTCATGTTCTCCCTGATCCCATATACTCTCACTTTCTCTTTTTTATTGGTGCATCATACAGTTTGTAAGTGACAGTAAAATAATTTTTTTAAATATTTTTATAATGACAAAGAATGAATCTGAATATGTTTTCCTTGAAGAGTAATTAATACTTTAAAAAAAACTATAAAAAAAGTTTTGTTTATTGTGTCACATGGAATTCATACAGACTATGATGATGATGTTCATGTTCTTCTTCATTGCAGAGGGAAGTGTTGAAGGAGAGGAACAGGTTTTGAAAGTTCGGCTCTCCACTACGAGCAAAGACGTCAAATTACCCGTGCGCTCGACAGACACTATAGCTACTGCTAAAAGGAAATTAGAGGTAATGGAATCCAATTTTGAATCTGTTTTTCCATGAATACATCCCATGGTTATCCTCTAATGAATTATTTGAAGAAGCAGATAAAGGGTTGTAATGGATTGACAGTGAATTATTGTAAGAAGCAATTTACTTATCTGTAACTGTAACAAAAGAGTTGATAACCTGCTGAAAGGGATAAG
>NC_051406.1:20900106-20900190 GCF_015228065.2 Penaeus monodon
GTGTCACAGGTGTTCAATAAGTAACATGTATTCAAAAGTTATTATGGAACCCTTGCTATCTGCTTGGTTAGAGACTGAGCAATG
>NC_051406.1:20900733-20902415 GCF_015228065.2 Penaeus monodon
TCCGTTGTGTATTTGTGAGTGATATTTTCACACAATTTGACCATCTCTTGCCTCCCCTTTTGTCTCTAACAGATGCAGGAGAACCTGGGGGCTGTTCGCCAGCGCTGGTTCTATGGTGGGAAGTTGCTGGGTGACCGGTTGCATGTGTGTGAATGCAACATCCAGCACAACTATGTGGTGCAGGCCATCATCACAGAGGAGCGGATGACGCCTGTGGATAGTTGAGGATGTGATTATGGCTTCTAGGGGAGGCACTTGCCTTTGTAATGCTTATGATATCTGAGGAGGAGGAGGAGCTCTGTTTCAATGTGATATTTCAAAAGTTTCATTTATTGTGAGTGATTGTTCTGATTATGATTTTTTTTTTCGAAAAGGGTTTATGTGAAATGAGTTGTAGATATGCTATAGGTAAGGAAGCTTTATTTATAGGTTTTGATTTTTTCTTTTATCATTTCTTTTCCTAATGAAGGGCTCATGGTATTTTTGCATGATGCCTTCCAGCTGATAATGTGTGAGTGCCTCAGCATTAATAAAAAGTTAGTAAAAAGGGTAAAGATAAATAAGCGAAGTTGGTAAAAAGGGTAAAGATAAAAAAGGGAAATATTATGCCCCAAGTAATAAGGGCAGTATAAAAGAATTCTTTTCCTCTCCCTTTCTTAACCACTCTTATCAAAATTCAATAAGTTTTTCTCTGAAAAAGAAAAACTGGGCTATGATTTTATAATTCTTTTTCATTTAATAATTTGTGGTTTGAAGACCTTGTTGAAGCAAGTCACACAAAATAATTGTTGATGTGGAGAAGGAAACTACCAGGCATAGGTAGATATTATAATATTCTGTGATCAGAATAGATAATATTAAGATGTAAAAAAGAACAGGTTCTTCACTTTCAAACATCAAAATATATTTTTTTTTATGTATGCAGTGACCAAAGTACTGTACTGTCATGTGGTCCATTATGAATATCATCATTGCCCAGTTAAACATGAAAAAATAAAAATAAGGAAACCGCACAGATATTGTTAGAGATTGCTGGTTTATATATCTCCTGTATATGTACATAAAACATTTCAGATTAATCATTGACATAAATGAGAAGAGCCTTTACTTGTGAGTACACACTGCTTATGCAAACAAGGGATAGATAGTTTATTGCAGTCATTTCACAGTATGATTCTCATCTGATCATTTTTGTAAGTGGCAGTGCTATTGTATTGTAGTTTTGGAGTGTTTTTGGATATATTCTCATTAAGTATTTGCCATGTATAATTAACTTTTTAAATGCAAGTTTCAGTTTGGAAGATATGTGCAATGAGAGTGACATTATGTTTTCACCTTAAGACACTCTTTACAAATCTAAAAAGAAAACCATGATGGGCCAAGACAGTATTTTCTTGACAACGCATTGGATTGGCAGTTTGTAGGCAGTATTAGAATGAATTCTAGTGGAGGGGCATTTTATAAGCTTGCATGCTGATACTGGGTCTTTTCTTAATATACTCTTTGATGTATTTGAGTGTGTGTGTGCGCAGCTGTAGAGAACATTTTTCACTCTTAAGGTGGAGCATCATTCTTTATAACAGGAAGATTAAATGTCACACAAACCATGGGAGTATGAAGATTATGGTAAACCACGATCTGTTATTCAGGTCACCCAAAAATAGAAATAATAGGCTTCAGCC
>NC_051406.1:20902441-20902677 GCF_015228065.2 Penaeus monodon
CTATTCTCATCTTTTTCTATGATAGTAAGAGGACTAATAATTATTAGGAGACTTATACAAAGAGGGAAAGATAGTAAGTTTAGAAAATCTTGGAGACCCATGAGTGTGTAAATACCTTCCAAGCATCAGCAAGCAATGGCCTATTTATGGCCCCACCCAAAGAGACTGTGATATGGTCTGTAGTAGTTTAATGATCTTGGATATGTAACCCTTAAAAGGTCATAGGTGTAGGCCTC
>NC_051406.1:20902723-20902927 GCF_015228065.2 Penaeus monodon
TAGTCCGTTTTATATATTTGGTTAAGAGGCATGTGATGTGGATCCATTTCACCTTGACTTTTGGGGAGTGACTTTCCCTGAGTTGGAGACTTGGCAAAACAAACCTCTAGTCATACTGTTGTCTTGGTTTATTCTGGGATTATTTCCATCTCATGAAAAAGAAAACCAAAATTATGGAATAAAGATTATTTATTAGATCTGAGT
>NC_051406.1:20902964-20903403 GCF_015228065.2 Penaeus monodon
TCAAAATTACAGATTGTTTATTTGTTATACTTTAATTTTTACTTGTCTGTACCAGGTCATGGTAGAGTGATGTGTTTTTATATCTTTTCGTTTTCGTTTATATCTTTCTATGTTTTCCCTTCTCTTTGAATTTTCTTCTAAGCAGATCAGATGCAAAGGCCAAAAGCAATCTTTTTTAAGGGTTGTATGACTAAAAGAGAGGAAACTGGTAGAGTGTTAACCTGGAGATTAAGAAACAATCATGGTTATATTGATAAAATTGATAACATTTACAATTTATTCTTGGTTTTAGGATGATATATTTGATGAAGTGGGAGATATGCACTGGAGTGACCTGAAAGGTGCTGTATCTCTTACACACAGCTGAAAATTTCAGAATGTATTGAGGGAAATGCCTTTTTTAAAAAGATTTTTGGAGGGGGATTTAATCTTTAAGGAA
>NC_051406.1:20903445-20904473 GCF_015228065.2 Penaeus monodon
CTGTCAAGGAAAAGAGGATAAGAGAGGTCAACACAAGAAACATTTCACTTGAATTTAGTCTGAGTTCCAAATGATGTGTTTTGCATATACTTGAAAAAGCTTATGTTTCTTGGTGCTTTGGAGACATTACTTAATACAAGGTGTAATTTCTTTCATCATGTTCACTGTAAATATTATTAGAACAGAACCTGAAATTTGAAAAATAACTTTTTGACAAATACTGAAGAAATGTACCTACATAGTTGTGAAAGGTGATTTAACATTTAGCTGCTATTTAAAAGGTGTTACGTTAAAGTATGGACAAATAGGAAAGTCTTAATAATCCTTAAAGGCATTTATTGTGAGACTTGGACCTCCTACCCAGAATGTTCTAGCACAATTGTATGCATAAGAGGGTGGGTGTAATGCACACACTGGCACAAGTATCAGGGTTTGTCACAAGTGGTGGAATGTTGTCAACTTTGAATCTGTTGGCACAGTCATCTGTCTCTATTCAAGGCAACCTGCTTAAGTTGCCCATCTGTGTATTTCCTGTGAAGGTGTAAATTACTACTTACAGCACAATCAGGTCTTGAAAAAATTTTCTTACCTTCTCATGTCACAATCATAGATGTAGGGGTGATCACTTCTGAGTCTCAGGAAGAAGTATCTTGTATGTAATAGCACAAATTGTGTACAGTTATGGGCAACACATGTACCCATAACTAGTAATGTATGTAAGTGAGGGTGGAGAGATAGTGGAGATAAGACTTCTTTGAGTGTAATAATGAATCAGGGAGTTACTCTTTTGTTTGATCTCTCACTTAGGTTCTTTTGCTCAATCATAAATACATATAGTACACAGCTGTTACATATAGACATGCTTGTGTATTCAGCCATGTGTGCAGATAGGTGAAGACATCCACAGAAAAGTACTTTTGATTCAGTAAGAGAAAAGTTCCTGCAGAATTCAAGAACGTAATGCATTGTTGTGTTTAACTGCACAGATCTTTAGTTTTTTGTTTTATAAAAGATTTTGCTCCTTTTAT
>NC_051406.1:20904490-20904959 GCF_015228065.2 Penaeus monodon
TGCAACTTTGAATTACTTTACATCATACTAGTAAGATCAGTTTAGGTTTTGACTTCTGCTATTTAGATGCTTTGAATGAGAGTGCTTTGACATTGAGGAATTGGAGAATATGGGATTAGATAAGATTTGTTCATTTATAATTCTTATTTTTTTTAGTTAGGACTTCAAAATAGTATTGAACTAAAGGCATATTTATTATTTTTGTCATTGCAGATAGTTTCCAATTATTAGTACAGGAAGAGCTGTTAGACATGGTACCTACAACTTGTCTTTGATTGTGGACTGCTCATGAAAGCCTTAGGGTCTGAAACTTAGACTAAATCAAGAAAAGATCTTTGAAAATAATAAGCAATATAAAAAGTCTTTTTACTAACTGCAAGTTTATTGGTATGGGTAAAGATCACTTGATTATTTGGTAGAGGTATATAAAATTATTGACAGTATAATATGTACTTAACCCAGTGCTGCT
>NC_051406.1:20905609-20905695 GCF_015228065.2 Penaeus monodon
ATGAATTTTAGACATTAATTTATCATTCAAGACAACATATATCAACTTGATTATGAAGTTTGTGCATTCCTTTTTTCATATCCTTT
>NC_051406.1:20905795-20906483 GCF_015228065.2 Penaeus monodon
AGTCCCATTCGCTCAGGTTCCTGGGCGTGGACCACGTTCTCGAGATGTGCTGCTGTGTTGATCAACTTTGCAGGCGAGTGTCAGCAGATGTACTGAGCTTATTGCAGATTCTTCGCTATATGTACCTATTTCCCAAAGGACATAAAGACAGAAAAACGAAAAAGCAAACAATCACTTTTTCCCAAGACTGGAAAGTGTCGTACTTTCGCCGAGATCTCGGCAGCAGGTGAGCAATATGCATCAGATCCCCAGCCCCCCCAGGCGCGCCTCTTACATTAATCGCTGAGCCGACCAGATCCATAAGTTAATGGTGACACTTCGTTAGTTGGAAGTCTAAGTGCAGTCTTGGTAGAAATCTTGAATATAAAAAATTAAGAAACCGCTAAGCGAAGGATAACTTCAAAATGATATTAACAATCTTCGAAACGCGCGTTACCCACACCAAGTGCGTTAATAATGTAAGATCAGTGGCATCACCAATACGCAGTTGACATATTTTACAAAATGACTTCCTCGAGGGCAGTCGTTTCAATTTTAGACCTGCACCAGCTCTGCAGTGATAACTCCAGCAACATCCCTAATAGCAGCACCAGCTTCAATTCACGACCGTGGCAAGCTAAACAAGAGTCAACATCAACAAAAACAGAGATGGTTTTCATGCTGTAGTAAGATATTATTCTGTTATTCC
>NC_051406.1:20908443-20908805 GCF_015228065.2 Penaeus monodon
TCTCGAGATTTCTATGCTGCCGAAGTAATTATCCAAAAGAGGTAATTGTTCAGAACGCGTCCGCGCACCCGATCACGACGACACTGGCACCGGAAGCCTAATTTCGCTCTCTACTACTCACGTGGGGAGGGATTTTGCCAAATACCCCTCTCCCCATACCCCACAAACTTGGTGGGGAAGGGCAGGGAGGTTACCAAGGGAATTCCGGGGTAAAATGTGATAAATGAACGGCACAGTAGATATACGAGGTGAAAGTTATTTTATGATATCTAGAGAAATACGAAGGGAAATAAGCTATACACCCTATTTCATGTTATCCCCTCCAGTTGAGGAAGCTACCGTCCCCCACCCCCCGCCCTGGA
>NC_051406.1:20910160-20910575 GCF_015228065.2 Penaeus monodon
TTGGCCCTAGAAGAGTGTCTCCTACAATCGCTCATCGCTAAACGTGTTTTGTCATCGCTTTACAGCGGCGCTGTAATACCCTCTACAGTGTGAAGGCATTCACCGTGCGGATTTATTTGGTGTTGGACTCTTGTAGAGTTGGACCGAATTCTATGTACGTATCTGCAGATATCCATAAAACTTTTACCATCCGCATCAACAATGGTGTCAGGATCCATGGGTGCGGATGCTATGCGGTTATCTTGAATAATTTGACAAGAGTAACACAATTTTCAACAAGCAAACCGGAACACCATGTAATTATACGCTACAGTATATTTTGAGCAATAAATTATTTTTAGTAAGAAAAGGTGAAGCATTATAATGAGACAGCTTCATTTAAGATATAGAAAACTGAAACTAATCAAGGCCAAGG
>NC_051406.1:20910836-20911029 GCF_015228065.2 Penaeus monodon
GACACCGCATGGCCACAAGGGAATATGCTTCAGAATGAATTAGGGGAAATTCTGTCCCGGCCGCAACATGGACCATCCGCCATGGCCATCATTAATCAGCGGCTCTTGAATGAACCCAAAGAGTTGGCCGTCGCGCCACATTTTCAACTCTGATCATCCAAGCAGGATGTCAGCGCCCCGGGCATACTTAGGC
>NC_051406.1:20911835-20912415 GCF_015228065.2 Penaeus monodon
AATAGTTCCTCATCAGAAATGTTTCCAGCAGCTCAACAAGCCAATTTTATTACAAATTAACGTTCCAGTTTCATTGACGGACTAATGCAAACAAAGAAATGTAAGTATTTCAAGAAAAGTAAGTCAGTTATACATTTTCTTGAAGAGCCTTTTGAGGTTTCGAACTCGACTCAAGGGTTTTCATTCATATATGACATTTGCCTAATCATTTTCCCTACATTCCCATACATTCCCTCTAAACATCATACCTACACAATCATATAAATGAAGACAGTCAATCTATCTGTTTGATTTACTTCGCCCCGTTCCCACGTTCTTCCTCGCAGTCACTACGAGCGTAAACATTAACGAATAGAAGAATCTGTTCTTTCTAACACTGAAAGAAATCCACAGTACAAGGGGGATTTCTCACCGTCATAGGATTAAATCGGGTTCACGTGATGGATGGAGTTGGATCTTGAATAACTCGAATAGGCGAGGGCAGCCAGGCGCGTAATGAGTGAGATGGCCAAACTAAGCGATAATTAATGTTCCCAAAAGCATCCCTCGCTAGCTCCGTTGGTGCGGTACGCATTTCGTC
>NC_051406.1:20912445-20912541 GCF_015228065.2 Penaeus monodon
AAAGTATCATTGTTTACGAATTCTTGTTCTGTTTATTTCTTCGTCGTTTTTTACTGATTTCTATTTTCACAATATATTTTTCTCAACACCAGCACC
>NC_051406.1:20912847-20913173 GCF_015228065.2 Penaeus monodon
GTACGTTCGATTACTGCTTGCTTGCATACCGAAGCATTTGCTCGATGCATGTTGCGGTATTTTCTGGGTTGCATGTCGGTATATTAGGTCATTTGTATGTTAGGTATCCTTGGATGGAACATTTGCAGGTTAGTATGTTGCACCCTTTGCAGGATTGTGTTCGAACATTTGCAGGGGTGCATAATCTAGCGTCTATGCTGACTGGTATGTTGGAGTATTTATATTGCTAGCTTGTATGTTGAGTAATTTCACCTGCTGGGTGAACATGTGGGGGCATTCTGGGGGTCGCATGTTCTGTTGCTGATTTTGGGGTCGTGCGTAGATAT
>NC_051406.1:20913518-20913690 GCF_015228065.2 Penaeus monodon
GAGCATCATCATCGCCCAAGGTGAATAGATTAGGGGTATGGATAAAATTTGATTAAATTAACGCAATAATTGATTTGCTGTCCGAAGTTTCTGATTACAGGGAAGTGACGAAAGGCGATGGGGCGAGGCAAAAGATATCCTCTCCATTCAGCTCGAAGAAAGCGCCTTTTTC
>NC_051406.1:20914609-20914689 GCF_015228065.2 Penaeus monodon
GAACAAACAAAGGCGATTCTTGAAGGATGTGATAAACATACTTCGCAACGGAGGAGAATATCAAAAAAATATTCAAGGTG
>NC_051406.1:20916672-20917439 GCF_015228065.2 Penaeus monodon
CAGTGCTGACAAACTACACCGTCAGAAAGTTTACAATACATATATTTCTATGCAGGCTGCTACTATGCATAATAAGGGCATATAAAGTCGAGGAGTTAGGATGCCCGTGTAGCGCTTCTCAGTAGATAAAATTCTGACATATATCGAAATACGCCATGGTAGGAAGCCTGAAACCACAATTTATATAAAATTCACTTATGGAACGAGGCAGTGTGTGTTGTTTAGTTCACCACAGAAAACATCTCCATTATTTAAAGTACCTTATCAAAACTTTATGTTTATGCAGCCCAGTGCCAGCTTTTCTTTTTGCCACAGGAAAGCATTATAACTTTTGTATTAATGCCTTCATGTGTCTGAGAAGATATTTGTTCATTTGCATTGGGGTTTAGAAGGACCTGATAAGTGGTTTAGTATTTGTTTACTAATGTTGTTCTGATTACAAATATTTTTGCAGCAATATTCCAGTAAGAAATAAATCTATACAAATCGTATATGTATCCTTGCTATCTTATCCAACATATTGCATTAACTCAGGTCATGGACTTACCCGTTTCTGTATAGCCGGTTGTGAATCGCAGACGAGCACATCACCTCCACAGTGTCTCATGTCACCTAGCCAGCGAGACAGCGTGCGGGTTCTTGGTAGGGGAACTTAACACACTCATCGGCTCTTTTCGCTTCTAGGTACTCGCCTTTTCTTTAGATCTTACAGGCTGAGGCTCTTCAATCACTGTTGTGTCTGTGGTTGATTATCTCTCACTGTCAGA
>NC_051406.1:20920436-20920766 GCF_015228065.2 Penaeus monodon
GCAGGAACGATTACATTGACCACAATAGAATCATTAACAAAAATAACAAAATCAATACTATTCCCTACTACAACTGTTATAACAACAACTATATTTTTCTAACGCTGATCATAACAATTAGTTATTGATCACAAACTAATAACTGGCAATGCAAAGAATTCTTTACTTAATACTAATAACATAAAATAAATATATCACGTGAACAAAAATAATATTGTTAGCTCTCTCTGGTTTCCCTTGAGAGCATGAGTGACATATGGCCTTCTGTCTGCTGGGTTCGGCCCGCGAGAAAGAGCCTCTGACCAGGCAGTCTCTTCGGCAGACAAAGGG
>NC_051406.1:20921124-20921563 GCF_015228065.2 Penaeus monodon
GAGCAGCGAATCCCAGTCCCGGGCGCTGCAATTCCCTCCCGCCCGGGCGCCGCCGCTCCGGACGGCGGAGAGGCGGCGGCGCCTTCCGCTCCCATGTCCTCCCTGGAGCTCTCCTCTCGAAGACCCTTTAAATCAGACAAAAATTTATTATCGCTAATGATTTTCCGGTTAGCCCGCGCCTGGCCTTTCGACCATTGTTGCAGCGCCTCCTAATGGGGATGGGTCCAGCGCCCCTCCAACAATGGAGCCAATAGAGGGCCGAATGGGGTGCAAATGAGGAGAACTTTCCCATCCTCGCCGCTGCCTGTGACACGCTCCGCTGGCCGACGCATCATCGGCGTTTGATGACGACGGCCCTTGTAATTGGCTCGCGTGCAAATTTGTTCCTCGTTTTCCCTAATAGATTGAAGGCCTGATTATCTGGGAATCGTCGCGATGA
>NC_051406.1:20921682-20922343 GCF_015228065.2 Penaeus monodon
GATATTCCGATACGGGTATCGCATTAAAAGCCATCTATATATAGCGTAAGTGGCAACAGGCGCCTTAGAGCCGTCCCCACATTAGGGTGTTTGATCCTTTATCAGCGAACAAAGGTCGCGTTGGACTCTCACCTGGACGGTGTTAAGTCAATTATACGGCTCACTAACGATGCTCATGGACGCCATAACACTCACACGCCTCGAAGGACCCTTCTGGCCCCGCGGAATAAGGCCCGTTTTCCAATCTCTAGGCAGAAGCTGTTTAGGCCAAAAATCGTGCATCGAACTGTATAAACTCGACAAGAAACTCCACGCATTAGCTTTTCGCGTCAGAATTCCCCCTTTCGAAAAGTCAAAGCCTAATCCATCGGCATCCGATCCCACAGCGAGGAGCCGGAAGAGGGAATCTAATGCCACACGGACATAAGGGCGAATTTCGCCCACCCCTTCACAACAGCCTCCGAGTTTTCCGGGGTAACTATGATGAATGCCGACAGGCTCTTGATCATGAAATAATTTGGCTGTATATGATTTGAATATGCCGATGACAGCGCCGAATAATTCATTGATGCTATTTCCGGATGTGGGACAGATTTGGGCGCAGAATTCGGGTTATTGATATTCGGAAACGGCCTGATTATATCTGCCTCGAATGAGAGTG
>NC_051406.1:20922758-20923117 GCF_015228065.2 Penaeus monodon
AAGTCCAGTACTTATGAGAAGATAGTAAGGGGGACGAACCACGTGGTCACAGACATAACATCACACCAGTAACTCAGAAGCATTGATGTTGGGATTCCTATCTTAACAGGTTTGATAAAATTTCACAATGAATCATTTTATTATGAACAGAGTGAAAACCATGAAGGTTATTGAACATGATCAACGCTAAAAATTATACTGAATAGTATAAAAAATATTCAACTAGATTTTTTCATCAATATATATTATGCCAGCATGAAATCAATACATTTCTAAATTCAAACACAATTATCCTTACTAGCAACCTGCATTTGCACACTGGCCTGAAGAAGAATATGAAGGTAGATAAATAGATAGAT
>NC_051406.1:20923288-20924864 GCF_015228065.2 Penaeus monodon
CGGGTAATATAACAAGCCCATCATTTAAAAAAGAAGCCATTTTAAGGTAACCCATAACACTGCTTAAGAGAATTATTGCCGTTACTCCATCAGCCACTTCCATTGATCCCTTTTCGAGGCAAAATATTAATTTCCGGGTGCCGCGTAACCTGAAAGCCAAGCAGAGGAAGGAGCTCTGGCAGTCGATTGAAGAATATGCAAAATAGCAATACAGAAGCTAAAATCCAATAGCTCCTATCATACTTGCTGAACAATGGCCATATCCATTACTCCATTGTGAATAAACCGTTTAGGGGTGATTTGTTTCTCTTACATAGCACTCAAGTTACGATTTGTCACTCTTCCCAGGAACTAACCCTTGGTTTCAGATTGTTTGGGACGTCCCACCAATCTTGGGTTATTCTCCTGCATCTGGTCTTCGGAGACAGATTAAAAATTACCGGCAATATGTCTCCGTGAGTCGCATCCCCCTAAGTAATTTTAGATGTAGTTGTAATACTAGTTTTTTGGGAGAAGGGCGAAGGCGAAGGAGGAATACCGGTTCGCACAAGCGTTTTTAAGAATCGTTCAGCCTTCATTCTCCCCCCTCTCCTATCCCTAACCTCCCCTTCCTCCCTCTTCGTCCACCTTTTCTCCGCCAAGCGATTCCATTTCTTTGTGCTGCACCTTTTCACTTTTTCCTTCGGCCATTCTTGGGCGCGCCAGGGGTCTAGGTAAACAGTGGCTGAAGCGGATGATTTTCGCTCTTATTATCCGTGGAGAACGTTGTACCACTCATCCAGGAGTAAAAACGGGGATGCAGTCGTCTAAGAAAACACACACCGATAAGCTGGAGATAACGAAATTAAACTTAAATACAACGAATTGTGGTAATTAGTCTCCCGTCTTGAAACTCGCGCGCGGGGATTTTACGGGCGTCCTTTCCCGGTCTTCGGACGCCGCGAGCCTCCGTTCACGGGGCATTATTAACATTTCAATGATCCTTGGTGAGGTCAGATGTTCATCAAACAGTGAACGTCAACGTAAGAGGGAAGTCTTTTTAATGCATCCCGGGTCCCGATCTGGCCGTCTCGACAACCTCTACCTGGAGATTAATAAGTGATTGATTGACGTAGAAAAGTAAATATTTGCCGGCTCGCTGAACCTGGGAAACACGGCGTACGCTGCATCCTCGCCACAAGTTTATGGTTAATGTATAATAAAGTTTATGAATCAATAGAGCTTTGTCGGGTTGCGATAAATCCGTCAGAGTATCGGGCGAGGCGGTGAGTTAGGCGATGGCGGGACGGAACGATATTAAACCGTAAATCTTAATTCCCGGGGAGAAAATATCGTAAATACGCTGGTTAACCTGAGGCGCCGCAGTTTTACGGTTTACCAAAACAAACGCGAAATTTCTTCTTTTTTTTCTTTATCATTTTGTTCTTCAAAATCTTTAAAGGTAGAAAAGCAATATTAGTATATTACGCTACGTGTTCATAAACTGTTCGAGGTATGTTACATTTCATGAGTGTTTGCTTAGACATTTTTGTATTTTCTTTATCTATATCAATGTATGGTTGAACGCGCGTAAACT
>NC_051406.1:20925314-20926009 GCF_015228065.2 Penaeus monodon
AACTTTCAGCTGGATATACTGTGGCAAAATTTGGGGATGGATTTCATACTTGCATGCATGGCGACTTAAATAAAAAATTATCCATATTTCATAATCATGTGATAAACATACATTTACAGCAGTTAGAATTACATCGTAAAATAAGCATATGTTAATAACTCTTCGTAAATTGATTACTAGCAAAATAATTATAATTTTCTCTATATATACATAATACTGAACTGTAAGACTTTTTGTTGACAATAGATATAGAAATAGACAAATGAATATTTACTCGATAGATAAATTGCTACTAATAGGTACTTTACACTGATGAATAACGATATTCAATAATAGATAATTAATGATCGGTAGAATAGACAGACGATGGCAATCAATATACAACAGAGATGGATATGCGATCAATAGATGGATAATAGATGAATAAAAACTATAGATGGATACTAAGTAGACAGATGGTCAACAATAAATATATAGATATTGGTCCTTGTAAAAAGATAATATACAATAGGCAGCAATTGCTAGAATAAAGACTATTAGATATAAAATATGACGATGTTGATAATCGAGAAAATAAAGAAGAGTGCCCGCGGGAAACGGAAAACATTTGATGAATAAATTATACATCTTTTGAAAATCAGCCTAACGACAGAATGAATAACTCCATGATGTGTCAGAGCACCGACGGATAACGC
>NC_051406.1:20926034-20926158 GCF_015228065.2 Penaeus monodon
GATGTGATTACATTGTATACTTCATGCGTAGTGAAGCGTAGATTGAACAAAGACGATAACTAACAACAGATGGCGCTAATGAACGTTGGTGGCAGTGAATATATTAATACTGGACGCTGAGGTG
>NC_051406.1:20928278-20928953 GCF_015228065.2 Penaeus monodon
CGTCGCCTGATTCCCAGTTTAAATGGTATTAACGTAGAGCACAGCAGGCAGAGCTTCGCCCAGGTAAGGTCAGCCACAGTGGTATATAGATGCAAATTGCACAGCGCGACGAAGGGTGATATTTTATACAAAGCGAGAGAGAAGCAGGCGACCCCACACTTAAATATGTAAAGAGACACGTCTGTAGGAAGATTAGAATATGTGCTCAAGGTAATTACACAAGTTTGTAAAAGCGGGCGTGTAAGGGGCCTTCAGGACATCGCTTTGATGGTTCGTCTTCACTACCTGCTTTATGAGCGCATCTTTGGGTCATGGATATAGTGAATATATGAATATTAATCCCCGTGTTTAATGTGCAGTGCTGCTTCTGGTGATGTAGGAATAATGAGCGACTTAATGTAAACACATCATCGGTTGTATTTAACAATTCACTTCATCTAGTCAAACACACAGAAGACAAAAAGGAGAGAAAGTGAAAGAAAGAAAAAACAGAGCACCGGCTGTGTGCTCTCGGCCAAAGACATCCGACGAAACAATTATCTGTCGACCGACGGATTCGCTTTCACGCGTGAGACGAGACTCAAGGGTTTCAAGCGACATGATCATTCAAAGATAAACCCGACGAGAATGACTGCACAGCTAGTTCAAACAAAGGTTTCGAAACTGTCTCAATCG
>NC_051406.1:20929005-20930452 GCF_015228065.2 Penaeus monodon
TGCCCACTGACTCGCAGTGCCGTATATCCACGATGAGGCACGACGGCGACCCTTCTCCGTGTGGCGGGAGTTCACTGTCGCGGAAACAAACACATGGATCACTGTGGCGTAATTCATTTTATTGTGGAGCTTCCATCGTCCGTACTGTTCGAGCTAGAGACTTCATTTGCACTTCAAAGAGCCATTAAAACTTGGTCAACAAGGCTAATATGGCGACTGTAATGGGATCAAACACTTTTTCGGGGCAAACTGCTCACCATCCCCGAAGAGGATCAGAGGATCATGGCAGAGAAGTGAGCATCTGCCACGCGGTTTTTCGGAGGGGATCCGACCCTCTTTAGCCGCGGAGATGATGGCCGATACGCAAGGAATGGCTATTCCTAAAAGCGCCGGCGGCTTTTACTTTATGGGGAATTCCGCGCCGCAATTAGGCGTTGATTAATAGATAACGGGTTGTAATGATTATTTACTGCGCTTATCGGCACAAGGCAATGTATTGTGGGAAATTACATGAGTGAAGAGAAATCGAAACATATTTCTAATATGTAATACGTATAGGTATATACATTTAAATCAGAAGAATCAGACAAGAGAGGCATACGATAGTTATACATTACGAATATTAGAATAAAAAAACGTCTATAAATAATTTGGAAAGAGATGTGGAACACAATGCGAAACACGCATAATGCATTCGTATGTCAGTGTATATAATTCAAAGCCAGCCATTATTTCGCCTGGTTGGTTCTCCTCCCTCCAGGGCGAACACTTGTTATTTCACTCTTCTTCTTTTTTTAGGTCTCGCCAAATGTTATCACTATTTTGACGTCAAATTGGATTTCATGGTTGAAGGAAAATACTCATTCCCTATTCCCTCTATTAAATTTTATTGACGAGCGCAAACTACGATAAATGTTTGGCATTTAAGGGCAGCGAAAATTTATGGCGAGGAGGAGCAAGATAAATTTATCAAAATCCCCTCTCTGTAGGTCTGTTTACCTCTTGCGTCCGTCTGGCAGCGGGGTCGTCCAATCATCCCCCTACTTGGACGCGAAAGTTATTTTTCTATTATGTTTTAGATACACGCTCTATGGCATCGTTTGTACATCTTGAGAAGGGGGTTTTGATGCAGAAGGAACCTGTGTACACAAGGCTGGTGGTGTACAGCATTATGTAATGAGGATTTAGATACACAGGAGGGAGATGGCTGTGGGTCTTGAGGCAACGTGTATAAAATAACATGGAGAGGAAACAGTTTGCAGCGACAAGGGGTATGGACCCAGCGTGATATCATATATTAATGGCAGATGGTGTAAAGTATGTAAACATGCCAGTTGGTGTACAAAGTCATATACACAGGGTAGGGAGTACACACTGCAAACTTATAGATGTAGCTTCTATATATAGATATATTTTTCTTATGCTTTACCTATATCCTGATATGTCA
>NC_051406.1:20930483-20930564 GCF_015228065.2 Penaeus monodon
GATCACCCCCCTTCTCCCCCCCCCCCCCATTTCTCTCTTTCTCCTTCACGTTTTTTTCTACACTCGACCATGTGTAATTAC
>NC_051406.1:20930855-20932915 GCF_015228065.2 Penaeus monodon
ACGAACATGTACACAACCCAAAAATAAAAGTGTTTTAATATATCTAGTTTATTCCGCTTTCTTTCTTCTCTCTATCCACCTCAGTCTCTAATTGCCTGCCTGTTTCTCCTCTATGGGCTCAGATTCTCCCTTTCTTTGTGTATACATGTGTGCGACTCAGTCACTGTATGTGTGTAAATGTATGTGTATATTTGTACCTGTACCCCCATTTCTTCCTTTTATTTTGCGTCTGTTATATATAAACAGTCGAAGTAATTTCATATCTGAATAAGTGCAGTCACACATCTAAATGTTTAGCTATTTCCTTTCCTTACTAAAAGAATGAAAAGAGAGAGACGGAGGTGGTGGTGTGTGTGTGCGGGGGGGGGGAGGGTAAAACCGTAAAGAAAGAAATCTTTTAAAAGAAAAGGAGTGAAAACGAGTGAATTTGGTAATGGAGCCAAGTCCCCAGTACAGTAAGTTTCCCCAAGTAACGCATTTCACACCAATTTAACACTGTAGGGGAGGTTTGTTTAAATAGCTTTGTTTATGTTACTGCACGACAACTTCCTGTCGGGACTTGCCTGCCGGGCGTATGGTTCAAGGAGCTGCTAAATTGTGCTCGATTTTCTGCTTCGCGACTTTACTTCACAGTAGAGAGGATTGGGGGTCGAGAATGAGTGTCGGGGGTGAAGGGAAAGTATCGGAAACATTATTTTGATAATGTCACACCAAGGAACAATAAACATACAAACAGAGATGAGTGTATATATGACGTCTGAGCGGAACAGATTCCAGATATGTTAAAAGATTAACTCATTTTGTGTCACTCCTCTATACTATAAGTAGATGATTCTCGGCGGTCCATTATCACGGTAAATCTAGGTGTAATCAACTGTTAGAGCACATTAGTAAAACAGGTGAAAAAGTTTGTGATAATGACACCGCTGCCGGGTTTTATAACATAAATAATGACTCGTAATATTTACCATATTAATACCAATAAGGATATTAAAAGTGACGATTACAATAAGAAAAAAAAAAAAAAATCACATCCAGTGTTTTCTTTAACGGCTCCATTATCGTGTCATCTTTGTATTAAACTCGGTACAGATTAGCTGATTTTTGTTATATAACCTATCGTTCTTTAAGTATCCAGTTCAATAAATGCAGAACGGGATTTTATGTTTAATGGTAAGATATCAGAATTAGTAATATCACTAGTTCATTTGATTCAGATGATCAATGATGCCCATTAAAAAAAATTATAACCTTGAAGTGCACTGCATTTTTTTTAGTATACATACACCTAAACATGCACATATGTTGATGTATATACATGTAGGTGTATATACATTTGTTTCTTAGACATTCAGCGTAACCGAATGCATTTCACCTCCCCATGCTCACCCTCACCTGGGCACAGGTGACCCGGCGTGGGTACAAGAGATAGCTTTCGCAGTCGACCCGGCTCCTCTCGCTGCCTCGCATCCATATCATTTAGCATTATGGACTAGCAAGCTGGACCACCATAAGGCTTTTGGTAATTGAGAGACCGCGGGATTATCTACTTTATCCGCGCTACCTGTCTACAAATCAAAGATGCGCGAGAACCGAGCGAGATTGGCCCGTATGTCTCCCCTTGCAATAAGGGCGCGAATCCTCTAATGACGGGTCGGGGACCGAGGGTCTATGGGTGGGAGGGGTATGAATAGAGGGATTAAAGTGATGAATATTCGGAGATTTCTGAAGTCGACAGAGGTTAAAATCGCTGATGAATCTACGCCTAAGTGGGACAGAATAGGATTGAGAAAGCTTACTTTTGAACTAGGGTTAAGTAACGCATACATATGACGGTGATTAAGAGAAGTCATTTTTGATTATTTTCGAACGGCGTGGTGCCCTCTGGCCGCGGTCTCTATAAGCCGCATAAACGGATATGAAAAGCTTTTAGATCAAAACACAACAGTTTATATTACACGCAAGGCAATAATAGCCCCAGGGAAATAAAAATGCCTAAGTAACTTAGGTAAAAGATGATAAAATCCTTTACTAACTTATTACATTCTCTGTTACACCTT
>NC_051406.1:20935164-20935345 GCF_015228065.2 Penaeus monodon
AAGCAGAAGGCGAGTTCAATGAAGCCATCGGTATTGGAGATGTGGAAGGGACATTATCATTGCTCGTAAAAATGATAGCGTCAAGGATGATATAAGAGTAACGATAATGATAATAATGAAGAAAAGTTATTTATTTCCACATATGTTCCAGTGATGAATATTAAGACTGTTAAGAGAGAAG
>NC_051406.1:20935385-20935564 GCF_015228065.2 Penaeus monodon
CATCATATTCCGCTTCGGCAGTGAATGAAACCTATTTCTAATATATTTCCAAATTTATTCTAATTTGCTGTACATTTAGAGAGATAAAAAAAAAAACTCATTTGTTTTCTCATTTCATATTTTTTTCTCGTCCGTTCCAAATTATCATGAATATTCAAATAATCTGATTTCTTTGCAAG
>NC_051406.1:20935583-20935759 GCF_015228065.2 Penaeus monodon
ATAATCCTCCTCCTGATATGAAATTTGTTCGTATCACAAACCTAGAAATATTGAATTGCAATATGAGATAAAAGTTAGGTGGAAAGCTTTATATTAAAATCATCAACATGCGTCATTCCAGTTTTGCAATAAAAGACGGAAATCCTGTGCCAGGTGCTTTCCAAACTTTTATGGAA
>NC_051406.1:20937395-20937493 GCF_015228065.2 Penaeus monodon
CACCATAGCCATCGCGGCGAGGATGGCGCCATCTGTCACCTTCACAAGTAATTAAACCTTCATATTGTTTGTTTCTGCTGCCAGGGTCGGCGAGGTGC
>NC_051406.1:20938240-20939026 GCF_015228065.2 Penaeus monodon
GGGGTGTCAGAGGCAAATAAACCGGGCTGGTCTAAAGGGAAAAAATGAGAGAAAGAGAGAACAAAATGACGCATTTTGATGGCCATCCTGTGTGATTGTTTTTCGATGAGAGGGTAGACATTTATTCGAAAAACAAAAAACACCAAAAATACGAAAAAAGACAGAGATTTTTTTTCGGATTTGGAAGTTGGTGGACGAGCAAAACTGTGTGGGAAAGTGATAACTGATTAACAATGAGTAACGATGATATTATATCAACATTTTAAAAGTACAGACACTTTTTTTCGAATCTAAAGACTCATCAACTCTTAGAATAACAAGTCAACCAAACAATTATAACAAATATATTGATTCATCTATCTTAATGTCGCTTCCTCTCTTTGAAGCATAACGATGTCAAGCTCATTTCGCAGGCACCCAACACCCGGTCGAGCCAGAGACAGACAGGGACGCATTCCCACAGACAAATATGGACGTCGGCATCATCGCCTTTAAAACAGATATTGAGGATGTTTGAAGTGGTCTGCGGCTGTTTGTTTGGGTGGGCGTGATGGACGATGCAGTTGCGCTGACGGGGCGGATGGGCGGCCACGGGAGATGGTTGAGAGGTGGGCGGCGACGGCGACGGAGCGCGGGCGACGACTGAGGAGCGAGAACGGGTCTGGTCCTTCGCTTCGGGCGGGTGAGGGAGCGAGTGAGGAGGGCATGAAGGCCGAGTGAGGGGAAGAGTCAGAGAACGAGTGGGAGAACGGATGAGGGGCGGGTGAGGGATGGTGGAGGAGGAAT
>NC_051406.1:20939547-20939748 GCF_015228065.2 Penaeus monodon
CGCTGTTAGGTATAACTATAACGATAGCGAAAAACACGTGGTATGGATTTTCTTTATATCTGAGCCAGGGACAACTATATCAGTTAGGTGAAGTAAACATTTTTTGTTGAATAGAAATATATATATTTTTTTATGCCGTCGAGAAGGATGCCTGTATGATACGGCTGTGGCACGGTTTCTTTATGATAATAGGGTGGACGA
>NC_051406.1:20940536-20940691 GCF_015228065.2 Penaeus monodon
TAAAGTCTAAAAGCACCGGTAGTACTTTCCAAATCTGTCACTGAATAAGACAAATACAAAATTAACAACCGAAAAAAACATATAATACAAAGGAGAGGAAAAACGAAGAAACCAAATGGTAAAAAAGAGTGATAATTTCCCCGAGTCTGAGCAAC
>NC_051406.1:20940908-20941038 GCF_015228065.2 Penaeus monodon
TGACTCATTTCCCCCTAAAACAGATCGTTACCAGCCATTCCCTGACAGACAGACACAAACAACAAGACAAGATCTGCTCTCCCTTGGACCGCTATTCCAATAAACAGACCTCCCCCCCCCCCCCAGAAGG
>NC_051406.1:20941128-20941265 GCF_015228065.2 Penaeus monodon
ACAAGATAAGGGGTCCGGGCAGGTGGACAGATTCCTCTTCCTCTGATAAGGGTGGGGGGGGGGGGGTTCTTTGTGTCGATGTTTTATTCCTTGGTTTCGGCTCCTTATATGTTGTGTTTGCGTTTTTATTCTTCACA
>NC_051406.1:20941294-20941677 GCF_015228065.2 Penaeus monodon
CCTTTCTTTATTCTTTTTCTCATTATTATAAACATTCTTCTTCCTCTTCCTTTCTTTATTATGATCATTATTATCATCATCGTTCTTCTTCATCTTCTCTTTCTTATTATTATTAATTTCAGTTTTTCCTTGCTGTTCTTTTCGTTGTTCTTATCATTTTTTTTCTCCTTCTCTCTCTCATCTTACATCATTACTTTTATCTTCTCCGTATCATTTCAGCATCATTATCGTAATTCTTCATCATGTACTAATCATCATCATTTATCATTATCAACAACATTCTTCTCCCTTTCCCCATTATCATCATCCTCACTACGCTCATTATTTTTCATACCCAAATATCATAATTATTTTGAATCTTGTTCTCCTTACCATCATCATTA
>NC_051406.1:20941744-20941949 GCF_015228065.2 Penaeus monodon
ACCCACAGTCGACCTTCAGAGTCATTAGCTGTGTCTTTCCTCTCGCCATTTGGTAAAGACGTCATTCGTGTTTACGACATGTCAAGCTCTCCGAATCTTCCTGTGTGTTTATTTACGGGTGATGTGGGTGTATACATCGCTATGTATTTATTAGCATACTCTGAAGTCTGTACATGTATTGTGTATATTAACAACATATATGTAC
>NC_051406.1:20942320-20942550 GCF_015228065.2 Penaeus monodon
CCAGACCTCCATTCACAGATAATCACACAGTATTACACGTAACTGCCAAGGTATAATGTAGCTTTCTATATAATATCGCCATTTTTGGGACGTGTTTGATAAATGTCGTTTCAGATGCGCATATGATTATGATGGCGATATAATAACGACTATTAATCTAACTGTTTAATGGTTATGACATAATAAGTCGGTGTGTTTATGTTTGCTCAATGAGGGTGTCCTCGCTAATG
>NC_051406.1:20942599-20942823 GCF_015228065.2 Penaeus monodon
TTGCATGCGTGTCGATGAAGGGGTTTGTTTATTGAAATCGATACAGATTTTTAGATGAGATGCTGTGTTGTTGGAGTTATTTGATAGTATTAATATGTTTATTATCTTCTCTGTCAGTTACTTTCAGCTTTATCTGTTTATTATTTATATTTGGGGGGGGGGGGGAGGCGGAAATTTTTTTTATGGATTTGTTTTCTGTTTTTAACTGGTTTGTTGCCTATTGA
>NC_051406.1:20942895-20942996 GCF_015228065.2 Penaeus monodon
AAGTAAAGAAACCGGGGAACGGCGAAGCAAAACCAGTGGCGCACATAAAAAAGGAAGAAATATAGAGAACATGACGTAAGAACAGATTAAAAAACACAGAA
>NC_051406.1:20943265-20943437 GCF_015228065.2 Penaeus monodon
TCTTCCCCTCTCGCTTTCCACCTTTCCTTGAACGTGATCGTAAAGCAAGAACTTTTTCCCCAACGATGGACAATAAAAAAGGAATTTTATAAGCAAGTGGCAAAGAAAGTATCTGGTTCAGTTACTCTTTTGCGGTTTATATGGCTTTGATATTCAAATATCTTTTCGGTGA
>NC_051406.1:20945074-20945248 GCF_015228065.2 Penaeus monodon
GGATATCAGAAATTCGGAACACGATTATAGACTATCTATCTTTATTATTAAAGCAAATTAATGAAGATAAAAAGGCAACGGATACGAGCATATTCACAAAACAGCACATAAAATAAATGAATGACTGTACATACACTGGTGAAAATATGCATAAATAAATACATATAGATAACT
>NC_051406.1:20945305-20945639 GCF_015228065.2 Penaeus monodon
CGTTTTTTACACACAAGCCAAATCTCCAAGGCCGACATATTCTATTCTCACTTAGATATAACTCACTGATTTTCAAGACCAGTCAATAAATAACAGGAATAAAAAGAAAACAATAATAATTAAAAAGTCAAGATGAAAAGACGAAAACAAAGAAAACCTGAGGTGCTTTTGTTTTGTGAGCACGAGAAGGCATCGCGTCTTACAGTTCATGCAGAGGAAGATTTTATTCCGCATTATGTGTAACCGCTTGAGACGCCGATAAAAGATAAGTACTGTGAAATAGAGGAATATTACAATGAAATATGCAATGGAAAAAAGTAAAAACAAGCTAAAG
>NC_051406.1:20945887-20946269 GCF_015228065.2 Penaeus monodon
CGTCGATATCAAAGCCTAAGGATTTATTGACAACAGTAGAAGCCTTTTATGGAGAAACATAAACTTTATATTTGGTTAGACGCAACGTGTGTGCCATTTTCTTCCCTTCCTTTTTATACCTTGTTGTGACGGGATAACTATTGTGTAAGAGACGACTTTGGATATTTTCTTGAATTTCCGTTGATATTCCTATCGTCACAATAGTTACCATTATTACTTATTTTACTGTGTCATTCTCTGAATAATGTTTCGTTAAGTGGGATCATTAGTTATTGTTATTATTGTTGTTGAAACAGCAACTGCTGATTTCATCATGATTTTTATAATTACTGTTCCAATTATGATAGAGTTGCCATTATATATAATTCTATTACATATATAA
>NC_051406.1:20946363-20947245 GCF_015228065.2 Penaeus monodon
TTTGAGAGGTCAATCGCATACGTCTCCGCTGTGGCTCAAGCGGACTGCAGTTAATTAGGTAGGGCATCTAGTCATAACTGAAAATGGTATGTGTCGTGTAATGGAATGAAAGGCTGTTGAATAGTAATAATAACACCATGCATACATATTAATAAACGCATAAAGTTATACCAAAAATACGAAGGACACATATCCTTTAAAAAACATGCATGGCAGTAAAGAAGAAACGCGGCCGCGTGACGTCACACCATGACCTCGTCTCCCCCTCGGGCACTCCGGCGCCCTGATGCACACAGTCTTCAGCTGCATCGTTGCGTTACTACCAAAAAGGCGTATTTTCCTATCAATTCAGTAATGCACGTTCGCAATCTGCTTATTACTTCCGAGACCGAAATTAACGGCAATAATGCCCATCTGTGACATGCAGCGAACCGGCCTTGTTTTTCTGCCATGTTGTTTCCTGGGATATCATAGACTAGTCGTACCGTTGATATACTACGCACACAAACAAGTGAAGTAGCGATGATTCAAGAAAAACGACCCTTTTGCCGCCGCCCAGCCTTTATGTTAATGGCGGCTCGTGGTCGTGGATGGCGGCACTGGCCCCCTCCCTCCGCCCCCCCCGCGCCCGCAATGGATCACGCTGCCCGCTGTACCTCAGCGGAGAACGGGCAAAAATGGTTTGTTTGTTTATCGGGATTCACTATAACTCCGGCACTGATGGCATGTCCCCATTACAGGCACATCTGCGCGTAAATAGTCACCCGTCTAATTCTCTTCCCAGAATATATCGTGGACACTTCGCTTTCGGAAAAGTTTTTCGGGAGCCTGATACCGAAACAACACAGACGTATTTGCACACGCACGCGCAGACGTCATATA
>NC_051406.1:20947363-20947523 GCF_015228065.2 Penaeus monodon
CGAGAAGAACAGGTAAAGACACGAATTTTGTGTTTGCGAAAGGGGATGTCTCCATTTTCCCCTTCTTCTCCCCTTGTCCACCTTTTAGCTCTCCTAGTTTCTATTGGGGAGAATCTTAGGGGAAAATCTTCACAATTCGTAAATGACCACTAAGGGATCC
>NC_051406.1:20947665-20948125 GCF_015228065.2 Penaeus monodon
GCAGGGACACTGGAGAACAGATCGTGCGGTCGGATTTGAAATCACGTTGGTTCGGGAGCGAGCGCACTTTGTCGATTGTGACACTAACCCTTTTTTTAACACCAGCTCTCCCCTCCCTCCCCCTCCCCCCGCCGTCGCCGCAAGAGAAACGAGTCCACTCTGTCATTCCGGTTAAAACTGATAACGTTTAATTTTGCCGTGGGCGGAATAAAAGAAAAAAGAGGAGAAAAGAAAATGAGAGAAATCGTGTTTCTCTTTTTATTTTGCTCCTAATTATTACGATGCTGGAGATATGAAGATTAAAATATCTCATTTCTATTTTTTTTTCTAAATACCAGTCGGGGACAAAAAAGAATGTATTGTCTTAACAGAACTATATTAAGCTCGAGAAAATACCAAGAGATTATAATATTACCGCTATTTTTCCATAGAAATTTGGAGGGAAAACATGGAGATAAAA
>NC_051406.1:20948166-20948557 GCF_015228065.2 Penaeus monodon
CGAAATTATTTACTAGGCATGAAAACGAAAGTACTAATTCCTGAATATTGATCAATAATAACAGAATCAGATTTCTTATCGTCTTTTTTTCTAAATACCGGGGAAAATATCATATCGTCTCTATTTTTAAATGAAAATAAAATTATTGTTCTTTATTTTCCTTTTTTGGAAGGTACTCTACGAGTGTTTGTACTTTTTTTGTTATCTGTTGAACAAAGACTGATTTAATAATCTGCGAAATAACTGGTGTTTCTGTTGGTTTTATTTGTGTGATGACCTGATAAATACTGCATGATTGGACAATGAAATTCAGTTACACTGTTAGTTATCTCTGTGAATAAATCAGTAAGGAGTTTATATCACGGACTTACTACACACACTTTAATTCTCC
>NC_051406.1:20948596-20948885 GCF_015228065.2 Penaeus monodon
ATCACCGAGCACAAAGATCAATATCTCTATCATATTTCTTTTACTTACAAAACATCATATCATTCTACAATATCATATAAACACGCCTATTATGCCACATCATATAAACACACTTATTATACCATATGACATCTACATACTTATAAAATTTAAATACTATCAGCCTTATGCATTTTATCAGACCAGAACAATCAGCGCCTATGAACATATTCACGGACATTGACACAACATTTTATCAAAGTATATCAATAGAGAATCAACACAAGCTGCTTATCAAATGGTTCAAAAG
>NC_051406.1:20949559-20949950 GCF_015228065.2 Penaeus monodon
AAAAAGGGGAAAAATTTATCATTATACAAAAGAGAACGTAAATCAGAACAAGTATGGGCAATTCTCCAAGTATTACTTAATGCAGTCGAATAAACAACAGAATTATCAAAGTCATGATAAACCGATACCTGACAAGGAAACGGGGGAAAAAGGCGTTAGAGATGGCGAGGAAGGCAAAATACACTGGGGACAATCTCTCACCAACCCGCGCTAAACTCGTCCTTCAGTGTCGGATGTCGAAAATGAAAAACAAAAGAAGAACGTGATCGAATCAGGTCAGAGAGGATCACGTGACACCTGCAAGGACTGTCCATTAGGGCAGAGGGGACGGGTTTAGACTTGGGACAAATGAGGCGGGAAGGATGATAAGGTCATTAGAACGAATGATGAT
>NC_051406.1:20950432-20950623 GCF_015228065.2 Penaeus monodon
TAAAACCACATTTTCACAATCTTACATCAGCCTTACATCAAATTAACCCAGACGATGATTCAGCCACAGGTCAGTGATCTCCATTTTCGTATCGAAATGAAAAACTAACGAAATCTTGAACAATCGCTACGTTCCGATTTTTTTTGCCCATAGTTTTTTTTTATTATTGTCGTTATCATTAAAAAAAATTG
>NC_051406.1:20950769-20951033 GCF_015228065.2 Penaeus monodon
CCAAATCTTCAGCGAAAACGAGGTTAGCGTGTGTGTATGGAATAAAGGCGGGGGGTGGGGGGTGAAGAAAGCCCCCCCCCACACACACACACCTTCATCTCGCAGTCACCGTTAACGCGAAGGTGTGAATCGTTGCTTGCCAATACTGCTTTCGGATTATCCCTTCGAAGGCAAGAATTTGTGTCTGTCTGTCTGTCTCTCTCCCTCTCTCTTTTCTTTTATCTCACATTCTCTCTTAGTGAGTATAATATCATCTAGGTTTCT
>NC_051406.1:20951091-20951439 GCF_015228065.2 Penaeus monodon
CTTATATTTCTCATTCTCTCTCCCTCCCCCTTTCTCTGCGCGTATGCTATCATCTGGATTTGCCATCCCGCTCTCTCTCTCTCTCCATCTAGCGAGAAGCGAAATATAGATACATAACCAAAACATCCTTCGAGATAAAATTATAAGTAAAATGAGAATTAGAAATGACAAAAAAACAGAGGAACTGAAGGAAACGAAGAAAAAAATCACAAAAAGGAAAAGAAGGAGAAGCTGAAAATTAAATAAAGAGAAAACACATTAACACCTGGATAAGACTCGCCTGCTTGACCGGGAGAGGAGGGGGGGAGGGGGGGGATCAGTCCGGTGGTTAATAGTCTTATAAGAAAG
>NC_051406.1:20951710-20951799 GCF_015228065.2 Penaeus monodon
TCGATTGGAAACATGGTATGAAAAAAAAGAAATCTTATAATAAGTAGTGACATATTCAAAACACGACGATAGGTAGAGGAAAGCTGGAA
>NC_051406.1:20951920-20953221 GCF_015228065.2 Penaeus monodon
CTTCTCCTTCTTTCTCTCCTCCTTTCTGTTGTAATTTTAGTCAGGACTAAAGAAGTTCCCGGAGAGTCGTCGCTGCCCCCGTCTGCCTCGATGGGGACTAGGGGTCCAGGCATCTCCACGGTCTTTCGAAAATGCACTGAGGGAAAATTTTTCTGCACTGACGTTGGTGACTAACATCGTGGAAGTTATTGAATAGTTTCGATAAAATCACAAATGACGGCGATTCAGGTATAATTGGCAATGAAAGGAAAACAAGCAAACAAATGATTAAAAAAAAATACATGGTATGGGAGTATCGAAACCGGATAAAAACGGGGACCTAAAATGTTGCATAAAATTGGACCAGCAAAGCGTGCAATGACCCAGAGCAAGATCTAAGAGAAAACAAAGCAAGGGGTGCATATGTTGCCGTACGTGGTTTAGCAAGAACGGAAATCCCAAACGAGGGGCCAATGAAAATGGAAAAAAACTCGAACTGGACGAGATCGCAAAGAGGTGGTCGACGTCCACACAACCAGAAATAAGAGAAATATCGGAAATCACAAGGGAAGAAGAAACACATAAACAGATCATGAGTACACGGAGGAAATATTACAAAAGAATCTGCTACAAATATAGAGAATGGACAACGTTGCAGACTCACGAGTCCTGATACCACTTTCTAATCAACCAAATATATCAAGTCTTGCCAGAAAGCCACAGCAATCTGGCATGACAGTAAGCTCTGAAAGGAGAGTCGTGACTCCTGGCCTAGAAGGAGACGCACTGGAATGAGTCATAGCAGGTCAAGGAAAACATCTTCAGATATCTTGGGAACATGAAAACTTGAAAAATGTATATGGAAAGCTATAAAACGGTGAGCTAGAATAAAATGTAGATCCTTTAAGAGCTTTCGGCATTTTAAAATGTTCACATATGAGCAGGGAGACAGAAGAAGTAAGCTATTGATATGCAGTTACAAAAAAAAAAAAAAACTATTTTACAGAGTCTCGGTAATTCAGGAATATGAAGATATAACAGGTCCCCATGAAAAAGCATTGAGAAAGGTAAGGTAACTGACATGTACGTGTAGCGAGGCATTCAGACATATCACATCTTCCACACAAATAATGCTTAAGAGGCAGACCGAGGATCACATGCTTGGCAACATTATCAGCACCATAGGAGAGGAACCAGGAAGTTGACGAAGGGAAGCTCAAAGAAGCGCGTGGAAGACCCTGGTTATGAGAGCTGGAAAGCGCCCAAGGTCTCCCGGAGGCGACGGCGCTGACGACGATGTTTCGGGAGATCCTTCCCCACAT
>NC_051406.1:20953712-20954189 GCF_015228065.2 Penaeus monodon
GGACTGAAATCAGTAATTTCTACTGTAGGTATTTTTACGGTTTAGCACACTAATTTTATTCGATATCTAGTTATGTGCATACGCAATGAAAACTATTTGGGCGCATTTTTGAAATTAAAGAAATCAGAATATCAAACAGCCAATGCAATATATTTAAAATTAGTAATGTTGATTCGTTTTTCATAATTATCATATATTACTGATTTGACAAATCTCATTTCGCGTGGGAAAATTAATATTATTATTAGTTACCCCCCAAAAAACGTTGCGTTTCACTCTCGGAATATATATATAAATTTTTTCTTAACAATATTGAAGCTAAAGGATGTCATATTGAATTGCTATTAGTCAAAATACCGTCATACGAAAAGTCGGAAATTCAAAATACTGCAGTAGACGCAATATATGCAAATGAGAGGATATTTGTATTGCAATTTCATATATAAAACCGCGACTTTAAATATGCTGTAGCGCGTG
>NC_051406.1:20955222-20955423 GCF_015228065.2 Penaeus monodon
ATCAAATAAACCCTTTTTTCCTAAAAAACGTGTGTTTAAGTAGAAGACGAAGCTCAAATTTCAATTTATATTGCGATTCCTAATAGAAAAAGTGCTTCAGGAATTCGTTTGGCCGCCGCTCCTCTCACAGGCAGGAGAGAGACTAAAGAAATTCATAAACATCGTCGGTTTCCTTCAGGATTAAAAGACAGAAGTCTCTCT
>NC_051406.1:20955561-20955679 GCF_015228065.2 Penaeus monodon
GGGGATGAAGTAGCAGATGATTTTTAATATAAAATTAATAAAAAAAATTTAAATTTAAAAAAAATATAAAAACATAAATGTTTTTATGAGAAAAGATCCTCCCCCTTTCCCCTCCCCC
>NC_051406.1:20955897-20956414 GCF_015228065.2 Penaeus monodon
ATAGGAAGGTAAATGTTTACGCAGGGGTTTCGCGGGGCCCCGATAGTTTAAATTTGGCAAATTCCGCATAAGAAATAATTTGTGAATTGTTTCCTAAACCTTCTCTCAAGCGTTTTTCTTTCGGATCCTGCCATTAATGTAATAATAACAAATAATAACGAATGAGAAATATAATGCACGTGTGAACTAAACGTAAAGCGTGGCGAAGGAGTAGCGAAAGACGTGAATAATGAAGAGAATAGGAGATAGAAATCAGTGAATAATGAAATAAAGATTTATTCAAAATGCAATCTCTAGAGTTGAGGTTGAACTCGTAAAACACAGTAAAACTAGAAACATGGGTTTTGTTTATTTGTGATAATTAACATCCATATATACAAACACCATACACTCCTCTCCATGTTACTTTTAAGAAATTTGAAATACCCTATACACAAACGTTGGTAAGAAAAGAAGAAAATTTCCAAAGGAACAAGCGAACAAATACACCCCCCCAAAAACCACACTGGATACAAAC
>NC_051406.1:20956550-20956837 GCF_015228065.2 Penaeus monodon
GGTCGACCACCCCATCAAAACCCCACAGCACCCTCGCCCTTATCGACGTCCACCCCACTCCCCCTCCCATCCCCCAATCCCTCCCCTACTTATTCAATAACCCACCCTAACCCCCACTTTAACCTCGCTTAACCCTCCCTCACCCCCTTAACCCCTTAACCCTCCCTCACCCCCTTTAACCCTCCCTCACCCCCTTAACCCTCCCTCACCCCCCTTAACCCTCCCTCACCCCCTTAACCCTCCCTCACCCCCTCACCCCTCCCTCACCCCCCTCCCGTGGCCCGTTA
>NC_051406.1:20956868-20957079 GCF_015228065.2 Penaeus monodon
GCCGGCGCTAATCGCATAAGGTCCGGCATATCCTCCCATGGCGCCCCAATCATTCCCCCGTTTGGCCGGCCCTTGTTTCCCCGCCGCCGTAATGTGTCTCGCTCGTTAGTCGCCGTGTTAATAAAATTACGCCGGATTGAGTCTTGAAGTTATTCATTACGATGCCAGTCCAACTCTGTCTTCGTTACGAGGTCGTTCGCTGGCGCTGGCG
>NC_051406.1:20957147-20957229 GCF_015228065.2 Penaeus monodon
GTGATTTCCTCGTGGTCGGGGTGGGTAGGGGGGTTGGGGGTAGGTGTTGGGGGGGGGGAGGATGTCGAGGGGTTACGGTGGG
>NC_051406.1:20959059-20959624 GCF_015228065.2 Penaeus monodon
GTCACCAAAGGGGAATACCAATAATCCTGTTGTTTTAGGCCATTCGGTAACTCCGCGCTGTCGCCACTGGAGTGTGGGAGGAGTAATGTTATTAGTCACGTGATGGATGAACTCGACGCTGATTGGTTGAGAGGCCACCCGGACGAAGGGGGTTGCCTATGGCCATATTGTTGGATCATTCCTTCTCATCTCGGGCGCTCTCCAAAATACCAAATAATGGCCCCGTTTCCCTCTCCCTACGACATTAAGATGTTCCCCGGGAATAAGGATCACTTGATTATTACAAATACGCACTTACACATATCCACAAGCCCTTGAGGTAAGTCAGTTTTCTTTCGGAATGTGCGTCGTAAAAAAAGAAGCAGCAGTTCGTGATGCGCCAAAAGAGAATCAAGAAGGATACCATAAGAAGGAATTCAGAGATGTATAGAAAACGATAAAATCCAAACGAAAATGAGAGCGTCATATATTCTGATTTTCCGCCCTGTGTTTTATCTCCCTGAATGACGGCGAAAGGATGGCTTCATTCACACGACATGACGGGGTTAAAAACAAAGACGAGAAT
>NC_051406.1:20959729-20959976 GCF_015228065.2 Penaeus monodon
GGCAAGAAGAGGTTTAAAGGGGAGGAGGAGAGGGGTGAAAAGGGAGGAGCCACGGGACGAGAGGGGAAGGGTAGGAGGGAGGGCAAGGCGGGGAAGGGAGAAGGGTGAAAGGGTAAGGGATAGAGATAGGTCGAGTGGGGAAGGGTGAAAGGGGGATATAGATGAAGCAAGTAAAAAAGGAAAATAGGAAAGGAGGAGGAAAGGAGGTGAAAAGAGGATTAGGAACAGGGGGCGATGGGTAAGGCAA
>NC_051406.1:20960211-20960466 GCF_015228065.2 Penaeus monodon
CTCTTTTGATGGATTAACATGTTCTCCTTTGTAATGACATGTCGGATCACGGAGCCATGTCGTGTGTGGTGATCCCGGGCATTATGATATTGCACTATAATGACCCTAAGCACCATACAGTGACGGAGCGTTATCCAACCCGCACCTTACAATGACGTGGCACTTATCCTCGACATCATTAAGTAACACGACACTGTATGGGACTATATAGGACTATATGACACTATTTGGCACTGTCATACAATATGATGGTTT
>NC_051406.1:20960528-20960637 GCF_015228065.2 Penaeus monodon
CAGCAATAACCCTGATCTCCCTAAGTAACAACAGAATCAAAATCTAAACTCATTATATGGCAATTTAATAATTTGTTCAGTAAAATAAACTGATGTCTTAGAAGAGGTG
>NC_051406.1:20964115-20964452 GCF_015228065.2 Penaeus monodon
TGAATTACTCGTCCATTCATTCATGCATATCTGTATCGTTACGGAGAGCTACGGCCATCATTTTTCAATTTCACGCTTGTCATCTATAGTACAACTGAGCGCATGAATTTGCCATGGGATTGAGAGATTCAGAGCTCGCGCCATTTTTTAATAGTCAGTTAATGTCGTCATTTACCGATTCGAATAAGTATATGTGTGGTTTTCATTGGCTTTAGAAATGCATGAGTTCTTTCATTATCATGTGTTCAACATAATGTTCTTTGTTCCTGGAATAAGTGCTGGCTTATTTAATTTCTAAAGTGTATTAAGCAAATACATAACCTTTAGAGATATGATC
>NC_051406.1:20966330-20966400 GCF_015228065.2 Penaeus monodon
AAAACTTTCTATGCCGTTCACAGTATATTCATCGGCCTAATTTAGCATCAGCTATAGTCCATTTTCGGAC
>NC_051406.1:20967727-20968251 GCF_015228065.2 Penaeus monodon
TAGTCCATTTAGAGCACATAGCTGATTATTATCCATGGCATAGGCATTAATCATATAACGCATATCATGAATCATCGAAACCGTTTAAGTGTAATAGGCATACGATATTACTTTGAAGCCACAATTACACGTCTTTCTAACCCTGCATGAGAAACCTCTACACTACAATGTTCTCGTCTATATACCCTTCATAGCGTAGCCATTGCCTTTACCCCACTATACATAGTATGGTGCTACTGGTATGTATACGTTCGACTATAGCAGAGCTTATACCCGCATTATCTACCATGTATGACTAGAGCGTATACTCGTCACGGTCCTTGTCCACAGTGATCGCAGAAATCCTATATTCTTCTTAAAGTATACCACCCATAATTCCCTTTGGGTAGTGAACACTGGCGACAAACACCGTAGAGTTGTAGTTTCGTTTCTTTTTTTCTTTTTTTTTCCTCACATATTCTTAAGGCTGCGGAACATGTGTATCGAACTGTGAACACCATACACTTTGTTTCGCTTTATGAATT
>NC_051406.1:20969530-20969818 GCF_015228065.2 Penaeus monodon
CCCACAGCCTCGGGGCCAAAGACTAATCATCGCGTAAGGGTCCTCGTGTTAGCCTGATGGAGCACCAGATTGATCCCGGCTCATAAGATTGATGTCAGGTCATTACACAGAAGGTCCGAGTGCTAATGATGGCCTGGGATGACCTCAGATGACCAAGGGGCGGCGGGGCAGCACTGACCGGCTCTACCCGTGGCACCCGCGTTGTGTGGAGTGCCTAGTCAGGAGAAGTCATTAGGAGAGGAAAGAGGGAAGATGGCTGAGTCAGTGTGTGAGTTTTGTCTTTGCTGT
>NC_051406.1:20971300-20971534 GCF_015228065.2 Penaeus monodon
AAAGAGAACAATTTTTCGTCCACCTTTTGTTACTGATGGCAAATTTTTATCCCTAATTAGATAGAAAATCTAAACTAACCGAGAAAAAAAAATCGTCATAATCAACGATTCTCATGAATAGAACGATATATTCAAATTTCTGCGAATGAATAATCAGAAGCTTTTTTTTTTAATTTGCCCTCAAGATTAAGGTAGAAAATAATTCTGCGATATATTTTTATAAAGTAGATCTTC
>NC_051406.1:20971868-20972009 GCF_015228065.2 Penaeus monodon
AAAACTGAAACGTGAATAGGTGATAAATCTCCCCCCATCGTAAAGCACATAATTCTTTCTTATAATCTTTTCATACCGACTAACATGTACAACAGCTGTAGTTATAGGATGAAAAAGAGTAGAGAAAGAGGGAGTAAGATC
>NC_051406.1:20972524-20972644 GCF_015228065.2 Penaeus monodon
TTGCAACCATTCTGTGCCTCTCCCCCCTAACTCCCCTACCCCCCCTTCCCCCCAAAAAGGGAAAAAAAACCACGTCGTATAAAATGATTGATTTGAAGAGTTATTCGCCAAGCTCGTGAG
>NC_051406.1:20972683-20972867 GCF_015228065.2 Penaeus monodon
TCGAAATAGCATCCGGGGCTTAACACCCCCTCCTTCCCTTCCCCTCTCCCCCTTTTTCCACCTCCCTTTCCCCTCTATTTCCCCTAAACCCCTCCCCCTCATCCCCCCACCCCCCGATCATCACCTGCTCAATGCGGGTAGTTGTCGTCACTGTTATGGTGATAGAGGAGCTCGCAATGATGGT
>NC_051406.1:20973385-20974021 GCF_015228065.2 Penaeus monodon
AAGACAGGACAGGTGGGGAGAAAGAGGGGAAAGACAGGACAGGAGGCGAAAAAGAAGGGGGCAGGGAAGGGGCAGATAGAGTGCTGTGGGTCAGGAGGATCGAAAGAGGGGGGTAGAGGGGGATGGTTAACAGGGGGGGGTAGGGTGTGATGCTGAGTGAGCTGATGGTGACAGACGAGAGGCTGTGGGCAGGAGATGATGGCGACAGTGAGGACAGTGACGGACGATGGTGCAGGAGAGAGTAAGTGGGTTAAGAGCAGGGCTGAGGAGATGGTGATGCTGGTGACGACGGCGATGATCTTCGCTGAACATGATATTAGAGGAACACTGAAATGAGAAGTGTCAGAGATACAAATTCTGATTTAGGCACAGTGGCTAAAATGGCAAAATGTACTAAAAGAACACTATTGTCAATTGTGTGTGTAGTTATTGCAAAAGGTGGTTCTCCGCAATGTCTATTATAAACTTTTCTCAGAACAATATAAAAAATAGAAAAGAGAGTAAAAAGAAGAAAACATATTAAGTGAATAAATACGAAATGAAAGCTATTTTTGAATTAATGTCCAAAATAAAAGGGAAATATTAGCGACGCAACACACTGTCAGTATATCACGAAGGCTTATACTAAAAAAGCCT
>NC_051406.1:20974047-20974329 GCF_015228065.2 Penaeus monodon
CATAAAATTATATTGCAACCCACTTTCCAAAGATTTTTTTCCCCTCTCAACCACAAATTAAACTTCATTAAACAAACAAATACCAAATAATAAAAGATCGTAAACTGTCATAGGATAAATATATTCGCATTATTTTTCACTCTACTTTTTAAGATCGGTAAAGTGATATGATAACTGGAATGAAAATGGATACATCTCGTAACCACTGCTGTTTTGAACGCTGTTACTTTCAACAACACTATAACACTTACCATTAGCGCGGATCTAACACCGGACTCGCAC
>NC_051406.1:20977006-20977611 GCF_015228065.2 Penaeus monodon
GCCCTTCTAAGCCCTTCAAGAGGAAAAGGAAGTGATCAGAACAAAATCTTGTAATTTTCCCATCTTACGACCGTCATTTTCTCCTGACGAAGCATGAAATAATGATATAACGTGACATGCAATATGGTAAAACATAGAAGGACAACAGCCACCAACCCCATTAATCCTTCCATTCCCCTGCACCCCACCCCACAACTCCCCTTACCACAACCCCAACCCCCACAACTCCCCTTACCACAACCCCAACCCCCACAACCCACCCCCACCCCTACCCCCACAACCCACCCCCACCGCTACCCCCACAACCCACCCCCACCCCTACCCCCACAACTCCATAATCCCCCCCAGCCTCCAACAACCCCACACTCCCCTCACCCCTCAACCCCACGCAATGCCCTGCCTCCCTTTACCCCACCTTTACCCCTACCCACTTCCATCACTCCCCAGCCCCCTACAATCAACCCTTTCTTCCCCCAATCAATCCCCCTCTCAATATCCTCCCCCTCCCCCCCCCCACTCGACCCCCACAAACCAGTGTCGCCATGTTGGCATTAAAGAGCAAAATCCCCGGATGCAGCCGATAAATCTAACCTGACATGTTTTAG
>NC_051406.1:20978832-20979394 GCF_015228065.2 Penaeus monodon
TCACCGAACCTCTAATGACCTGCAGGCGAGTGGACGCAGCGCTGACAACCGCAACGACATCCTCAACCATAAAGTCGAATATTCAATTGCTAAAACATGTCAAAATAGACGTATTGGCCGCATCCGGGGATTTCACTCTTTTTATGCCAACGTGGCGACACTGGTTTTGGACGGGGGGGGGGGGGGGTTAGATTGATGGGGAATTGATGGGGGGTTGAAGGGGTGGCCTTGTGGGGTTGGAGAGATAGATGGGGGAGATTGAGGGAGAGTGGGGGATGGATGGGGGAGATTGAGGGAGAGTGGGGGATGGATGGAGGTTGAAGGAAAACGGGTAATGGAAAGGGGAGGGTGATGGGGAGGGGGAAAGGGAACTGAAGGGGGAGTGCTGGTAGGGAGTTGACGGGAGGGAAGGGTTGGGAGAGGGGAAGGACGGATGGGGGGGGGGTTGACAGGAAGAGGGGAAAGTGGAAGGGGGAGATAGAGAAACAGAAGAAGTGGGAATTGAAGGGGGAATGTTCTTGGAGTTGACGGGAGAGAAAGGTTGGGGTTTGGGTGGGTAAAG
>NC_051406.1:20979542-20980091 GCF_015228065.2 Penaeus monodon
AACGAGGATGGCAGATAGGTAAGGCATGGATAGGAAACGGATGAAGGGAGGGTTAAGGATAGGGTAGATGATGGATAGTCGACGTTTAGGGGATGGGCAGAGAATCCATAGAGACAGGTAAGGGGTGGATAAAAAAATGGGTCGGAGATACGCATGGAATAGGTAGGGAATGGATAAAGGATAGATAAGGGATGAGTAAGGGATGGATAATCGAGAGCGGAATAAGTAGGGAATCCATAGAGATAGGCAGAGGATAGGCAGATAGGGGGTACGGGTAGGGGGGGGGGGCTTATGTAGTGTTTATAAAAGTCTGTTTGTTTGTGGGAATAGGCGCTTGTGGGTATCAACAAATATTGTGAACACGTTTAGTCGCCGGATTACACGCATATGCAACTGTTAATATCTCTCTCTCTATATATATTTTCCATTATATGTAGATATTTCAGCACATGTATTTTTTTTTTTTTTTTGATGAAATGGAGTTTAGCGTGCAATGCTGGAATAAGACATAGGGAATTGTTCCATTGCGATTGTGGTGAAGCGATACCG
>NC_051406.1:20982078-20982508 GCF_015228065.2 Penaeus monodon
GTCAATGAAGAACTTGATTGTAATTACTAAGTAATTAATGTTGTCAAACCGAATACAAAAATCAGTATCAATTTCATCAAAAGCACCGATAAACCTTTCATAAAATGACATTAACATATGAAATAGCGAGAGTAATGCTTATAAAAAAATGTGATAAAACAGTTATGTATATGTATATGTTAATAGCATTATAGTGCGCATAATAGCTGTAATACTGCAATAATACTGTAATAATATAATAACGGTTAAGTTACGTTTATTCCAACAATAAACGTAACTCCCACACAAAGATTCCGTCTCGTATATTTAGTCTCCAATCCTGTGTTAGGCACTGCAAGGCAGAGATCTGAACAGTGCCAAAGGAAGAGGCACTATGTAGGGGAGGCTTATGAGGGAGCGAAGGAGAGGGTCAAAGGAGGACGGGAGGGAA
>NC_051406.1:20982800-20982887 GCF_015228065.2 Penaeus monodon
TTCAGCAGATTGAAGGCAATGAGCAATAACTAGAGGGAGAGGGTTCAGTGTGAACAAGCAAGAAAATGCAAGGCTTAGGACAAATGG
>NC_051406.1:20982964-20983214 GCF_015228065.2 Penaeus monodon
GCGCGCACGCACGTTAAGCTAATTGGCTAAACATGGAAGACATCTATTACCAGGCCTGAGGGGTGATACAGGCCAGTGCAAGGGGGACAGTCACTACCACTTGAACAAACCTGAAAGAGAACATAGTACGGGACGAATTAAGAGGTATACACTGTCCCATAAACAAGCCCGAATGGCGGTAGGGGAGACCCGGCACGCTTGGGACAAAATTCAGAAACTTTACCGACGTCTCCAAGGAACATCTGAGCTT
>NC_051406.1:20983244-20983847 GCF_015228065.2 Penaeus monodon
GGCCAGAGTGTTGTAAGGTGTTTCTGGAGACTGACGCTGGACACGGTCGGATTGCGGCACTGTGCCACTGCCAGGGCGGTGGGGAAAGAGAGAGTGAGAGTGTCTTGGCTGGCACTCAAACGCATTGAAGTTGTGTTTTATGGCTCTTCATTGAAGCGGCTCTATCCTGCTGTGGCCAACGATTTCCTTCCGCTGTCATGGAGGAAGGGAGAGGAGGCATACTGGCTCGTTTGAAATGCGCATTGAAAACATTTATCAATAAACGCACAAAAACATAAAATCGTTTAATAAATAACACCTTTCTATATAACATAACCCATTCCTACATCAACACCTACTCAAAACCCTTCAAACAAGTAAAACATACGAACAAAAGAAAACAAAAAATACGAAAAAAGCAGAAACAAAAACGCATCAAATCCCATCCTTTTTATGAGGGTTCGAAGTCCTATCTCTGCCTCAAGTCTTCCATTCTTCTTTATCCTTCACCCTTCACCCATTTTTCCCCCGAATACCCGAGAGCACCGAAATTGTTCTCCAATCTCTCGCTTTAGTCGGTGACATGGAATGGAACCGCTCGGCATGCTTTGTTTCATGACTCAA
>NC_051406.1:20983871-20985499 GCF_015228065.2 Penaeus monodon
CTTTTTTCTTACCTTTCTTGTCTGCTTTTCCTATATTGTGTGGATTCTAATAAAAGAAGACGCTGTGGTAATGATAATGACGATTACTATTAACATCTAATCAGTATATTTACTTTTAATGTTATCAATATTACCTTGCCATTGACCACCCACTGAAACACCGAAGCCCTTCTTAAGTACAGATCTTGTGTTATGATTCACAGAGCAGAGTACCTTCCTCGCTCCTAAAATATTAATAGATCACTACAATCTCAGGTAACTGCCATATTACATTATCAAGAAAAAGGGAGAGAAAAAGTAAAACAATTCTTTTCAAAAGCTGTGTCCCTGTGCATCTCCTAACTTTCCAAGAATGACGAAGAACTGATGCGAAATTGCGCGCCAGACCACGCTAAAGCAAACGGAATTATGATGGAACGGCGAGCGTGTCCGGAGAAATTAAGAAAAGGTCAATTTATAAAGTGACACTTCGTAATGACTTCAGCGGCATTATTCATAACCGATAGGTATCGTCCTTTGTTTCGGGGAAGGAAAATGGCCGCTCTGCAGTGCCGCCAGAAGGGTCAGTCTCCTTCTCGTCCCCGCAAACAAGTTTATCCCTGACTCTGTTTCCAATCATGATGCCAACAAAAGCTACCGGTTCCTCCTCAACACAGCTGCCAGATGTATCCATCGCACCACAAATACGAGAAGAGATACAAACATAAAAATTCATGAAAACCTAATCCGCGGCCCCGGTCTCTTGGGCGTTGCGGGAAACCTGGTGTGGCGGCGGCGGAGGCTCTCGTCCAGCGCGCCACTCACACGATTTTCTGGATTCCTTCGTCTGATTTCGTTATTTATATCCCATCGGAAGTAGCGCGCGTGCGGTTATTGCGGAGGCCGGTTGTGATTTGCGTCCGGGTGGTTTCGATTCCTGATTTTCGTGGTGGTCTACTGTGCGTGTTGGCTGCGAGATTCCTGTGACAGCTGGACAGAAAACGAAATAGACAAAACCTTGAGGCAGTTCCGTTTTCCATCGACCCACTGTATCTTCACCTAATCCCCACATGATACCTACTGTAATTGAAACACCATTGAAAATCCGAACAAGGGCGTATCCCACTGACGACCTGAGACCCCTCTCCCGCCCTTACGACGTGGTGACATAGAACCGGAAATCCCTAAACTCCTGGGTGAACCTTGGCCGTCGATGCATCACGGGAAAAACCTCTCTTAGACGCGGCGCCTCAAGGGTCAAAATCCTCTCATCGGATACGAAGGACGCGTTTGATGAAGTTCAAGGAAAACTGGCTCTTATCACCTCCCATAATAAGGGTGTCGACAAAATAATCCTGGGCCTAGGCAGGTCGGGCTGGCAAGAGCGCACACAAGCAATAATAGTAATAATAACGAGAGGTAATACCAATATGGCGAGCCTGATACAAGGTTAATTCGAATTTGATGCTTCTTTAAAACCCCAAATTTAATTGAATTCTTATTGGATGTAGGAACCCTAATCTTCCATCCGGATGAAAGGCACGAAGAAATGAGCTGAAATTAATGTCGCCTAAAAACTTTATGAAATATACAGTTGGGAGCGTTTTAATCCCAGGGCGGTTGACGCGGCCACTCGATGAAGAAGAGCA
>NC_051406.1:20985668-20985757 GCF_015228065.2 Penaeus monodon
GTTTTAGCCGAAGCAAGTGGCGAGGCGCACGAAATGAAAAAGAATGAAAGATGAGTCCTTCAAGATCCCATTATTCATGAGGGGACGAT
>NC_051406.1:20985919-20986614 GCF_015228065.2 Penaeus monodon
GTCCCCAACCTTCCCACACCTCCCCCACGTCCCCAACCCCATCCCTCCCCCTCCCCTCGTCCACCACCCCCCACATCCATCTCAATCCCTTACCTATTACCCAACTCACCCCACCTACCTTCCAGATCCTCCCCCAATCCCCAATCCCCAATTCCTCCCTCCCCTACGACCTCCCCTCCTCCAACCCCCCCCCCATCGCCCCACCCCAATCACCTAGCCGCCACCCACCTCCCAATGCCAACGCACCCCCACCCCCTAACCCCCATGTGTGCAATAATGCCCTGCTTGCCGAGACCTTAACATCCCGAGCATACCAACAGAGCTATCGATAACTTGCAACAACGCCAAAGCCAGCGCGCCTATGCCTTGCAGGGAGCGTGCAACATCCACACTTTCTAACCTCAGGACGAACTCTGGGCCGTTAGCATCACACGCCCTCTGACTGGAGGAAGGGAAAAGGTGTATCTGGCTTCGCTTTTCGTTTTTTTTCTTCTCCAGGTTTTCGTTTTATTTTCTCGGGGTTTTCGTTTTTCTTGGTGGGAGGAAAGGCGCGTTCGTTTTTTTTTTTTTGGGGGGGGGGATTTATTTTTCTTATTCGATTTTAGAAAGTTAGGAATAGATATAAGGGAAAGTAAAAGAGAGAAGGAAATGAGGAAATGGATGTAAATTTTTTTTCCTTCTATTTTCAGGTTTAG
>NC_051406.1:20987807-20988036 GCF_015228065.2 Penaeus monodon
TTTCGAGGTGTTCCCCACTCCAGCTCTGAAAACATAGCTGGAAAACACGTACAAACATCTTTTGTACTCCATCTTCATCACATCTTCAGCAGCATGATATATATCTTCCTCCAAGTACTTTCTTATAACCTCCCCCCCCCACCATAGCCTCAACCCCCCTCCCCCTCGCTTCCCTATTTCGCTTTTTATTTCACTTTTCTGCCATTCCTAATCCAGGATTTTACTTTGT
>NC_051406.1:20988361-20988484 GCF_015228065.2 Penaeus monodon
ATGCTGTACTTACAACTACACCATCGTAGCTACGTTGCAAAATTCTTGCACAGCGGTACGGGGCACGATGTAGCCATTGCGCAAATTTCCACAACTATGGAAATCTTAGTCAGAACTCCGCCA
>NC_051406.1:20988556-20988665 GCF_015228065.2 Penaeus monodon
TTTCCGAAGAGTTTTACCACAACCGAAATAAAAACAAAAATTTTCTCCCCAAACGCATTTCCCTCCAACAGGCCAGGGAAAGTCACAAGCATTATCCCGTAGTTTCGAC
>NC_051406.1:20988704-20989014 GCF_015228065.2 Penaeus monodon
TAAATACCAATGCCAATCGCTTGTCGAGCTGTTTGACATCAAAGCGGGTACCGGGTATTCAGCGTCGGCCGTGGGCTTTTCGGGTATCGGGTAATCACTGTCAAGGTAGTTAGGGTGTAGTTACAGCTAATCCCATCCTGTGAAATATATTGCTTGTTATAGGCGGGTAGGTATTTGTTTCCGCCGGGCAAACCAGTATTTTGAAACAAGCTGTGAGAAAATTTTATATGCGTGTATAATCAGAAGATACGAAAACATGTATATAAACGCGCACTCGTACGCACATCTACACAAACACGCAGATCTATAA
>NC_051406.1:20990855-20990958 GCF_015228065.2 Penaeus monodon
GAAAAGGATGAGAAATAAAAGGAGACAAACAAAACGGGTTTAACGAACAAAAAGAAAATTTTTTGGGCAATCAAAAAAGGGAAGAGCGAAAAACCCTTTAAAA
>NC_051406.1:20991514-20991621 GCF_015228065.2 Penaeus monodon
CCCACCTCTCCCCCCGGTTTAAATCCTAAAAGGGGCTGGATGTGGGATTTGCGTCCGTCTTTATCGCCCCGCTTTACCCCCTGCATTACGCGCCCTGTGAGGTTAAC
>NC_051406.1:20991851-20992042 GCF_015228065.2 Penaeus monodon
GGTAATATGGAGATGTAAGGGGGGGGGTAACAGCATTTTAGGAAGAAAACAAAGGGGGGGGGGGGGGGATACTTAAGGATTTTCCCTATTTTTTTTCCCCGTTCTTTTTTTCCTTTTCTGGGGCAAAATAACATTTCATTTAAATTTAGAAAAATCCAAAAATCCCTTTTACCTTCAATCTCTCTACTCTA
>NC_051406.1:20992335-20992447 GCF_015228065.2 Penaeus monodon
GGGGGTAAAATTAATTTAAAAAAGGGGGAAAAACTATGCTACAGTTCCATGATATTAAAAAAAAACCTTCAAAACCTTAAAGATTAGAAAGAAAAGCTTAAAAAACGTTCGG
>NC_051406.1:20992739-20992836 GCF_015228065.2 Penaeus monodon
GCCCGCCAACCGCACCCCCCACCGGAACCCCCGCGGGAACCCCCCCGGGAAAACCCCCCCCCGGGGAAAAAAAACCAAAGAGCGGGCCCAAAAACGA
>NC_051406.1:20993431-20993536 GCF_015228065.2 Penaeus monodon
CAAAAAAACATAAAACCCCGAGGTGAAAGGGCCGAAGGGGCGACAAAACCCACCTGTGGGTTGGTCCCGCTTCCCTTTGTGGGAAGATGGGGCGGGCCCGATCGA
>NC_051406.1:20993573-20993733 GCF_015228065.2 Penaeus monodon
GCTGTGCCCTTCAATGGAAAAGCGAAGACCGGAACGCTACTGGGCATTGTGACGTGATATCCGGGTATTGTAGCGAGGCGATACCCGGGTATTGTCACGCGGCGGTACGTAGCGAAGATACCCAGTGCCCCGGTAGCCTGGTTCCCCTTACGCACTGCTA
>NC_051406.1:20994601-20994994 GCF_015228065.2 Penaeus monodon
GACCGATCACAATAACAACATTTTCGGAGAGTGAGTATTAGATGCATAACAAAAACGAAGTCGCCTAACTAAACCTCCCACCTCTCTCAACCCCACTCTCTCCCTCCCTCCCCCCCTCTGCCCCCCCCACTCCCTCAACCCCCTTCACCCTTCCACCCCCTCCCCGTCTCCCACAATCCCTCCTCACCCTCTCCCCTTCAACCCCTTTACTCCCTCCCTCCCTCCTCCCTCCCCCCCTCCCCTCATCCCCTCCCCCCCAATCTCCAACAAAAGGCGGTGCTTCTGAGACGGTCTTTCGAGCGCTATTCGAGAAGCTGTTATTCCACCGGTCTTTTCTCTCCCACAAAGACTTCCCGCCGAGTCGACTCTCTCTGGCGACGGCCGTGTTTGGAG
>NC_051406.1:20995054-20995539 GCF_015228065.2 Penaeus monodon
ACGCCTGCCTTCTTTTATTCTCGTTCGCTGCTTTCTCTCCTTCGGTCTCTGTAAGTCTGTTTTTTTTTTTTTTTGTTTGTTTTTTTGTTTTTGTTAGTTTGTTATTTTTCTTTCCTTCTTCTCTTTCTCTTCTTTTCTTCTTTTCTTTCTATTTCTTCTATTTCCTATTCTTTCTTCTGTATTTTACCTTGTGTATTTTGCTGATTTTCTGGGTATTCTTTCTTGACTTTTTTTTATTTTGTTTTATTTCTCCCTTTCAATATTTTTTTCTAATTTTCCTCTCTATATTCATTGTGTTCATTGTCTTGGTTTTCTGTTTTGTTTCTTTCCTTTCCTTCTATTATTTCCGCCTCTTTTCACTCTCAATTATTCTCTCTTCCTCTATTTTATTTCGGTTCTCCCTTTTCCTTTCATTCATCGTATGCATTATCTTTCCTATTTTCTTCGTTTCCTTTCTCTGCTTCCAACTATACTATTTTCCTATA
>NC_051406.1:20995718-20995840 GCF_015228065.2 Penaeus monodon
TCCCCCTTCTATGGTCAGTCGTTTATCCCTCCGTGTCTCTATGGCCTTTTCTTTACTGATTTTACGTCTTCTTCTCTCGTTCTCTTTTTCCAGTTTTCTTTTCCTTATTCTCTAGAAAATAG
>NC_051406.1:20998793-20999053 GCF_015228065.2 Penaeus monodon
AAGAAAAAGGGAGAGAGGCAGAGTGATTCTTCCTGAGTACAATGCTGAAACAATCCAAAGCATTACCATCAGTCGTATGCAAGTACGAGGGTCTTTACAACACTACAATGCCACGTGCATTAATAGCAATGAACCGAACCCTGCTAAATCTTCTATTTCCTTCGAAGACAGAAATTCCTCAACCTTAGAAGATCTCCAGCGAGCTTCCCTCTTCCTCCCCCTGGTATGGATCTCCCCTCTGCCACGTGGATTAACGAGAG
>NC_051406.1:20999282-20999887 GCF_015228065.2 Penaeus monodon
CAGAAGACCGTCTTGAAGGACTGGGTAAGGATCGTGGCCCAGTGTCTAGGCCCTTGCTGGCTCCGGATTACACGTCGCAAGGCACACGCGAGGACGAGGGAGGGGCGACGAAGGGAGGGCAAAGCCAGCTGAGGGCGAGGAGGGAGGGAGGGACGGCGGGGAAGGAGGAGGGAGGGAAGAAGGGGAGTTAAGGTGAGAAGGGAGGAGGGGAATTAGGGCGAGATGGGAGTAGGAAATTTAGGAAGGGATGGCAGGGAGGAAGGGAGGAGAAGGAAGGTAAGTGGGAAGAAAACAAGGAACGAGGGAACGGGGGGGGGGGGGTACCAGAAGGGCAAAGGGGACAGTGCCAGCTAAGAGCACAGGGAGGGGGGAGGAAGTGTCGAAGGGTGGGAGAAAGAGGATCAGAATAAGGCAGGGAGGGGAGAGAAAGGGAAGGAGAGGTGAACGACTCAGGAATCCAGCATAAGGTTTAGGAAGAGGGAAGGAGGGAAAGAGGAGGAAGGGGGGAAGGAGGAGGGAAGGAAAAGCCCTCTCGATTCTACTTCGAAAACGAGGAAGGTTAAAGCGGGAAAGAAAGACAAAGCGAAATAGTCACCGAACATAGC
>NC_051406.1:20999927-21000442 GCF_015228065.2 Penaeus monodon
TGACTCGCCTCTTCCCCTTTTTCCAAATAACTATAACCATTTACCTATAAAATACGACTATGAATACAACTCCCTCCAACGTCATATAACAACAAAAAACAAAACAAAGAAAAATATACTTATAAGTACACCTACCACCACCACCACCAACAACAACAACAAACAAACAAACAAGAGAACAAATCAAAAACTACCGCCACTACACGAACCCATCCCCAAGCACATAGCAACACAACTGAACACGGGCCACCAACACAATAACCGCCCAAGAAATATAATTCCTTTTATATAAATAGTACCAGTAAGATTTGGTGCGCGTTGTCTTGAGGGGAGACCATATCCTCTGGGGTGTGGGACCCCAATCGCCGCCGGGGGCCCGGGAAATCGTGGGGCTGCCGCACAAAGCTGTATGGGAGGAGGTCTTCGGGGAGAGGCTGTGGTCTCGGCGCCGGCCTGGAATATCAACTTCCGCGGCGATTTTTCAAAAGAGGGTTTGTTTTGGGGGTAATGCGTGA
>NC_051406.1:21000527-21000886 GCF_015228065.2 Penaeus monodon
AGTTTGGATGAATGGTTGCTTCTTCCTGTGATTTGAACATGGTTTATATTTTTTTTAGTTTTATTTTTTAAAATGAACTTCTTTGAGAAGGATTTTGATAAGTGTTTTTAAAATTTTCAGGTCTGCACTTTATTTTTACTTGATCTGAAGTGTTAACTACGTTTTGGGTAATTTTGAAGAAATAAAACCTTGGTTAACACGTATTTTTCTTTTTTTTAAGCGATAATTTTTAAGAAGTTTTTTTTTAATAAGATAGTATCTTTTGAACTATTTATTATCATTTTGGGGGTTAGTTGCTGTAGTTGCTTTGAATAATACAGTAGTTTAAGTAACTTTCTAGTTTATTTAGTCTCGTTTTG
>NC_051406.1:21000936-21001082 GCF_015228065.2 Penaeus monodon
CCAATTGTGCATGAATTTATTTCAGTAAGTTGGTGTGGACTGAACGATATTATGCTTTTTGTTTATTTCGTTAATTAAGTTTCGTTTCAGTAAGGTGTAGATCAGTTTATTCAAAGGAGCGAAAGAAGACATCTATTAGCCTTTAC
>NC_051406.1:21001401-21001724 GCF_015228065.2 Penaeus monodon
CACCCATAAAAATCAAAACCTCGACAACGGAACCAATCTTAAAAGCAGAAACATCAACCACACTATCATCCCCCGGCGCACCCGAACCAACCCCAAACAAAACACAGCGACAGAGATCAGCTGAGCAGTTACGCGTCGAGACTGAAATATTCACACCCACTAATCCTCCCAGCCACGGTGACATTAACCCGTCACCACAAACACTATATAGAGGAGCATTATCTACACCCACCAATGACAAGGGCGAGATATAGAGGGATGCAACATCTATCAGTCACAGTGTTTTATTTAAAAGGGAGAGAGGTGGTGGAGGAATGAGGTGA
>NC_051406.1:21002175-21002389 GCF_015228065.2 Penaeus monodon
AAGCGAGAATAGATGAAGAGGGCAGAGAGAAAAGGGGAGAGAGAGGGAACAGTTAAGAGCAATGTTACAAGGGATTTGATGTGACGAATACACCTTTTTTATTAACAACATCCATATCTCACTTCTTTAATGTTCTCATCCCCTCGGCTCCCGTAAAGCATTCACCGCGACAAGCTCAGCGCTGTGTTTTCAGTGGCGTCCGTGGTGGGTGGTC
>NC_051406.1:21002892-21003946 GCF_015228065.2 Penaeus monodon
GGAGGCAGACCCCCGTCACACAACGCTGTGTATAAGTGACGGAATACCTGTAATCTCAGGGTCGGATCGGCGTATGGAGAATTGAATCACTTAACTCGGGATGCTCGGTCGTGATCCTCTATAATTGATTTAATTTAGGATATATAGTGACCCATTACAAGTTATCGGTCCGCCTGGAGGTTTGGCCGATGGCTTTATTGAGATACGAAATGACAGATGAGCCCGGGACTAGGCACTGGCAGCCGGGATGGGAGGACAAAACGCACTAAACTCATATGCGCTTTTGTGTTTAGCGACGCTGTTTGTGCATGTGTGTCTATTTGCGTTTGATCCCATTGGCCGGAAGCGCTGAGAGTAAAGGCACGTCTATTCGTTTGTTTATTTGTGTATCTTTATTTGAGAAGGATTGGAGAGCGAGTGTGTCGGTAATATAGAGGGAATTTGTCGTTTGTTTTGATTGGTGTTAAGAGTGTGGTACTTTCTTTTCCTGGAAGTGGTGTAGGAGGGATCGACCCTCTTCTTTTTCTCTCTTCCTCCCTACGCTTGATCATCGGGAGGTCCTTCTACTCCTTCCGAAGGTTTTCCGAAGGAAAAAAGAAAAGAAAAAGAAAACAACAACAATCATTATCTGATTTATAGATTAACAACAATCTTATCTCTTAAGAAGATCGAATGTGGCATCTCAATATCAAACATCCATTTAAATGCTTTACTCCCTTCATCTTCCCGCTTCGTTCTTGGATTTCCCTGACCTCCCTGAAACAACCTTGAGATAAGAATCATCCTATCCTCTCCTATCCTCCCCGTGTCCTCTTATCGGGGCCCTCCCTATCCCCTGATCCGAGGCTCCGGAGGACAGCCGAAGACCCCAGAGAAGTTGGAGTTGGGGAAGAAAGTACAGTTGAAGGGGAAGGTACGTACAGTTGGGGAGGTACGTACGTGGTCCTCTGCTGCGCTCGTCTCGCTGCTTCTCGATTCGAGTGGGAGTGTGTGATGTTATTTTTTGGTATTATTTTTTTCAGCTTTTTAACTTGCTGTACCTGGTGAAAGTGGC
>NC_051406.1:21004251-21004482 GCF_015228065.2 Penaeus monodon
GCCCACTCCCCTCCATTCCCGTCCTTTCCCTCCCTCCTTTCACCTCCTCCCTCGCCCTCATTCACAACCCCGGGCGCCGCCAGACAAAGCCCCGGCCAAGACGCACTATCATATGAACGGCGCGGGCTGTGGCGTCAATGGGCACAATGCTCAGGTGTCACAATACTTACAGTGCGCTCTTAGGTAACGGAAGCTGGGACGGTGTACGAAACGATCGTCTTGGCGGAGTTT
>NC_051406.1:21007908-21008327 GCF_015228065.2 Penaeus monodon
AGGAAATGACGGGAAGAGAAACAGAGGAAGAAGGAAAATTGCCGATAAGCGCATCTGAATATGACAACATTGCCCTGGAGAGGAGAGGGAGAGAGGAGAGGGAGAGAGGAGAGGGAGAGAGGAGAGGGAGAGAGGAGAGGGAGAGAGGAGAGGGAGAGAGGAGAGGGAGAGAGGAGAGGGAGAGAGGAGAGGGAGAGAGGAGAGGGAGGGGCTGCAGACTCCCTCCTTCCCCTCCTCCCCCTGGCCCCCTACCGTCTCTCCTCGCCCTGCCCTCTCCCCCTCCCCCGTCCTCTCCAGGTAGACCCTCGCAAAGACCAGGACAAAAGACCTGTCACAAGGCCGGAACCTGAGGACCAAACATTAGCGTTGGGGTCTCATGAGGGGCGCAGGTGTGTCCCCCGAAAGGTCTTGCTGGCTGA
>NC_051406.1:21008749-21009615 GCF_015228065.2 Penaeus monodon
CCCTCTCCCCGATATGACCCTTGACCCTGGCCAGCTATTGTAACTTCTTACTGGAAATGAAACCCCACTGACCCCCTACCTTTCATGGACCCCAAAATGGAGCCCGATTCAAAACCCAGTCTCAAGCATCCTACGTGTATAAAGGCATAGAGAATCAAATCCACTGAATCCTAACAAACTTGATCCTACATTTCTTCACTGATGATAACAATGCAAGTGGCGGATCCGATCCCGAAAGTCCATCCCGGATCCTCCTTTGACGATCGCTAAAAAACAACAGCAATGGCAAAACCTTGAAAAAAAAATACATGTGAATAAGAAATTAAGTAACAAAGATAACTATATGATAAAAATGACGACAGAATAAATTGAGATATAATAATCAACAACAACAACAACACCAAACATCTGGAAAAATACACAAATATAAGGAATTAAAGAAAAAAGATAACTATATGATAAAAATTACTTAAATGTAATAATAATAAAATATCACAACCACAAAAGATTCAAAATAATCACGCAAATTACTAAGATTAAAAAGGAAACAAGAATTAGAACAAAAGCATAATTCTTCTTCTGAGACAAATGCAGGAATTAGGAGAGGAGAGAGAAGCACCGGGGGGGAGGGGGGTTGTAACCTTAGGAGAGGGGGTTGGTGGGATCCGGGGGGAGGGGGGATATTGTAGGAGTGGGGGTGAGGGGTGTTCTAAAAATCTAGGAAAGTTGTAAAAGGTCTGGGGTTTGGTTGTGAGGTTGTACGAGTGTATCTGGGGAGGGGAGGGGAGACAGGGGTTGTAATAGAGGCATGGGAGGGGGTCAGGGGGTGCAAAGGGGAAATTGGGGTGTTGTAAGAGTCTGGCGCT
>NC_051406.1:21009700-21010357 GCF_015228065.2 Penaeus monodon
AACATGGAGAAAGAGAGAGACTGAGGATATTGAGAGAATGTGGGGAAGAAAGGGAGAGAGAAAAAGGGGAAGAAGGAAAGGGAGAGACGGGGAGAAGTTGGGAAAAGAAGAGAAGAATGAAGAGGGCTGTAAAGGGAAGAAGAGAGATTAGAAGAAAGTGTGGAAAGAAGAGAAGGGAGAAGAAAAACAAGGGGAGAAGGAGGGGAAGAAGAGGAATGAGAAAAGAGGAAAGAAGAGAAGGAGAGATGGGAAAGGGTTGTTAGAAAGAAGGGGGAATGGAGACGGGGGAGAAAGAGAAGAAGAGAGAGGGAGAGAAAATGAAAGAAGGAAGGGGAGAGGGAGAAAGAAGAAGGCAAAGCAAGAATTAAAGAAAAGGAGGAAATGAGGAAGACGGGCGAAGGAGAAGGAGAAGAAAAGAGGAAGAGCAAGAAAATGGGAGAGGGAAAAGGAGGAGGAGAGAAGTGGAGGAAAAATTGGAGAGGGAGAAGGAGGAGGAGAGAGGAAGACAAAGAAGATAGGCAAGGGAAAAGAGAGAAGAAGGAAGAGGAAGAAATTATGAGAAGGAGAAGGAGGAAGAGAGAAGAGGAGGAAGATAGGCGAGGGAGAAGGATCATCTTTGGACAAATGCGCTCTCAAGGGCACTTGAACTACGCAAAG
>NC_051406.1:21010489-21010602 GCF_015228065.2 Penaeus monodon
GCAGGCAGGCACAAAGACAGGCAGAGACAGAGGCACACGGACACATCACTCCCCCCCCCCCCCACACGCGCATTTATAAAACACTCACGACTTTTAAACAGAAGACCCAGAAT
>NC_051406.1:21010740-21010844 GCF_015228065.2 Penaeus monodon
TTGGTATTCTCTCGTCGCCACGATAGAACTCCAATCAGGTATCAGTAATAACTTTTCGTCAGATGCCACCTGTCAAAGTAAGTAATTCCTCGAAAAATGGGCGT
>NC_051406.1:21010932-21011660 GCF_015228065.2 Penaeus monodon
TCGTCACAGAATCCCATCTCGGGAGAACTTGACGGATCAGAATCACAAAGAATGGAGAATGACAAATTAACCGCAAATGCCCAAAAGTGGCGGGAAAATGTTAGCCAATCGCGGCGGTCATCGGAATCAGGTGTGATCCGCGCGGGCCGAGATCGCACACAATTTGTAAATCTTTCGAGATGTCGTCTGGATGTCGGTCCCGAGGGGCAAGTGGCGGGGAGGGGGGAGGGAGGGGTAGGGGAGGGAAGGAGAAAGGGAGGGAGGGGGGTAGGGATGGGGGAGGGAAGGGATAAAGGAGGGAGGGAAGGGAGAGGAAAAAAGGAGGGAAGAGACAGAGGAGGAGGAGAAGGGGAACGAAGGAGTAGACGTGGGAGGAAAGAGGGAGGGGAGAAGAAAAGATGGAGGGGATGTTGAGGAGTTAGGAAGAAGGGAAGGGATGGGGGAGGATGGAAAGGGGGGCGGGGGGAAGAGGTGGGGGAGGGGCGGGAGGGAAGGGGAGCTACGAAGGAGGTGGGGAAGAGAGGGCAGGAAGGGGTGAGGGGAAGCAGGTGGAGTAGAGTGGAAAAGGAGAAGGAGAGGCAGGGGGAAGGGAGGTGGACGGTAGGGAGGGTGGGGGAAGAGCAGGAGTAGGGAAAAGAAAGGGATGACGGAAAAGGGGAGCGAAGGGGGATAGGTCAAGGTAGGAGAGAGTGAAGGGGCAAGGGGAAAGGAGGACCCCTAAGGACTGG
>NC_051406.1:21011705-21011789 GCF_015228065.2 Penaeus monodon
GGAAGTTGTCACAGGGAGAGAAAAAGGGGAGGGGGAAAGGGAGACTTGACCACAAGTTGGCAATCTATTCTATAACGTGTTTTG
>NC_051406.1:21011885-21013031 GCF_015228065.2 Penaeus monodon
GTATATAAGAGGCCTGTATCGTTTCATCGATCAAGCCCATCGAAAAACCATTTGGTTGATGCGATGGTTGCGCATCTATCAGCATCAGCGAACGATTCTTTCGTAATCTGTCAGGTTACTTGGAAGAATATTCATGTGAAATGCGATGCCAACCGGAGCATGGCTATGGGGGTCAGTTTCTCCTCACAATTCATAAATCCCGCGCGTCGCTTGGCCGTTTGTCATGTCGCGGCAACCATGAATCATCGCCTCCTCTTGCTCCGCGGCTCTCGTCATTTCTATCTTTTTTTTTGTCTCTCTCTCTTCGGCGTGTCTTTTGAAACCTCCCGTCTTGTTGGAACACACGAGGAGCTGGATATTCATGGGATGGTCGATGTAGTGAAAAATTATGAATGAAGGGGTTTGAGCGAGCAAATGGCGCTGCGAAGAATGAAAGCTTTCCTTCGCTTTTGTTTACACGCGATGGTGGCGCCATTCTGCTTTCCGAAACAACAAATCGTGTCCGTTTTCTTCTCCAATAACACACAAAAAGATGACGATTCGTATGCACTTTTTCCCTATTGATTTTGAGTTCTTTCCCTCCCAAATATACACGCACAAACCCAATCTATCACTATGAAAAATGACGGAGAATGTCATTTTTTTTTCTTTCTCTTCTTAAACGCAGCCTAAACATCGTATTGTTTTTATCCCTGACACGAAATGCGTGACATAAACAACACTAATTACGTACGTTTCCCAAATTATATCTGAATGAATCCAAACACTATTATAAAAAAACGACTTTATCATCTCTGAGTAGAAAGAATTTCAACCCACCAAAAGCACAGATTGCAAGAAGACAGTGAAATGAGTTCTTGACAATATTCCCCGCCCGTAAAACTAATGAATTGACTCCCTGAACAAACGCCCATATCCATCACCCAGCATGGAGGGCGGGAGTAGCAAAGCCCTGAATCAGACGCCCGTTTCTGCGGTTTGGTGCCCGACCCGCCCACCCTCTGCGCCTCCGTCCACGCTGTTGTTTCAAAACCATGAGTAAAACAGGCAGAAACATAAAGGGACTTATGGGTTGTAAAGTAAGTAAAGAGGCTCTTTGAAAAAGCATGTGCGAAAACTCTCAAAGCATGACTGAAGATGCGCCTG
>NC_051406.1:21013301-21013564 GCF_015228065.2 Penaeus monodon
ATGTAATATCCATGCATTAATAAAAACAACATTCTCTTTTGTAAAATATGTAATAGAAATTTGAGAAACGATCAGTAATTGTAAATCTACTTTATACGAAACCCTTCCATTGGAGACCCAGCACAGTAGGGCGTTTTAAAAGACTTTGAATAAATGGTTAAGAGAATTAATACAAGGAAAGAAATTGGAATTGCGTTATTACATCCGACTATAGGAATGTCACTGATATATTTGTTGTGTTTGAATGAATCAGTTATTGTGTG
>NC_051406.1:21015352-21016520 GCF_015228065.2 Penaeus monodon
AGACATCTGTACATCACTGTTCAGGATATTCTTTTCATAATATTTGATCACTGATGACCATATTGCCAAACTTAGTAGCAAACCGAAAAAAGGGTTCTGGCGGGCAAACAAGGAAGAGCAATTCATACTGACGACACCCTTGAAAAACGCTCACTTACGATACATTAGAAATACAAACACCGGGTGATTACATACTAACGCTCGAATGATCTATTATGCTATTAACGATTAACATCTGAAATAGCAAACGCTAAATACGGTAGGACCCTATCATCAAAAACGTACCCACTAGGAGACTCACTAGCAGACTAGCAGACTTGCTACTCGCTAACAGACTTGCTAGCAGAGTTAAAAGCAGAACCACTAACAAATTACTGGCGACACTAGCAGATTTACTTGCAGAACCACTAGCAGACTTGCAAGCAGACTCACTACTCACTAGCAGACTAACGTCCCAACCTACAAGCAAATTCACCGGCAAACTTACTAGTAGACTTACTAGCAAACTTACTAGCAGCCTCACTAGCAGATACAGTGCGAGCTCTACCACCAACAAAGTTGTTTTCGCCCGAGAGTTTTATTGTGCTAATCGGATTTGCTACACCTGACCGCTCCCCCCTCCTTGCCCCTCCCCCGCCCCTCCCCCTTAACCCACACGCCCTCTCCCCTCCCCACTCCCCACCCCCCACACGGTCCTCCCTCTTCTCCCCATCATCTGAAGTCTCCCTTCCCCCTCTCCCGTTCCTCTCTCGTCCCCACGTTCCCCTCCCTTCTCCTCTCCCCACCTTTACTCTTCATTCCCCCTTCTCCTTTCCTCACCCTTACTTCTTAATTTTTCTTATTCATTTCCTCTCCTCTGCGTATTCTCCTCTATCCACTCCCTTCATTCTCTCTCCCTTCACACCCTGACTTCTTTGCCTCTTACTTTCTTCCATTCTTTTTTCCTTCTCCCTCCTCCTTCTCCTCCCTCCACAGACTTACACCTCCTCCCTGCCCCCTCCCTTCGTTCCCTCTCCCTCCACATCCTCCACTCCCCCTCCCCTCCCCCTCCACACCTCCCCTCTGTCCCCTTCCCTCCCCCTAACCCTTCCTCTCTCCCTCCTACTCCCCCCCCCCGTACGAAGACTCGCCTATCTTTCTTTATCGCCTGTTGCTTCTTCTTTTATTG
>NC_051406.1:21018391-21018643 GCF_015228065.2 Penaeus monodon
CAGTTATATAATGCACCTTTAAAAGAAGCCTTGCATGACCATCTCACCATCTCATTACACGCACTTCACGTCACCATATTTCACCATCCGCACTGCGACCGCGAGACCGACAGATGATCCATCACCATCTGTCACTCACTATACTGATGGTGTAGTGATAAAATGGCCGCGATAAAATTCAATTCATGATAACACAACATGTCAAACGGACCCTTTACAAATATCGGATTTTTCCCCCTCTTCCTCCCCTTA
>NC_051406.1:21019043-21019210 GCF_015228065.2 Penaeus monodon
GAGGCACACGTAAAACACACACACAAACCTACACAAACATTGAAACCTTTTCCCTCCCTTATCTCACCAACCACCATATAACATTATTAAAAATGGTTCCGCTCCAGACGATGAATATATCAAAAGCCAAGAAAGAGATACATTCACCTAATTAAATAAACCGTAGT
>NC_051406.1:21019243-21019525 GCF_015228065.2 Penaeus monodon
GGCACTAATACCTCACATTCTAGGCAGTTATCATGCACTTGGCAACTTAACGAGAATGTACGATATCCGCTAACTTGATCCCTTATAAGGATTACTATTCGTTACGTGTGTGGAGGAGATATAGCCCAATAAAACACGGTAGAATAAGAGACACGGAGAAGAAAAATGGAAACAGGTAAGAACAAGGACTATAGATAAAGAGGCGAAACCACAGGTAAGAAGGAAAAAGAAAGAAGTGTGTTTGAAAGCGAAGTGGAAGTAGGAAGGATACAAGGTGTTAAG
>NC_051406.1:21019610-21019685 GCF_015228065.2 Penaeus monodon
AGAAGAAGAGCGCGTGAGATGAAAAAAAGCCATGATAGATATGCAGATAAGCAGATGCATACACAGATAAAAAAT
>NC_051406.1:21019734-21020254 GCF_015228065.2 Penaeus monodon
GAAGGGCAGACCAAAGCCATCAGGAACGGCACTAATCCCATCACTCACAACCACGGTACAGTTCACCGCCATACAACAACATGCATTTGCGACACAAGGCATAATAACAATAATAAAAAAAAATCTTTACAACGGACCCACAAAATGCAATGTATCACCCAAAAAAAAGAAAGAAGAATCCCAACATTTAAATTCTTTACGGCATTAACCTGTTAATTCAAAGAGCGGACATAAAAGAGAGAGAGAGAGAGGGGGGGGGGGGGTTCTGTGCGTTCGCATAAGATGAATCCGGCGAAATCCCGTTCGCCATAATGCCTGTCTGCCTAACCCGCTCGGTAATCCAGACGGATACTTGCTTACACACTTCGAACACTGCGGGAAATGCGTTGTTTATGCCGCTAAACTTTATACCCGTGAATAGGCTGGCTCCATCAAAAGCCGCCATTATGATCACTAATGGAGTAATCCCTGAATCCAACTGCTTAAGTCGCCGTTCTATTATATTGCCCACTAGACCCCC
>NC_051406.1:21021143-21021478 GCF_015228065.2 Penaeus monodon
TGTCAATAAGGACGACATTTCCTCATCTTCACTAGTGACTATGTAGATATATTGATAGGGTTATTATTATTTATTTTCCTATAGTATAGATTATTTTAAGCAATAATATTAGCTATAGTAATAGAGTGGTAGTGTGGGGGGGGTGGCCGAGGGGGTGGGGTGGCAGGGGGGGGGGTGGGGGGGTGGGGTTTGGGTTGGGGGTGGGAGGGCGTTGTCGGGGGCATGGGAATTCTGGTGCCCCGGAGGGAGGGGGGGCGGGGCCGAATGCGGGCCGGTCGGAAAGGTAGGGGATTGTTTTAAGGTACGATGCATTTTCCTTGTAGAAGCTGGTATCT
>NC_051406.1:21023156-21023306 GCF_015228065.2 Penaeus monodon
GCCATCTTGAAGGTTTTAACAGCACTGCGTGGGGTTGGATTCCCTTCCGTAGCTGTTCCTTATGCTTCTTTTATTGCGTCTTAGAAGCCTTGAATCCTTTGTGATCGTGCATCAAACTCGCACTTGGGGTCGACGTCGGATCCAATCCCC
>NC_051406.1:21023332-21023902 GCF_015228065.2 Penaeus monodon
GTAAACCTTCTGTGTGCCTTATAGAGGGGTGAGGCGTGGGCGGGTGTGTGTGGGGGGGAGGGGGTTGGGGGTAGTGGGGACGTGGTTAAAGAGGGGATAGGCGTGGGCGGGGATGTTCGTGTTCGTGGAGTTGTGGGTATGGGGTATGTGGGTGGGGGTTGGGGGGGTATGTGGGTGGGGCATAGGTGTTGGGGTACAGGGGGGAGGGGAAGGGTGTTTGGATCTTCTTCATGTCGACTTAGACTCGAGTAATCCCATGTAATGTAAGTTATTATAGCGTTAAAACCCCCTTTTCTAACAAGGAGACCCCCTTCTCCCTCCACCCTTCCACCCCCTCCACCCCCTTCCACCCCCTCCACCCCTTCCACCCCCTCCACCCCCTTCCACCCCCTCCACCCCCTCCACCCCTTCCACCCCTCCGCCTCTTTCAGAAGAAATATTTGTGGGTCTGAGATGCACTGAAGGTGAGATCCGCTTTTATGTTCCTTATAAGAGAGCGCTGGTGTAGCGAGTGTAGCGAAAACCCGCTACCGACAGATAATGCTGTCTTGACGTGTTCTTACCTCTCCC
>NC_051406.1:21025515-21025614 GCF_015228065.2 Penaeus monodon
TACTTTTATCCTTGTATTTTGCATGTTTGTGCCTGTCAATACTGGTTCTTCAATGGAACGGTACTTTTATATGCAATTCGCGTGTTTGCGTTCCTTTCA
>NC_051406.1:21025888-21026013 GCF_015228065.2 Penaeus monodon
TCACGTTTTTAATGGTCGGTTAAAAAAATCATCCTGCCTTAGCAGCTTTATACACGCCCATGCTAGGCCAATACCCAAGGAATGTAAACACAATTAAAGACTCACAGGTTGCAGTATTGGGATGT
>NC_051406.1:21026769-21027014 GCF_015228065.2 Penaeus monodon
CTCCATGGAGGCTTACGTGAAGGATAGAAACTTTGAAGAGTTGATAACTTTGTAGAAGGCGGCTAGATAATGGAAGGATTTGGTTTTCAGTAGAAAATAAAACAAGCAGAAAAGGTGGAAGACTCTTCCTTGACTCATGGCGGGGGCGGGGGGGTGGGGGGCCGCCGCTGACTCACGAGGAAGCATGAGTGAATGAGTGCCGCGTGTGGTCGTATGCTCCGGTGTGAATGCAAAAGATACTGTGG
>NC_051406.1:21027481-21027595 GCF_015228065.2 Penaeus monodon
TATCTTATCATTGCATATTTATCCCGGGAATATCAAGGGCAAAATATCAAGGGCAAAAGATATAATGTGACTAAGCACTGGCGGCAGATAAGCCAAACAATCAAATAAATAAAC
>NC_051406.1:21027937-21028261 GCF_015228065.2 Penaeus monodon
CCCCCTTCCCTCCTCCCCCCCCTTCCCTCCTCCCCCCCTTCCCTCCTCCCCCCTTCCCTCCTCCCCCCTTCCCTCCTCCCCTTCTCCCCCTCTCCCACCACCACAAATCCTTAACCCCCTAATGTGTTTTGCGTGAATCATTTTTACATCAACGTCGACCAAGAGCCTGACCCCTCCCTCTCCCCTTTCCCCCCTCTCCCTCCCCTCCCCTTACCCCGCCCCCCCCTCCCTCTTTCTATTCATTGTGGGAGAAAGTCGCTATACGGGCGAGCGTTGAAGCCACAGAAGGGAGAAAATTGCAAAGTAAGGACTAATTTGCATAAA
>NC_051406.1:21028458-21028563 GCF_015228065.2 Penaeus monodon
TGGAATCGAATATCCCCAAGGATCATTTCGTGATCAACCCTTGATATCAAAAGGAAGCATCGGAAGCGGAGGGACAACCTGTCGTTCTATGAGTTGGGGGGGGGG
>NC_051406.1:21028735-21028868 GCF_015228065.2 Penaeus monodon
CTCGGTGTCACAGATTAGCCCGTGTCATTTCGAGCCAATCTGTCTGGAGCTCGTTTCAAATCTTGATTGATAAGGTACTCGTAACCTCTGGCCAAATTAAGCTCTACGTGCCTTCAAAGAAATGATTTCTAAA
>NC_051406.1:21034523-21035251 GCF_015228065.2 Penaeus monodon
GCGAGAGCGTAGGGGTGGTGGGGAGAGCGAGAGCCGGGACGATATCATGCTATTGACGGAGAGAGAGATAGAGCCGAGAGAGACGACTGAAATCTGCGCGAGGAGAGAGAGAGAGAGAGAGAGAGCGATCTGAGATGAGTCTAGATAGAGTCGGTAGCTATGGTCTATTCGTGAGTGCGATTTGATGTAGAGAGAGACGGAGAGATAGGAGAGAAGAGAGGTGAGAGAAGAGGACTTGAGGGAGGAGAGCGAGAGGCCGAGAGAGAGAGAGAGAGAGGGAAGAGCGAGAGAGAGAGGAGAGATTTGAATGAGGAGAGATGGGAAGAGAGGGAGGAGAGATGCGATGCGCGTAGAGTATATACGCGGCTCGAGTCGAGAGAGAGAGTAGAGAGATAGGTCCGAGCTGGCTATTTCTAGAGAGGAGAGAGAGAGGAGCGAGAGCGCGAGAGAGGAGTATAGAAGATTCTTATCTTATGATAGCGAGAGAGAGAGAGAGGTCGAGGGAGAGAGTAGATATTGATAGCGGTGAGCGGGAGCTAGAGAGAGCTGTCTACGAGATGATAGAGAGAGTGGCGAGCGAGCGAGAGCGAGGCAAGTAGATGCGTACGAAGCGTGTAGAGAGAAGGGAGGAGCTTATGTCTCTTCGATAGACTGGAGAGAGAGTAGTATCGAGAGAGGAAGCTATAGTCTCTAGTATGAGTAGAGGTAGATCGCGAGTAGGTCGTATG
>NC_051406.1:21035694-21035774 GCF_015228065.2 Penaeus monodon
CGTCGATAGATCTCTATATCTCGCTGTCGGCGCGATTTATAGGATGAGTCGCTCTGATCTCGCGAGGAGAGTACGAAGAC
>NC_051406.1:21037207-21037293 GCF_015228065.2 Penaeus monodon
ATCGGGCATAGGCGCAAGTGATTACAGAAGCACGAGTCGAGCGCCAAATTCAGTTCAGTAGCGAAAAGTAAAAACACCGGTCAGAA
>NC_051406.1:21037423-21039412 GCF_015228065.2 Penaeus monodon
CACACATATGGCAAACATGTTCACGCTTGACCAGTGGAAAGAGATAACCCTATCGCCCAATCTCCCCACGCCACCCCACTCGCACAACTCCTGGGCACGAAAACTGACCACGACAGTTCGTGCTGGCGTGTTAATACCGTAATTGCCTCAAACTGCATATGTGCAAGAATAACAGATCATGTTTTTCCCAAACTGCAGGCAGAGTAGGTCCAACATGTCAGAACAAAGACCATATACACGAGGAAAGAATAGAGGAGCAGATGGAAACGCACCAGGCCACAACAGGAGGAGGACACGACAGAGCATGGAATACAGCCAAGGCAACCCAAGAAGGAGGAGAAGAACCCCCCCGAGAAGATACTCGGCAAGCGATGTCGCAGAGAGGCAAAAAAGCGGTCACGAGAAAAGCATTATACAGCAAAAAATAATAGAATTCTTCCAAAAACATATGCGAACCCTATAAAGTAATGCGACCATTGATTCATTAAGGAGATGGAGTTTCCTAATAAAGAATACACGAATGGCACTTTTCTCCAATCAATCGCATTGAAAGTAGTAGCAATACTTCCACACCTCATCTGTCAGAAAACGCATAGTTAAAGCCAAAACTTCAGATCAATATAAAAGCATAGAGGAAGGATGGACAAATTGGAAAGAGGGCGATGTAGAGGACTATTAAAAGAGGCGAGGCTCTCCAACAGAGAAACAGGGAGAGCAATTAGAAGGAAAGAGGAAAATAGACGGTGTACGAGATCGCTAACATGATGCAACAAGGCAAGTTGCAAAGGCAGTTAGGGCCTATCCACCTGATGAAGTTACAGGACCCCCCCTCTGAACGAAGACAACGTCAGATTGCTGCGGGAGAAAACACCCGCCCTGCAAGGGAGCTGCGCCGGAAACGCCTGTTCGGGCGAGAGGAGCGAGAATTACCATCCACCGCCGCCTGAGATCTTCGAAAGCATCACGGAGACAAAATCAGGAGACAAGCATCAACACCAAGGGAGCAGCGGGGACCTCGGGACTAGATGCAGACGGATGGAAGAGCATTTGAGCACCAGCAGATTCGGGAATGCAGCAGGCGATATAAGTAGGCATAGCAGATTTAGACGAAAGCTCGCACACGGAAAGATTGCGATTATTAGTGAGGCAGTAAATCATGCCGTATTGCTTTAGATAGCGACACAGGTGTCGACAATCGGGATCGAGAGGTTTGAGAAGAATTATCCGGGCAAAGCCAAATGAAGTCGTCGAGAGCATCAAAAGAGCAGTGGGAAATCTCCAAGTGTGCGTAGCTCAACCAGCGGGATGAGAGGCTGCCATCCATGCCATGCGCAAATATTCGAAGAGCCCGAAGCGAGGCGTACTGATGGTGGATGCTGCGAACGCTTTCAATAAACATCAACAGGCAGGCCACCATACAAACATCAAATCAAATGCCCAGATCTTGCTCAATAGTATCAACAAGTACAGAGAACCGGCAAAAGCTATACATTAAACAACATAGAAACACACACCAGGAAGTGATGGATCATCCGAAGGAAACAACCCAAGGAGACCCTAGTGCAATGGGCATGTTACGCAATCGGCTGCTAAGTTGCAAGACCAACTGGAACACAGCAAACGCACATCAAACAAGTTGCATACGCGACGACCTCACAGGAGCCGGGAAAAATAAGGACCTTCGAAGATGGTGGGAAAATAGTTGCAAACCATGGCCCTCCACAAGGATCCACCAAGCGCAAATAAATTGTTCAATCGTTTTAAGCCAGACATCTCGACCTGCCAAGGAGTCTTTCCGAGAAACGATATAAACCAAAGGCAGGTGGGGAGAAACACCTCGGAGCAGTTTTGGGCACTACAGAGGCCAAAGAGGAATACGTGAGGTCGCAGGTGAACAAATGGAAAAGCGGTGAGACTCTAACAAGCATCGCAAAATCAGAACCGCACTCAGGCTTACACGGCCTTCATTTTCGGTGTAAAAAAATAAAT
>NC_051406.1:21041969-21042053 GCF_015228065.2 Penaeus monodon
GTGCGCAATGAGAGACAGAACAAAAGTATGAGGCAAGCAATCATTTCTCATCACAAACATGATTATTCCTCCATTGTGCTTTTT
>NC_051406.1:21042655-21042785 GCF_015228065.2 Penaeus monodon
AAGAAAGGAACGAGTAGATAAAGAAAGAGAGATGAAAAAGGGACAAGAGGAGGAACAGAACGAACGGAGGGGAAGAGAGTGAGAGAGAAAAAAGAAACAAGTAAACAAAGGATGGAAGATAAAGTGAGAC
>NC_051406.1:21042835-21043074 GCF_015228065.2 Penaeus monodon
AAAAAGCAACAAGCAAAATAACTGAGCAGAGGCGAAGAGACGAAGAGGAAGATATGAGATGAAAAGAATAAGAGGAGAAATAGGAAGCAGGAGAACAACATAAGAAAATAGGAAAATTGATAAGAATAAAAAAAAACAGAAGAGATGAAGCACGAAAGAAGCGAAGAAACAAAACAAACAAAAAAAAGATTAAGAAAGAAAGAAGAAAAATAGAAAAAGTGAATGGGGACGAAGATAGG
>NC_051406.1:21043141-21043350 GCF_015228065.2 Penaeus monodon
GAAAATTGCACACAGATAGCAGGAAGGAATTACAGGGAGAAATGCAAATAAAACGATAAAAATCACTTCTCAGGATGAAGAATGCAAAGAGGACATAAAACGACAGAATAAGCACAAATACCCAGAAAAAAACCAACCAAAACACCAGTAAAAAACCCGTAAAAAACGGAAAAACCCCATAACTAAGAAAAAACATACAAGGACGATAT
>NC_051406.1:21043859-21043952 GCF_015228065.2 Penaeus monodon
GCAACCATGCAAATAAAACAAAATTTAACATGAATATACATAAAAGAAACACTCACTGATGACGTCACAGGGCAAGTGACAACCCACGAGAAA
>NC_051406.1:21045838-21046053 GCF_015228065.2 Penaeus monodon
GGTGTAAGGGGAGGGGCCAGGGGGGATAGGGAGAGAGGGGCAACGTCTTAAAGAAAAATACCCAAGACGATTTCAAGTGCGAAGTCTCCCGTCAAACGCCCGAGAGGCCTTAGCGTCGCGAGATCAGGTGCGCTTAATGGAAGTGTGACCGACTCGCTAGGTCACAGCTCAGGTCGTATTTATCATCATTCTTTTTTTTTGGAAAAATCATTTAG
>NC_051406.1:21046355-21046602 GCF_015228065.2 Penaeus monodon
TTACCACACACAAAATCTCCCCTACTACTCCCTACTACTCTACCACCCTTCCTCACTTCCCCTCCTCTCCCCCAACCCCCACGGGCGCTAAGGGAGCCCCGATTAGGCACGCGCAAAGAAAAGTATATTCCCGCAACGAGAGACTTTCGCAGGCTGTTAGGCTGTCACTTCCTGGACCTACTCCGCACGTCCGCCCATTAAGGGATTAATCGCGGGGGTTCACGCGAGGAAAAGGAAAGGCTCCTAA
>NC_051406.1:21046755-21047363 GCF_015228065.2 Penaeus monodon
CATTCGAAGATTCTGTCCAGCTGGGTCCTTAAGCTTGTGAAGGGGTGGGTTACGGGTAGGGTAGGAGGAGGTGGGAGTGGGTAAGCGGATGTGGGAAATGGATGCGGGTAGTAGATGTGGATGAGTGGAGTGGGTAAGTGGATGTGGGAATCGGATGTGGGTAGATGATGGATGAGTGGAGATGGGTAAAGCGGATTGGGTAAGTGGATCTGGGTAATGGATAAGGGTAATCGATGTAGGTAAGTGGATGTGGGTAGTAGATATGGAGTGTGATAGGATAGATGATGCGGGTAAGTGGATGATTAAAATGGATGTCGATGAGAGAGGGTGCATCCAGCCGCACGGCAGAGGGGGGGGGGATGGAAGAGTGCACACTAGGAGACGGATGTAAAGGGTAGGCGGGGAAGGGAGAGGGGGGGGTATTGAAAGGCAGTAGGTAGACAATACCAAGTGATCAATGTCAGCTTTGCAGCAGAGGTTTGACGAGAATGAAATACGAATCGTCAGCACAAGAACGGACCAGATCAGTGTTGGCAGCGCGGTTATCAATTAACGAAGTGACGCGGAACAACCGTGTATGAAGGGCAGTGTGGGTGGCGGGGATAATA
>NC_051406.1:21047724-21048728 GCF_015228065.2 Penaeus monodon
ATTATATCTATTCATATGACCTTTAATAGAAGAGGTTTAGGTAGATATATCCTAATCTAAGTCAGTAGGTCAACGAGGCATAAATTAAGTTGTGGGACAGCACTAAGGATCGGTTCTGTCGACTCCAATGAAAGAAAGCTGGAGGTTCCCTTCAGAACCAGAATCAAGGCATGAATTAAAGGAAAGACATGGGGGCCTTAGTTAAAGAGTGAGCCAGGTTAAGAGCTAAGGTCATCCCGATACAAGAGAAGAAGGGCTAACGAAACGCTGAGTTGAAATTATAATTGTCCAAATACTTTGTCTGACACCCGAAGAAAAGCGCCGCGACTGCACGAATCAGAACCATGGTAGGGTCTATGTAATGTAGAGCCTTCATACTCTGAAGACGTTCGGAATTTCCGCATGGGACTATTGCTGTACATAGAGACCAAAAGAGTCCAACAACTTCTAAAAATGTCAATCAAAACACACTTAATAAAGAAAAACTACCATGGTTATGAATACAGAAACCATACCCGAACACATAGCCCAGTACAGATGAACACCAGACCAACACAGACAGGGCCAAACCACACATGCGGAAGCAAAGTATCACAAAACTCAATCCATCGCAGTGAAAATACGAACACGTCATGACCTATCCAACACTCCTCGGCGCTCGAGATCAGCAGAAACCTCGGAAACGAAGCCGGCAAGCATTTCTATAAGAACTCACGAAATGTATAGATGTAACTAACATCCTAATCCCCTGTTTCTAATCCCGCGTGGGGTCATGAGTGTGCAATCTATCCCGCCACAAAAATTGGATTGTAGATATTTCTAAGGGATTATATAAGTCAGGGGATTGAGTTCCGAATCTATAGGGCTATGAAACCCTAAGCTGCGAGCTGCTGTACGACGCTAAGTTACACCGCGTCAACTAGGGGACGTCGAGATCTATCTAGAAACTTCCTAGATCATAAACCAGAGCAAGAACTCTGACAAATCTCACGAGGTTAGTCTCC
>NC_051406.1:21049383-21050332 GCF_015228065.2 Penaeus monodon
AAGGGGATTCAATGCAACAAGATGTCGCTCCACATGCCCGCAAGAGGGTTCAGAATCCCCGAGGAATGGTGATTAACACACGATGCACTTATGCCCTAAAGGAGATCCAGCACCAGATATAGCGTGCGAGTCTGATTGGACGTGATACGAGCGAGTTTGGAAACAAGCTGGCGCTGACACTGGGCTGAAAAATGCCCGTGTTGCGTCAAATACGCAGGGTTATGACTCCTCCTATGTTTTTCTGTTATATATGTGATAGAAATCTTGTAACACCCGGAGCGAAATATCTAATAATCTCAGGCTATCTCAAGTTTGTGTTTACTCCTTCATTTTTCAGTTCGTGAATCTGATGAAAACTGCTATAGTTCCGGCGATGTTTTCAGGCGTTTTTCTTTGTGCTATTAGAGTAACGATCTAATAGCAGTGCTTGAAACAAATACCCAAGGCATTGACCACAGGTCACTTGGGAACGTCTTATGCTTACCAATTAAATAAAAGGATCGATCGGACAGACGGACCGATAGATAATTAGATAAATGATGATATAGACAAAATTATAATGGAAATACTGCTTGACTACACTCCATCACAGTAAAAAGAGGAGAAAGAGAAGCAAGATAGAATGAAAAGTATAAAGTTATTATAACCCAGAAAAAGGAAAAGAGAGGAAGAAAGAAGAAAAAAAATCAAGCATCGCAGACGAAGTGCCAAAAGAAAAGGCGAAGAATGAAAGAAAACAGCGAGAAATGAAATAAAATAAAAGAGAGAAATGGAGAAAATAGAGAAAAGAAAGATACAGAATGAAAAGACAGAATGAAAAGTGGAAGAAAGGAAGGTAACTAAGAGAAAAGAACAATGAGACGATGAAACATGGAGAGAGGAAGGAGAAAGGAAGAAAAGGGAGAAAAAATAGGAGAAAGTAAGAAAAGAAAACGAGAAGAGGAGGGAT
>NC_051406.1:21054255-21054400 GCF_015228065.2 Penaeus monodon
ACAACTAAGAAAATAGGAAAATGATAAGAATTAAAAAAAAGAAGAGATGAAGCACGAAAGAAGCGAAAGGAAACAAACAAACAAAAAAAAAGATTAGAAAGAAAAGCAAGAAAAATAGAAAAAAGTGAATGGGGACGAAGATAGG
>NC_051406.1:21054467-21054779 GCF_015228065.2 Penaeus monodon
GAAAATGCACACAGATAAGCAGGAAGGAATTACAGGGAGAAATGCAAATAAACAGATAAAAAGTAAAAATTTACTCAGGAAAGAATGCAAAGAGACATTAAAACGCAGAATAAGCAAAAATACCCAGAAAAAAAACCACAAACACACCAGTAAAAACACGTAAAAATACGGAAAAAAACATAACTAATGAAAAAAAATAAAGACGATAATCGAAACCACAAACAATCACACAAAAAAACACACCGAATAAATATAATAAACACAAACAAACAAAACTGCAAAAAATACAAACAAACATAAAAAGAAAAAAAG
>NC_051406.1:21054941-21055227 GCF_015228065.2 Penaeus monodon
GCACTCAACCATGCAGATAAAATAAAATTTAACATGAAGATACATAAAAGAAACACGCACTGATGACGTCACAGGGCAAGTGACAACCCACGAGAAAACAGATAGATAGACAGAGAGAAAAGTGGAAGGATGGAACAGGATCAATCACCACGATATAAGAGGGCACGACACGATAGATAGCACACGAAAGTGTGTTGTAATCACATACAATACTAATATATAATATCATAACATAATAACATATAAACAACAATATAATTAATATATATCACATAAAAACAAGAAC
>NC_051406.1:21056837-21056910 GCF_015228065.2 Penaeus monodon
GTAGATAGATGGATAAATACACAAACATCACACCACACGAGAGAGGAGGGGGGACACACAAGGAACACACCAC
>NC_051406.1:21057171-21057363 GCF_015228065.2 Penaeus monodon
CAACGTCTTAAGAAACATACCAAGACGATTTTTCAAGTGCGAAGTCTCCCGTCAACCGCCCGAGAAGGCCTTAGCGTCGCCGAGATCAGGTGCGGCTAATGGAAGGTGTGACCCGACTCGCCGAGGTCACAGATCAGGTCGTATTTATCATCATTCTTTTTTTTTGGAAAAATCATTTAGGTTTTTATTCAT
>NC_051406.1:21057703-21057884 GCF_015228065.2 Penaeus monodon
CCCACCCCCCACGGCGCTAAGGGAGCCCCGATTAGCCACGGCGCAAAGAAAAGTATATTCCCGCAGCGAGAGACTTTTATGCAGGTGTTAAGGCTGTCACTTCCTCTGCTACTCCGCCGTCCGCCCCATTAAGGGTTCATCGCGGGGGTTCACGCGAGGAAAAGGAAAGGGATGAAGTAAA
>NC_051406.1:21057947-21058074 GCF_015228065.2 Penaeus monodon
CAACAATGGCCTTGACCGAAGTAAAGTTTACTTAGTATTGACTCGGTTTTTAAAATCTGTTATTTGTTTTTCTTTTTTTTTTCATTTCGAAGATTCTGTCCAGGCTGGGTCCTTAAGCTTGGTTGAA
>NC_051406.1:21058118-21058396 GCF_015228065.2 Penaeus monodon
TAAGTGGATGTGGGAAATGGATGTGGGTAGTAGATGTGGATGAGTGGATGTGGGTAAGTGGATGTGGGAAATGGCTGTGGGTAGTATATGTGGATGAGTGGATATGGGTAAGCGGATGTGGGTAAGTGGTGTGGGTAAGTGGATAAGGGTAATCGGATGTGGGTAAGTGGATGTGGGTAGTAGATATGGATGTGTGGATATGGATAAGCTGATGCGGGTAAGTGGATGATTAAAACTGGATGTAGATGAGAGAGGGTGCATCCAGCCCGCACGGAGAG
>NC_051406.1:21058466-21058668 GCF_015228065.2 Penaeus monodon
GTATTGACAAGGCCGTAGGTAGACAATACAAGTGTCAATGTCACTGCCTTTGAAGCCAGAGGTTTGACGAGAATGAAACTACAGATCGTCAGGCACAAAGAACGGAACCATATCAGTGTGGGCAGCGCTGGTTATCCAATTAACGAAGTGACTGCGGAACAACCGTGGTATGAAGGGCAGTGTTGGGTGGCGGGGTATAATA
>NC_051406.1:21058914-21059971 GCF_015228065.2 Penaeus monodon
CTATTCATATGACCTTTAATAGAAGAGGTTTAGGTAGATATATCCTAATCTAAAGTCAGTAGGTCAACGAGGCCTAAATTTAAGGTTGTGGGACCAGCACTAAGGATCGGGTCCCTGTCAGACTCCAATGAAAGGAAATGCTGGAGGTTACCTTCAGACCCAGATATCAAGGGCATGAATTAAAAGGAAAGACTGGGGGCCTTAGTTAAAAGAGTGGAGCCAGGTTAAAGAGCTAAGGTCATCCTCGATACCAAAGAGAAGAATGGGCTAACGAAACGCTGAGTTTGAAATTATAATTTGGTCCAATACTTTGTCTGCAAAGAAACGCGCCGCGACTGCACCGAATCAGAACCATTGGTAGGGTCTATGGTATGTAGAGCCTCATACTCTGAAGACCTTCGGTAATTTCCTGCATGGACATATTTCTGTACATAGAGACAAAGAGTCCAACAACTTCTAAAACATGTCAATTCAAAACACACTTTAATAAAGAAAACTACTATTGCTTATGAATACAGAAACCCATACCCGAACACATAGCCAGTTACAGATAAACACCAGACCAACACAGACAGGCCAACCACACATCACGGAAGGCAAGTATCACAAACTCCTAATCCATCGCAGTGAAAATACGAACACCGTCATGACCTCATCCCAACACTTCCTCGGCGCTTCGAGATCAGCCGAACCTCGGAACGAAGCGCGGCAAATGCATTTCTATAGACTCCACGAATATTTATAGATGAACTAACACACCTAATCCCCGTTTCTAATCCCCCGCGTGGTGGTCATGAGCGTGCAATCTATCCCGCACAAAATTGGATTGAGCATAATTTCTTAAGGGATTATATAAGTTCAGAGGGATTGAGTTCCCGAATCTATTAGGGCTTCTGAACCCTAATCCCTGCGAGCTGCTGCTACGATCGCTAAGTTACACCCGCGTCAACTAGGGACGTCGAGATCCTATCTAGAAACTCCCTAGATCATAACAGAGCAAGTAACTCTGACAAAATCTCACCGAGGTTAGTCTTCCTCGCAACGAACCCGTTTTCAG
>NC_051406.1:21060516-21060988 GCF_015228065.2 Penaeus monodon
TGTCGCTCCAAATGCCCGCAAGAGGGTTCAGATCCCCCGAGGAATGGGATTACGATGCACTTATGCTCTCAAGGGAGATCCAGCCACCAGATATAAGCGTGCGAGTCTGATGTGACGTGATACGAGCGAGTGTGAAACAAGATGGCGCTGACTGGGGCTGAAAATGCCCCGTGTTGCGTCAAATAGCACAGGGTTATGACTCCTCCTAATGTTTTCTTTTATATATGTGATAGAAATCTTGTAACATCCGGAGCGAAATATCTCAATATCTTCAGAGCTATCTCACTGTTTGTGTTTACTCCTTCATTTTCAGTTCGTTGAATCGTGATGAACTGCTATAGTTACGGGCGACTGTTTTCAGGCGTTTTTCTTTGTGCTATTATTATTAACGATATAATAGCAGTGCTTCGAACAAACTACCCAAGAATTTACCACAGTCACTTGGGATACAGTTCTTATGCTTTCAATTAAT
>NC_051406.1:21061560-21062073 GCF_015228065.2 Penaeus monodon
AGACGATCCAGCATATAATCTGAGTATATGTTGACGTCCGGGCTATCACCCCATCGCCTCCGCTTGTAAAGAATGGAAACAGGACTATCACGGGGCTACTTGTAAAGGGGGGGGGTAGGGGTTGACTAGGGGCTATCACAGGGCTACTTGTAAAGGGGGGGGGGTAGGGGTTGACTAGGGGCTATCACAGGGCTACTTGTAAAGAGGGGGAGTTGGGGATAACTAGGGGGTATCATGGGGCTTGTAAAGGGGGGGGGGGGCTATCATGGTGCTATGTATCCTGGGAGGAAGTAGGGTGTGAGTAGGAGGGGTTATCACGGGTGCTACGTGTAAGGGGAGGGGGGGTAGGGGTTGACTAGGAGGGACTATCATGGGTTAACGTGTAAAAGGGTGGGGGGGGGGATTCCTGATAGAAGGGGAGGGGGTCCAGGGCAAAGGAGTGGGGTCGGGGGTCCTGGAGTAGGCAATGGGGGTTCCTGGCGTATAAGTGGGGGTCCTAATGAGGGGATTTGG
>NC_051406.1:21062122-21062664 GCF_015228065.2 Penaeus monodon
ATTTTGTGGATCTCCTAGAGAGGGGGTTGTGGGGGTCATAGAGAGGTGGTTGTGGGGTCATAGAGAGGGGGTGTGGGGGTCATAGAGAGGGGATTGTGGGGGTCATAGAGAGGGGGTTGTGGGGGTCATAAGAGGGGGTTGTGGGGGTCATAGAGAGGGGGTTGTGGGGGTCATAGAGAGGGGTTGTGGGGGTCATAGAGAGGGGGTTGTGGGGGTCATAGAGAGGGGGTTGTGGGGGTCATAGAGAGGGGGTTGTGGGGGTCATAGAGAGGGGGTTGTGGGGGTCATAGAGAGGGGGTTGTGGGGGTCATAGAGAGGGGGTTGTGGGGTCATAGAGAGGGGTGTGGGGGTCATAGAGAGGGGGTTGTGGGGGTCAGAGAGAGGGGGTTGTGTGGGGTTCGCACGTAGGAAGGAGGAGGGGGTTGTGGGGTTTCTTGAGAGCGGGGTTGTGGGGGTCTGGACCTGGGAAGGGGGGGGGGGTTGATCCTAGCGAGGTTGGGTGGGGGGAGGATCCTACCGAGGGGAGATGTAGGGTGTCTGAA
>NC_051406.1:21062764-21063196 GCF_015228065.2 Penaeus monodon
ATAGTGATAGAAATCTTGTAACTCCGGAGCGAATATCTCAATATCTTCAGAGCTATCTTACTGTTTGTGTTTACTCCTTCATTTTCAGTTCGTTGAATCGTGATGAACTGCTATAGTTACGGGCGACTGTTTTCAGGCGTTTTTCTTTGTGCTATTATTATTAACGATATAATAGCAGTGCTTCGAACAAACTACCCAAGAATTTACCACAGTCACTTGGGATACAGTTCTTATGCTTTCAATTAATATAAAGAGTCCAACAACTTCTAAAACATGTCAATTCAAAACACACTTTAATAAAGAAAACTACTATTGCTTATGAATACAGAAACCCATACCCGAACACATAGCCAGTTACAGATAAATAGATAAATGAATGATAAAGATAAAATTATATGGAAATACTGCTTTGACCCACTGCCATTCACATGT
>NC_051406.1:21063665-21066994 GCF_015228065.2 Penaeus monodon
AGACGATCCAGCATATAATCTGAGTATATGTTGACGTCCGGGCTATCACCCCATCGCCTCCGCTTGTAAAGAGTGGAAACAGGACTATCACGGGGCTACGTGTAAAGAGGGGTAGGGGTTGACTAGGGGCTATCACAGGGCTACTTGTAAAGAGGGGGGGTAGGGGTTGACTAGGGGCTATCACAGGGCTACTTGTAAAGGGGGGGGTAGGGGTTGACTAGGGGCTATCACAGGGCTACTTGTAAAGAGGGGGGGTAGGGGTTGACTAGGGGCTATCACAGGGCTACTTGTAAAGGGGGGGGAGTAGGGGATAACTAGGGGCTATCACAGGGCTACTTGTAAAGAGGGGGAGTAGGGGGATAACTAGGGGGTATCATGGGGCTTGTAAAGGGGGGGGGCTATCATGGTGCTATGTATCCTGGGAGGAAGTAGGGTGTGAGTAGGAGGGGTTATCACGGGTGCTACGTGTAAGGGGAGGGGGGGGAGGGGTTGACTAGGAGGGACTATCATGGGTTAACGTGTAAAAGGGTGGGGGGGGGGGATTCCTGATAGAAGGGGAGGGGGTCCAGGGCAAAGGAGTGGCACGGCGTGGTGGAGGGGGGGGGTTCTGGCACGGCGTGGTGGAGGGGGGGGGGTTCTGGCACGGCGTTGGTGCGGGGGAGGGGGGGGGTTCTGGCACGGCGTGGTGGAGGGGGGGGGTCTGGCACGGCGGTGGGTGGAGGGGGGGTCCTGGCACGGCGTGGTGGAGGGGGGGGGTTTCTGGCACGGCGGGGTGGAGGGGGGTCCTGGCACGGCGTGGTGGAGGGGAGGGGTCTGGCCAGGGCGTGGTGGAGGGGGGTGGCACGGCGTGGTGGAGGGGGGTTCTGGCACGGCGTGGTGGAGAGGGGGGTCCTGGCACGGCGTGTGGAGGGGGGTTCCTGGCACGGCGTGGTGGAGGGGAGGGGTTCTGGCACGGCGTGGTGGAGGGGGGTCCTGGCACGGCGTGGTGGAGGGGGGGGTCCTGGCACGGCGTGGTGGAGGGGGGGTCCTGGCACGGCGTGGTGGAGGGGAGGTCCTGGCACGGCGTGGTGGAGGGGAGGTCCTGGCACGGCGTGGTGGAGGGGAGGTCCTGGCACGGCGTGTGGGAGGGGGGGTCCTGGCACGGCGTGGTGGAGGGAGGGTTGGCACGGCGTGGTGGGGGGGGGGGGTCCTGGCACGGCGTGGTGGAGGGGGGGGGGTCCTGGCACGGCGTGGTGGAGGGGGGTCCTGGCACGGCGTGGGAGGGGTCTGGCACGGCGTGGTGGAGGGGAGGGTCCTGGCACGGCGTGGTGGAGGGGGGGGTTCTGGCACGGCGTGGTGGAGGGGGGGGAGGGGGGTCCTGGCACGGCGTGGTGGAGGTGGGTGTTCTGGCAGGGCGGTGGAGGGGGGGTTCTGGCACGGCGTGGTGGAGGGGGGGGTTCCTGGCACGGCGTGGTGGAGGGGGGTCCTGGCACGGCGTGGTGGAGGGGGGGGGTCTGGCACGGCGGGTGGAGGGGGGTCTGGCACGGCGTGGTGGAGGGGGGGGTCCTGGCACGGCGTGGGGGGGGGGGGGTTCTGGCACGGCGTGGTGGAGGGGGGGTTCTGGCACGGCGTGGTGGAGGGGGGTCCTGGCACGGCGTGGTGGAGGGGGGGGTCCTGGCACGGCGTGGTGGAGGGAGGGTCCCTGGCAGGGGCGTGGTGGAGGGGAGGTCCTGGCACGGCGTGGTGGAGGGGAGGTCCTGGCACGGCGTGGTGGAGGGGGGGGGTTCCCTGGCACGGGTGGTGGGGGGGGGTTCTGGCACGGCGTGGTGGAGGGGGGTCCTGGCACGGCGTGGTGGAGGGGGGGTCCTGGCACGGCGTGTGGAGGGGGGTCTGGCACGGGTGGTGGAGGGGGGTCCTGGCACGGCGTGGTGGAGGGGGGTCCTGGCCGGCGTGTGGAGGGGGGCTCCCTGGCACGGCGTGGTGGAGGGGAGGTCCTGGCACGGCGTGGTGGAGGGGAGGTCCTGGCACGGCGTGGTGGAGGGGAGGTCCTGGCACGGCGTGGTGGAGGGGGGGTCCTGGCACGGCGTGGTGGAGGGGAGGTCCTGGCACGGCGTTGTGGAGGGGAGGTCCTGGCACGGCGTGGTGGAGGGAGGGTCCTGGCACGGCGTGGTGGAGGGGGGTCCTGGCACGGCGTGGTGGAGGGGGGGTTCCCTGGCACGGCGTGGTAGGGGGGGTTCCTGGCACGGCGTGGTGGAGGGGGGGGTCCTGGCACGGCGTGGTGGAGGGGGGTTCCTGGCACGGCGTGGTGGAGGGGGGGTCTGGCACGGCGTGGTGGAGGGGGGACGGGTGTGAGGGGGGCCCTGGCACGGGCGTGGTGGAGGGGGGGTCCTGGCACGGCGTGGTGGAGGGGAGGTCCTGGCACGGCGTGGTGGAGGGGGGGTCCTGGCACGGCGTGGTAGCACGGCGTGGTGGAGGGGGGGTCCTGGCACGGCGTGGTGGAGGGGGGGGTCCTGGCACGGCGTGGTGGAGGGGGGTTCGGGCACGGCGTGGTGGAGGGGAGGTCCTGGCACGGCGTGGTGGAGGGGGGGGGGTCCTGGCACGGCGTGGTGGAGGGGTGGTCCTGGCACGGCGTGGTGGGGGGGGGGTCCTGGCACGGGGGTGGTGGAGGGGGGGTCCTGGACGGGGGTGGTGGAGGGGGGGGTTCTGGCACGGCGTGGTGGAGGGGGGGTTCTGGCACGGCGTGGTGGAGGGGGGTCCTGGCACGGCGTGGTGGGGGGGGGGGGTCCTGGCACGGCGTGGTGGAGGGGGGGTCCTGGCACGGGGTGGTGGAGGGGGGGTCCTGGCACGGCGTGGTGGAGGGGGGGGGGTCCTGGCACGGCGTGGTAGAGGGGGGGGGGGTTCTGGCACGGCGTGGTGGAGGGGGAGTTCTGGCACGGGGTGGTGGAGGGGGGCCTGGCACGGCGTGGTGGAGGGGGGGGGTCCTGGCACGGCGTGAGAGGGGGGGGGTCCTGGCACGGCGTGGTGGAGGGGGAGTTCTGGCACGGGGTGGTGGAGGGGGGGTCCTGGCACGGCGTGGTGGAGGGGAGGTCCTGGCACGGGTGGTGGAGGGGGGGGTCCTGGACGGGGGGTGGTGGAGGGGAGGTCCTGGCACGGCGTGGTGGAGGGGGGGTCCTGGCACGGCGTGGTGGAGGGGGGGTCCTGGCACGGCGTGGTGGAGGGGAGGTCCTGGCACGGCGTGGTGGAGGGGGGGTCCTGGCACGGCGTGGTGGAGGGGGGGGGTCTAAACCAGGTGAAGGTGACTGAGATATCTTTCTCTTCCTTAAGGTGTTTGTTGAAGGGGAGGAAATGGA
>NC_051406.1:21067358-21067547 GCF_015228065.2 Penaeus monodon
CTATGTGATGATTGCATATTGGAACTGAGAGATTGTAATAAGTGTCATTATGATTATCACTACTATCTAATATGGTACATTAACAAAATTATAGATATTTATGGTTACTTTTGTTTTTGCATATCTGGAACCTGAGAGATTGTCACCCTATCATAGACATCAATTCGTGTATTTGTAGAGTATTTTAGG
>NC_051406.1:21067890-21068065 GCF_015228065.2 Penaeus monodon
ACATTCCTGTACGAAACTCTAACCCAAATTCCGTTTTATGATGCTCTTACGATGCGTGTTAGTGACTCTTACTACTGCTTTATCTCTTCTTAAAGGCAGTATTACGATTGAGACGATCAAAATGCTGATTGTGATGGTGAAATTATTATCATCTCTGTTTCTTACCATCGGTAAA
>NC_051406.1:21068304-21068369 GCF_015228065.2 Penaeus monodon
TCCGTAATCCGAACAATTCGACTGCCCCCCCCCCCTCCCTCAATCCCTTCCTCGCAAAAAGTGCT
>NC_051406.1:21068621-21068823 GCF_015228065.2 Penaeus monodon
CCTCAGCCTCCCCCTCGACCCGTCGGCGAGGGCGGCGCCGGGTTCCCGAGGCGGCATAATGGACCGCCCGCGCCCGGTCCTCCAGCCTCTCAAGTGCGCCGCGACGCCTAATCCGGCCGCAACCGATCTTGAGGGCGGCCGAGAATAGGATTAAGCAGTCAAGGTCCTCAGCATCCGGCCAAGGAGGTCCTAAGAGCAATAT
>NC_051406.1:21069085-21069426 GCF_015228065.2 Penaeus monodon
TTAACAAGGCCTGTTACTCTGTATTTTTTATCATTATCTTTCCTTCTCCTCCCTTTTTAAATAACTGAGGAATGTGAGGTAACAGGCCGTTAAAATGCTAAAATAGTTTGGGTTTTGGTGAAGAAAAAAAAAGAAAAAAATATCCAAATGCTAAATAAGTAAAAGATTTTCCCGATGTATCACAACAGCACGACTGTAATGAGTAAAGGATACTACTCATCATTAAACTACAAGCATAATAGCGCTACAGTTAAACAATTAATTATCATACTACTATTATAATATCACTCCTGTAATACGTTAAAGAATTGAATTGAATCACAAAAGCACCGTCGTTATTC
>NC_051406.1:21070515-21071251 GCF_015228065.2 Penaeus monodon
AGTCCACCGCAATATAAAGACTAGAAGGGAGAATGAAGCATCCTTCACCTTCAAGTCCTCCTCTTTGCGAACCACGATCTGTTGACACAGCGAAGGCCATCATTAAAGCGAAGGGAATCGGCATGAACCAACCCGTCGCAACGTATATTAATAAACTTTAACACGCTAAACTTCACGGGGTTACTGAGGGAAGTTTGGTCTTCGAACTAATACCGTAACTATGACCCTGTTCTGTGTGACTTCATTGGGCCAAGTATCTCCGCGTGTTTGGCTCGAGGCGAAACGTGTTTGGGTTGTGGGTGTGGGGGTTGTGGGGGTTGTTATGGGGTGTTGTGGGATGGGGGTGTATGGTATGGGGTGGGGGGATGTTGGGTGTTGTGGAGTGTTGTAGGGGTGTGGTGTTGGGGGTACTGTAGTGGGGTGTAGAGTGCGGGATGTTGTGCGATGTTGTTTGGGCATATGGAGTGAGAGATGCGGCAGAAGCGACGTGTAGAATGTTGTTGAACGAGAGAGAATGGGGGATTGTTGTGGGTAGGGCGTGTTGTTAAGGGTGGTGTTGGTGGTGTGTGGGATGCAGTGTGTTGTATATTTTGTGTGGCATGCAACAGCTGGTGGGATATAGTTGGTAGTTCTTCATGTGTAGCCGCTTGTTGTATGTGGTACGAGGATAGTATTATTTATCAGTCCATGTATGAACGTACTAATCCTATATTTCGTCAGATTTTGCCGATGTATG
>NC_051406.1:21071419-21071529 GCF_015228065.2 Penaeus monodon
GGATCTATGGGTCATATGTGGTATTGGTATTCTACATAGATGACTGGTATGACCTCTGGTATGACTGGTACTGATGTAGCAGCACCCAGGGTTTTCTAAATATCAAAAGT
>NC_051406.1:21072832-21073141 GCF_015228065.2 Penaeus monodon
TAATCTTCCCCTGAAAACCATACGGCACTTGCTTAACGAGAAGCCCCCTCAAAGCAGAAGGGCCTCCCCTCGCACAGAGATCCCGCCCCTTCCCCCGGCGACTGCAAGGGAAGCCGCGAAGGAGACAGTCAGGGCGGGCGCGGCGAGAGGCGAAGCGCCGCCGGTGCCGCATTCGCGCTGAATTAGAGCCTCGCCAATAAATCTAAAGCCACGAGCTTAGTCTCGCTCAGCACCAGCTCGCTCGGACGGAGCCTCTCGCCCGCCTCGCGCTGCGTCTCCCGCCCTGGAAGCATCTCTGCTGAGCGCCCA
>NC_051406.1:21073160-21074319 GCF_015228065.2 Penaeus monodon
TCGGCGATGTCGGGCCGCGTTAAGCCTCGGCCGTAGTCCAGCCAACCCTCGGCCATCCCAGGATCCGCTAATCCCCGGCAGGAACGGAGCGAGGACTGACCGCCGGCACACAGGAAGAGCAGGATTAAGGCAATAATTTACCTGTTACCTGTGAATGCTAACACAAGATTAACGAAGTCTTTAGAGTCTCTGGTGCGCCGTCCTGACACTGGCCAGCAAAAGAAGACTAAAGTTTAAGTTACTCGGACTTTTTAAAGAGGGACAATACTTAATGAGATAGATGGACGAACAATGCAAGGAGACCTGTATCCTAGAAGAAATTTACAATAGAAAGAGGAAGTCCGATGAAAATTAACTTTTTTTTTCTTCATATGGGTGCTGACCATGACCATAGAAAATACATGCAGAGGGAAAACAACTCGAGAAAAAAACAAAGAGATCATCTATCTTCGAATCCAGTCATTAAATGGCCATTCTTACTTTGGCTTTTGTGCGTAGCAAGACGCCGTGAAGTTGGCTCGTAAGAAGGCGCAATAATCCTCCAGGCCTCAGGTTCATATTTTCACGCACGGAAGAATCTATGGTCGCATAAATTCAGGTGACATAACATTTAAACTCGCATCTCTTACAGGCACGTGGCAGCTCTTAATATATAGAACCAGAGGACGAAGGAACTCAACCCTGATTTAGCGTCGGGCTTCTGCATGTAACGCAAAGTCAACCGCCTAGGGTATATGTGCCCGCTAACACCGGGTCGCGCAGCGGTGTCAGGCAGATTATCAAAGGCCAAATGATGTGGATTATCGCACCTGAAGAGGGCATAATTTTGATCACCTTAGACGTCTATACCGTCGCATATTTACGGCATGTTTGCGCATGAATGCTTCTTTATCGCTTTGTTTGGTTTTCATGCACAAGAGAAGATAGACGGCGAGACGGTAATAATGACACGCTTGTTGCTGCCGACGGCCATCTTGCGGGGAGGAGACCGAGATAAAGACCTTCGTTTTGGGAATCATAATGGACGCGAGAGAGGACGCTCCGATGCCACGAAATATGGGCAGATTAAGGCCGATGGACGCGCACCGAAACTACAGCTGTTCTAAAATATGTATTTGCTACCATTCAGGTCTCTGGCTACTTAGACAAGGGAATCTAG
>NC_051406.1:21075575-21075845 GCF_015228065.2 Penaeus monodon
CGTATGAATAACCTATCCGTTTTACACAGAGATAAAACGTTGGCGAGGAGGAAGCACAAGAAGAGGAAAACGAAGAGAGAGAATATGAGGAGAAAGATCAAGAAAAAGGGAGAAAAGCAAAGCAAAAAGAGGAGAAGGCCGTAGAGGAGAAGGGCCAAGAGGAGGAGGCCGCAGAGGAGAACGGACGCGAATGGACAGCGGCCGTAATAAGGCGAACGTGACCCGGTGTATGGCGTCCCGCTGGGCAGGTCGCTCGGCCCACCGCTAACA
>NC_051406.1:21075894-21075966 GCF_015228065.2 Penaeus monodon
TTGAGGGGGATTACTTCACCTCTTTTATGTGGGCTCTTCAGGATGGGTGCCGAGCTTCCTGTCGTTGACTGC
>NC_051406.1:21076210-21076310 GCF_015228065.2 Penaeus monodon
AATGTACAGCAAGAGGTGAAAAGGCATGGATGACGAGCAAGTGGCAAAAGGAGGGGATGATGAGGGAATTAGTAGGAAGGAAGAGGGGATGAGAGCGAAG
>NC_051406.1:21076833-21076974 GCF_015228065.2 Penaeus monodon
ATGATCATGGTTCCTACATTCTAGTAATCCACACCCGCGCAGGATCCAACCATTTCTTTACAAACTTTCAACTCGCCATCAAAATTGTCCGAACTTCGGCAATAAAAACTCACATTGTTATTATATATAGAGCAAGGACAA
>NC_051406.1:21077213-21077359 GCF_015228065.2 Penaeus monodon
AGGGAAAAATGTGATAAAAGATAAAGCGATGTATTCAAAATATTCAACCCTTTATCTCCGAATCATTCTATCTCTGTCTTTCCTTTTCTATCCAGCACCAAAAACAATCGAGAGGCGGAGAGAAGTGCAAATGAAAAAAGAAGGCC
>NC_051406.1:21077425-21078408 GCF_015228065.2 Penaeus monodon
CTGAATTAAAAATAGGAAATAGGCATAGGAAGGGGAGAATAAAGACAAATTACGCGCAAGGATTAGAAGAAAAAGCAGGAGTTGAAAATCAACCTCAAATTCCACAGCAACTTCGAAATCGTTTACCTGGTTAATAGTTGTTCTGCCCGCCGGTAGATGTCTCTGTCATGGCGCGTCGCAACCTCTCGAGAAAAGAGTAATGGTCTCAGGGTCCATGTGAGGTGAGACCTCATAGTTGCGCGGTGTTGTTTTCTCATCAACTTAGAAGATGAAAGTTTCAGAATTAATTAATTTACAAACATGAAGACTCTAGCCTGCCAAGGTTTGGATGAGCTGGGGGCCCGCGCCCATCTTGGAAGATTATAAACTTTCGCGTTTACCGAAAAATCCAAAGCAATCTTGAGTAATTATATAAAAATGGTAAACCCAGCGTCGTGAGGTATAATGAGCGATTATCAAAAGATGGAAGGCGGCCTTAAAAAATAAACAACGATGAAAATACTTCTAGGATAAAAACGACAGAAGAAGAAGTATAAGTGGCAGAATCTCCCGGGCCAAACAATAGAGAAACTGTGTGAAACATAGAGGTTCCGGCTACACTATTAACTGCAGATTTGGGATCAGGCTCGAGCGTTGCCTAATTCTGAGTGGGATCCAATTCTCTTGGATATACCGGGCCTCAGGCGCGCTGGAGAATATTAATTGTCAGAGGCAAGATGGCGAGGGAAAAACGAAAATAAAATACAGGAATAGCAATAATGCCGCTAAATATGGGAATAAAAAATGGAACAAAAAGATAACATGAGGGGAGATGGTAACGGGAATAAAGAAGAGAAAAAAAACTACACTGAACGATATACAAATTAATAATAGTGGCTCTCAGAATATCTTAAAGGTGTTTCGGTCTATAAGCAAGGCGTGTTCACACATGCACAGATATGCGTCTTGGACTTGTGAAGGTGATGTCGGGGTCAAACTGGCTG
>NC_051406.1:21079216-21079430 GCF_015228065.2 Penaeus monodon
CTGGCACACGCGCAATATATTAAAAGGGATGGAACTGAAAAACAACACCTTCCGTTCACCGAACCGAGGCTACTGAATGGAGCAGCGCAATTATTAAAAGGCCGGGGAAACCCTGGATATTCAACAGGGATTACGAAAAACAATCCAAAAGGTACTGCGATAAGAGTAAAATTTGGTTGCTTTCCTTGAAAAAGAGGGGGAAAAAATCGTTATA
>NC_051406.1:21079961-21080426 GCF_015228065.2 Penaeus monodon
GAGCTAGTGTCTACATTCACGTTGTTGGGAAAGGAGAGGAGGGAAGTGAGTGGTCTAAGTGGAGAGAGTAACGGGAGAGGAGGGTTGAGGGGAGAGGAGGGAGGAGGGGAGAGGAGGGGAGAGGAGGGGAGGAGGGGAGAGGAGGGAGGAGGGGAGAGGAGGGAGGAGGGGAGAGGAGGGAGGAGGGGAGAGGAGGGAGGAGGGGAGAGGAGGGTTGAGGGGAGAGGAGGGAGGAGAGGGTAAAAAGAAGGGAAAGAGTCAGTTTGAAGGTCAGTTTGCGATAAGTGAAAAAAAAAAATAATGTCGATCAAATGCATTAGAGTGAATAATCACATATTTCCTTTTTATTCCATCCACTTCATTTATCTATCTCCTCCAAAAATCTCGACGAGCGCTAAAAAAAAGAAAGAAAAAAATATGCACCCTTGTTTACGTCCATCTCTTCCTCTCTAACACAACAACCGC
>NC_051406.1:21080549-21080838 GCF_015228065.2 Penaeus monodon
CACCCACAGCCGCCACTCCAAAAGATGATGAATGGCCCTGTTCCTCGTATGCTAATCGAAAGCAGATAATTAGTGTATTCGAATGATAAAGCTTTTAGAAGTATTTAACCTGACATATACAAATTGAGTGCAATGACTTCATTAATTACGTAATAATCTCCTGTTAATTACGCGGGGTCTGGGCCACGGGTGAAGCGCCATGGCCCAGCGCTCTTTCTGCGGAGGAAAGGACAAAAGAGGGGAGAAAGCGCGTGCGAGGAAGGAGGGGAGGGAGGGAGGGGAAGAGAAT
>NC_051406.1:21081711-21081984 GCF_015228065.2 Penaeus monodon
CCGCCCTCTGGCCCCTTCTGCTGCACTCACTCACTGTGCCCTTGCTGCCAGAACCTTCTATAAAAAAGCTTCATCAAGACCCTGAAAACGGGATGATCAGGGGAGGGGTGGGCAGTTTAAACGTTCAGGGCCACAGGACAATATGTTTCACATTAAATATTGCGTTTGGCATTATCCCGACCCACCTCAATCATTATGTTCATTAAAATATTCGTCGTGTGCATATCTTGTGCTAAATCACCCAATCACCGATGGGCGGGTCAACCCGAATGG
>NC_051406.1:21082113-21082303 GCF_015228065.2 Penaeus monodon
TTGTTTTTTTTAAGGGGGGGAATCTACATTATATGATTTTGGGTTGGCATCTCCAAACCTACCTCGAAACAAAAACCCATCACTATCCCTACAAATAGAAACCAAAAGAGTGACAAGACTCAACGGGCATATTCCACCTACAACTGTACCCCTTGATAATGCTGGGTAAGTGCGGGTTAGATTTTAAAAC
>NC_051406.1:21083308-21083386 GCF_015228065.2 Penaeus monodon
ATCATTAACATTTACTCTCTTTATCCTCACGTACCCAGACCTTAATTTTTTGGAGCGTCTGCAGCACCTGAACTGGAA
>NC_051406.1:21083789-21083977 GCF_015228065.2 Penaeus monodon
GTTTCCTCGGAGCATCTAATAAGTGAGCGTCATGTTGCATCGCCAGTGTATAACTCAGTTACCAAATGCTGTATCGATTTTGTAATTTTCACCCGTCCTCTGTTGTTCTTGGTCTACTTAAATGCTAATGCGAGAGCCAAAGTTGTGTTGGGATAATAAGTTGCTCACGAAGATAAACTTGGGGGTCG
>NC_051406.1:21084509-21085064 GCF_015228065.2 Penaeus monodon
GACTCCATCCATCGACATTATATCAACGATCCCCTCTTGTAGACACTTTAAAACATCCAGTCGCTTATTAGCTCGGTGTAAGGGGATTCCAGTCGCTTATTACCTCGGTATAAGGGGATGAGGCCACTTATTAGTTTGGCGTGCGCGGGTAAAGTTACGTATTACCGAAGTACAAGGAGAGTTCAAGCCACTTGGGGGCAATAGATTACATTATTCCCTAGAAAAAAAGAAAAAAAAATCAGTGTTTATACTTCTTCCTTTTTTTCCTTCGTTTAGGATCAACGTGGGTTTAAACCGTTTAGAAGGTACGGAGAATCCCCCTTATTACGACGAAGGATCCAAGTCGTTTATTCCCTATGTATAAGCGCTTGGAATCGCTTATTAGGGATGTGTAAGAAGTTTTAATTGTTTATATACTTGATACACAAAGTTTGTTGTTGAGATTAAGAGGATGGACTGGCTGTCTCATCATCTTAGCAAAGAACGAATGCCTGTTTTGGCGCGTTTCCGGAAGCGGGGAGGCCTACGTGCTTTTCGTCGGCGTGCGTTCGTCCG
>NC_051406.1:21085100-21085305 GCF_015228065.2 Penaeus monodon
GCGCGATGGACTGTCTATCTATATGGCTGACTATTTAATTGTTTTAATCTAGTTACCTAGTTATTTAGATTCTTATTGTCTGTATTTGTACATCCATATATCGGTTTATTCATTTGTATATCTATCGGCTTATTTGATCATTTATTTTACTTATTATTTCTGTCTATGTCATTAATCGATTAAGTGATTCATTTATGCACACGGC
>NC_051406.1:21088271-21088865 GCF_015228065.2 Penaeus monodon
TCACACCTTTCTCCCTTTCCATAAAATTTCTCCTTCCCGTATCCTCTTGTATTCCATCACCTGCACTTTCCTTTTCTCCCGTTTAAATTCCTCACCTCTTTCCCCCCTTTACTTATAAGTTTGTAGTCTTCCGGTTAACCCCTCCCCTTAGAATTATCACTCCCTTCCTTTACCCTTAAGAATATTCCGCCCCTCCCCTCCCCCTCACCCACTCCTTTATCCTTCTTCCCCTTAAAAATCGTACTCCTTCCCCTACTCTTAGATCTCCAGCTCCCCCCTTTACCCTCCTGATAGTTCTCGCCCCCTCCCCCACCCCTTAGATTCTTTCGCCCCTCCTACCTTTCCCCCTCACCCGCCCCTATCGCCTTCCCCCTCACCGGCCGTCCCCTCCTTCCCCCTCACCGGCCCTCCCCCCTTCACACCCTCACCCGCCTCTTCCCCCTTTTCCCTCGCCGGCCCCTCCCCCCTCCCCCCTCCCGCAAACCTCCCCCTTTTCCCTCACCGGCCCCGTACCCCCCCCCCTAAAAAAGAAAAAAAAAAGGGCGAGACAGGACAGAGAACAGACTCTTTTCCCGAAGAGTATAAGACTACAAC
>NC_051406.1:21089657-21090261 GCF_015228065.2 Penaeus monodon
TCCCCCTCTCTCTCAGGCCCATTTTCCATCAAGATTCCATCTCTCTGCGAAAGAATTTACTCCCTCTTTAATTCCTGGGGAAAAAACCCTCTTCACATTTGCCCCTTTTATGTGTTCTCATAATAATTGCCCTTTCTAAAGATATATTTTTGGGTTGGGGGTTTTATTTCCCGCGTTATGGCTATTACTGTTGCTCTCCCTCTCTGTTTGTGGGCTCTCTTGCTTTATCTTTGCGTCTCTCTCTCCTCTCTCACCGTTTGTGTGTCTTCCTGTCTGTATCTTTTGGTTTCTTTTTTTTCTCTCTGTTTGTCAATGTTTGTTTGTCTGTTTGTTCGGTTTTTGTTCTTTATTCTTTTTTTTTTTTTTTATTCTGTTTCTGTCAGTCTGCCTCCTCCCCTTCTCTGTCTCTCTTGCTTTCTCTCTCTCTCTCTATTTCAGTTCTCTCTCCATTCTCCATCGGTCTTCCCTTTTCTGTTTCTCTTTCTCTCACTTTTTATTTATTTTTTTTTCTTGATCCACGAGAAGGTTCTCATCTACTTCAGTTTTTTCTCTCTTCTAATGACATAGCGATGTGACGCATTTGTCAATTGCCATATACATTTAA
>NC_051406.1:21091535-21092181 GCF_015228065.2 Penaeus monodon
GAGCAGTAAGAGGAAAATTGCTTCATGTCAAAGTTCAGTGCCATCACAAATGCTTACAGTGCCACCCTAAAGCGTCGGTGGTCCTTGTGGCACTAGAATCAACTGACGGCGAGATGGTGCCTTTGTACTTGTAGGGTAAAAGAGACAATAAATGGGCCTTGATATAGTGTCGGATGGTGTCCTAATGTGGTGAAAAGATGCAGTAATGTGGTTCAATGTTATGGTTATGTGGTATGCTTACGGAGTCCCTCGATATACTGCTAAAAAAAGTAACATTGTGTGCTTATGCTGCGCAGGATTGTGGTGTAGTGTTATGACGATATGTTCTGTGTTATGATAATGTGATATGTTGTAATGCTGGAGTTGTACTGTATTGCAAAATGGATTGCAATAGCAACTGGGACGTACTGTTATGATAATGATTATAATGCTGTCCTAATCTACTAATGTTGTAATGACATTTTATAACCACATAATGTTGCAACATGGCAACACATTCTCCTGATAATGCCTTAGAAACAAAGTATCATGTTTCCAATGTTAACGTTGGTTTTTAGATTACGACGATAAGATAACGAAGTGTCGATAATACTGATGGTGATGGCGAGAGCAAGAGACGACGGGGGCAGCCAACAACTACGAATAT
>NC_051406.1:21092720-21092828 GCF_015228065.2 Penaeus monodon
CATCTCCTAAATCATCAAGCGACTTCTTACTTCCTTTGTCCCGGTCCCATTCGTCTCTCATTTTCTCCTCCGACACTTCATAATTTCATCATTGTGTGCGTCGTGTTT
>NC_051406.1:21093137-21093201 GCF_015228065.2 Penaeus monodon
TTTCGCTTCCCTAATGCCCCCTGTACATTATCATCGTCCATCAAGGGTTCCATTTTTATCATCT
>NC_051406.1:21093272-21093475 GCF_015228065.2 Penaeus monodon
ACCCCAATCTTATCAAGTGATTTCCTATGTCTGGTTCATAATGAGTCAAATTCTGATAATTGAAAAGTAATATCTTGATCTCCATATATGTAGGAACTGACCATAGCTTAATATCTGAATGCAGGAAAATTAAATGCGTTCTTGTCTTTCTGTGTACGTATTCATTTGTGTAGACATGTAGATGATCATGTGTGCATAGTTAA
>NC_051406.1:21094850-21095467 GCF_015228065.2 Penaeus monodon
TCTATCGTCAATTCAATATATATGTTTACTCGACAGCTGACATTATTTTTTCTCATCTTATTTCATACTTCCTTATCTTATTTCTTTATAATCCTTATTCATATGTCTTTTTGTTGATTTATCGCCAACTTTTCAAGTTATCTCTTTCTTACACGTCTGTCCTCTCCTCTTCTCCTCTTTATTCCATCTTTTTCCTGTCTTTCTTATCCCTCTCTTTGCCTCTCCCTCTTCCTCCTTTCTATTCATCTTTTTCTCCACTCTCCTTTTCTTCATCCATTTTGATTCCCTCTTTCTTTGCTTCTCTCTCCTCCATTTTCTCTCTCCTTTCTTTTCCTTTCCTTCCTTTTCTTTTGTGTTACTTTCGTGCTCTCCTTTTTTCTCTCTTCTACTTCTCTCTTTTTCTGTCTTTTTATTTGTTTATTTCTGTTCTTTCTCTTCTTTTGTGCCGAATCGGTCGTTTTTATGTTTTTTTGTGTTTTTTTTTTCGTCTATGTTTTGCCTCGTTTTTCTGTCTCTTTCTCTCTGTGTTTCTGTCTCTGTCTTTCTCTGTCTGTCTGTCTCTGTTTCTGACTCTCCTCCTCTCTTTTTCTTCTTTTCTCTCTGTCTCAATTGCTGCT
>NC_051406.1:21095740-21095808 GCF_015228065.2 Penaeus monodon
TTTTACTCTTTGCATCTACTTTTTTTCTCTCATTTTCTCATTTTTGTCTATCCCACCATCTCTTCAGA
>NC_051406.1:21095957-21096152 GCF_015228065.2 Penaeus monodon
TTTCATGAGTCTTAATCTACAAAAGTGAAGTGGCTTATGACAAACGATGACGTACATTAACGGAATGAGCGCCTCCTCTTAAAAAATACTTGCTCTTCCTACGAAAGTTCACAAAGTTTTGAGTGGAATAGATGGCGCCGAGGAACGAGTCGCTCCAAGTATTTCGCTCGTTCTCGATAGAGTTCGTTTCTTTCG
>NC_051406.1:21096201-21096594 GCF_015228065.2 Penaeus monodon
TTTTCTCATCCTCTTTCGCAAGAAGAGGGAAGAGGGAGAAGATACGATAACTCGTGTTTTCTCCCCCTCCGCTTCCTTTATTCGGGACGTCGATGGCGCGTCCACGTCCTCCTCTCCGCGTCCCCCGGAGTGCTCTGACGAAGGACGCGGAAGGCGGGCCGTGGGCGAGCTCGAGAGCCAGCCCGCGCCTCCGTCTGAACCAATATGAAACCTTAATGATACACAGGGGAAACAGCAATTGATGGGACATTATGAGATGAAATATACGTTTAAACTGGAGAAGTAGAGCTGCGCTGCGATATGGACTCCAGAATTGATGATGATAACACGGGGAATTATGATGGGGAATGCCAGCTTCCAGGGACTCGTGATACACGCGGGGCCGCGGGCGTG
>NC_051406.1:21096623-21096807 GCF_015228065.2 Penaeus monodon
CCGCCCACTTTACGACGAGGGCTCCCATGGGCGGGCGGACGTGCTTGGCCGGCGCAGGATATGCAGTCCTGCGGAAATATGTGTGTATGGGAGGACGTGGCTTCGGGACATGATGGCGGACGAAGTTAGGGGGGAGCCTCGGGTGCGCAGGGCTGCCTGCAGGCGCTGGGGTGAAATAAGGCGG
>NC_051406.1:21100130-21100296 GCF_015228065.2 Penaeus monodon
GTGTAGCCTCAATAACACCTCGCTTCACTGCTATGCAAAACAGGTGAACATGAATGGCGTGCAGGCTCACGGGCGAGGAATATAATCAGGATCGAAGCTAACCGCGGATGACGTGAAGACCTCAGAGATTTCCCCATATATATATCTCTTCGCACTGGCGCATGTG
>NC_051406.1:21100365-21100651 GCF_015228065.2 Penaeus monodon
CAAGGCGCGTGTGCGTTTGTGCACCTGCGCGCCTGTGCATTTGTGAACGGAGCCACTTAACTACCCTAAGAAACCCTTCGACGAGCCACAACAGCATGCATCCGCTCCTCGCCCAAGACGCCATTTGTGACGCGAGACTCACGCTAAGCCTTTTATCAAGCGCCTCGCTATTGCTACTGGAACGAGCTGGGGACGTCACCGCCTTGTCTCCTCCGCGCTCGGAGATATGAATTCGATTGTTTTTTATTAGTTAGTAGGTTTGGAAGGAGGAAGTGGGAGTAAGGGG
>NC_051406.1:21100793-21100873 GCF_015228065.2 Penaeus monodon
GCAATAGACGGGGATTATGACAAAAGAAATCTATCGTAAACATAATAATAACATGAATGAAACGTAACACACATGCAGAT
>NC_051406.1:21100952-21101145 GCF_015228065.2 Penaeus monodon
CTCAACCTACACCCCTTCCCTCTCCTCGAAGAATTATTTATTATTGTCCCTCCGAGGAAGAGGCCCGACCGCCTATGCTGAGCAAGGGATTATGGCCTCTATATGACTAGAGAATCATGCAGGTTTTAGACAGTATAAGTAATTACTGACCATCTTTAAAACGTCCCACCTGTGTCCCCTCGTTGGCTCTGGC
>NC_051406.1:21101195-21101391 GCF_015228065.2 Penaeus monodon
CCGCCAATTTCGATAATAACAGCTAATGGGTAAAAACTCGCCATTTCATGATAATGTTTTGTCTCCCTTTTCGATAATATTTTGTCTCTGACCTTTCTGTTGTCGTTTTTGTATTCTTATTTTCGTGTGGATTATTCATGGCTTGTTGATTTATTATTGTGTGTATTTTTTAAAATGATTTTTATGGTAGTTCTTG
>NC_051406.1:21101707-21101853 GCF_015228065.2 Penaeus monodon
CTTTTCTGAGATTCCTACAGCTTATAGAATTTTTAGTTTTAATTCGCCCTATCTACACATTCCCAGATTACTTGTCCGGAGGGAAAAATACTCAATAAGATTATCTCGGAAGAAAACGGGGGAAGGAAAAATAAATTGGATAACAA
>NC_051406.1:21101888-21102150 GCF_015228065.2 Penaeus monodon
CCTCTTGCGCTTGTTCACTTCCTCAGAACAGCCGGTTTTTATATGCTGTTCTTCTGTTCAGGTATTCATAGATAGGCGTGTAATAATGTTTGCAGTGTTGATTTGAAAATATAGAAAGATAGATTACTGTTGAATGAATTGTTAATTGGATGAGCGTGAATTCTGTTTATTATTAATAATCATGTAAATTGCTGTTGTTAATTGTGTTTCCATCTAGCAAGTGAGTTTGTCTGAACTACGTTCACCATAGATGAGTCTTACG
>NC_051406.1:21102584-21102880 GCF_015228065.2 Penaeus monodon
TGCTCTACTTTTCCGTCATCCATTTCTTGCCTATTTACCCATGTGTCGCGTCGGCCTCAGCCTCAGCCAATGGGTTTACCTCAAGCTCAGCCCATCGATCTGTTCTGATGGGCGCGCACTGGTTTAATCTGGACCTTTTTTTTTACCCCGTTCTTCTCCTGATGGGCTTTTACGATTCATAATTTGGTCATTGCAAGCCCTCCTTCACTGATTGCGTTCGGATGCACGGGTCTGCTTTCATTGCAAGCCCTCCTTCACTGATTGCGTTCGGATGCACGGGTCTGCTTTCATTTTTT
>NC_051406.1:21103236-21103331 GCF_015228065.2 Penaeus monodon
ATAACACGGGCCATGAAGAGAATAGTTCTTCCTAATTTACCAAATGAGCATAACTACCACAACCCCCCCTCCCCCTCAACCCCCCTACCCCCATT
>NC_051406.1:21103377-21103703 GCF_015228065.2 Penaeus monodon
TTTCGAGAAGCGCGTGTGAAATCCGCCTTCATATAATTGTTGAATATGAGCAAAGGCTGTTAAGCTTCATTGCCTCCATTTTTTGCTATATAATGATCTTATTAAACAAAGTTATGCAGAGGAGTGTAAACAGAGAGGAAAGTCGAGAAGAGGAAAGCCGGTTTGATATGATTTAGGAAGGAATTTATGCCGTTACGGATGTCAAGGAAATTATTTTTATCATTATGAGCGACTGACGCTCGCGAATCTTTGCTTTAATTAATGGAGTGGCGTCAGCTGATTGCCCCGCGGGAGAGGCGGCACGACGGACGGTCTAAGCGTGTAGG
>NC_051406.1:21105491-21105729 GCF_015228065.2 Penaeus monodon
CTCACAATGCTCAATCCTGCCTCTATAACTGCAAATCATCAGAACCCCCCGCATACACATAAAATAAAGGAGAAAAAGGATTAGAAGAAAAATCCAACAGGCTAGGAATAAAGCGAAAGGCATACGGAGGAAAGTTCAAGATGAAGGCATTTTGGCAACAAGGGCGACCGGATTAACATATCGGCAAAGTATGTGACAAGACACGCGATCATAATACACGATGATCCAACGATCCGGT
>NC_051406.1:21106637-21106811 GCF_015228065.2 Penaeus monodon
AGCGGTAAATTAGACCAACGAAGACTAAAGTGTGAACAAAAGACGAGCTCAAACATGCAGATCTTGATCAACAGGCAAACCCACACACACAGCGGCTCAATTTGTCCGACAAAACGACCTATATACAGGCAATGCCGCAAACAACACAACAACCTTTGTGTACTGAAACCAACA
>NC_051406.1:21107411-21107694 GCF_015228065.2 Penaeus monodon
AAATTGAAAGTATAACTCGAAATAACACCAGCGTGCAGTGATTGGTTGATTACGCAATTATAGGATTTAAATACCAGAAAGTATCCTATGTTATAAATTCACAGTAAAAAAAAAATTATATATTCACACCAGTGATTTCCTATACATTGTGAAAATACATTTATGGCTGATTTTACAGCAGAATGGATGTTACTGTGAAATTATTCAGATTATTTCAACCATAATAAATCATTATAACAAATCAGTTATTATATTGAAAAGCTTATGAGAAAGAAAAAAATTA
>NC_051406.1:21109929-21110677 GCF_015228065.2 Penaeus monodon
ATAACAACTTCAAAACAAGCGAATGATTACGACCGGCGGTGTATGCAAATTCCATCGCAGAACGAATGGGGAAAATAGACCGAGGCTAATAGCCGAAAAAAGAACAAAGATATACGTATATAAACTTGAGTAGCGTCCGAAAGCTAATTTTGATAAAAGACGAAAAACTCTGGGTCTACTCCGGCAATTGGCCACATTAATTCTGATCAATTTAGCCCAGTCCGGAGTCCAGAGGCTGGGAAGGGGAAGAGGCAGCGGGGCCAAAAGTTTTTCCACTTCTGCCTCGCGGAGAATAATGTTAATAATAACCCAATGGTGATAGATGGGTTATTTCTCGATGTCTGTCGGCGCGGCACAATGACCGAATTACCGTCCGCGTGTAAATAGTGAAAGAAGAAAAAAAGAACGGCAGTGGATATAACCAAAAATATATTATTAATTTTTTAGATATTTTTTTTCTAGCGACGCCTCGGTGATTACCAATGGGTGTTTACAGATATTGTTTGTGCGGCGACCCAGACGCGACGGTTTTTGCGCGGTAATATTTGCTAAATATATCTGGCATGATTATGTCATTGTATGGTGTGTACCCCTCTCCCCCACACCCCCATCCGCTGGTACGCGACCCGGAAGTTATTGCCACAATAATTGTCCCATGATTCATACAAATCCCGGTACTGAATTATCGGGTTTATTTCAAGGTTGTATTCTAGTGGAAGTCGATTTCCCGCCATGGCGTTTACACGTC
>NC_051406.1:21112528-21112671 GCF_015228065.2 Penaeus monodon
GTCAAAAACAAATGCGTAACGAACACCTATGAAGAAATATTGCGCCAGTAAGCCTTTTATTCTGTTTCCGTCGGTCAGGCCAGTGAATCACACCCTGTATAGACTACGGCAGTAATCCTCAGAACCATAGGCTTGGCCAGGAA
>NC_051406.1:21113284-21113656 GCF_015228065.2 Penaeus monodon
GCAAACCCCGTATGTTGTCCTCAGCAATTGCAGAGCCATAAGTCCTTCCTCCGGACCTGGCACTCCCCGACCTGGCACTCCCCGACCTGGCACTCCCGACCTGGCACTCTCCGTTGTCTTCTCTTCGCCCCAGGCACTGTTGTCCCTTTCACGTTAACTTTCCACTAACAGCCTTCCATGATTTGTCTCCGTCACTAACCGAGCTCGACTGTCAAATGTTTTCACAAAAGCGTTAGGGCGAAGTTTCAATTGCAAAACCCCATGCTATACTGGCCAGCGCCGGAACCAGGGAATATTTTCCAACATTGGTCACATCGCATGTTTCCAATATCAACTGTTGTGTGTTGTTTTAACAAGATCGAAAAAGTTTTG
>NC_051406.1:21115069-21115687 GCF_015228065.2 Penaeus monodon
TCACATGAGCAAGCTTTTAACCCCGCCCCCTCCGACATCCTCGAGCCGAGCCTCTCCATCGGCAAAGAATCACCCGAAATACATGCACTGAGAAACAGCCACTGCACTGCAACAAAATATACAAGCTCAAGTTGCTCATTATGGCCCCTTACCCCCTCCCCTCTCGTTTCCCCTTCCCTCCCCCTCCCCCTCCTCCTCCCCCACTCACTTCTCTCCTTCCAATCTTCCTCTCCCTCATCCTCCCCTCCCCTCACCCTCCCCTCCCCTCATCCTCCCCTCCCCTCACCTCCCCTCCCCCATCCTCCTCTCCCCCCATCCTCCTCTCCCCCCACCCTCCCCTCCCCTATTCTCTCTCATCCCCCCTACCGCCATTCCTTCCCTCTTCTCACCCATCTATCCTCTCTCTCCCCTTTGCTCCTACCCCCTCTCTACGTCCATCCCTCCTCCCCTTTCCCCTCTCCCTTTTCCCCTCCCCCTTCCCCCCCTTCCCCCTTCTTCCAACGGGGTAGTAAACATGGTGCTGAGCGTAAGTATCCTCGTGACAGACAGCATAAAGGCGGTATCATGAATTTGCTTGCTGACAAACTGCTGTAACTATTTTTTTTTTATACTTTTCGA
>NC_051406.1:21115837-21115905 GCF_015228065.2 Penaeus monodon
CTTCTCCTCAACACCCACAAACTCGAGCGTAAACTGACTGTTGTTGTGTTGTTGCAACTTGTCTTATT
>NC_051406.1:21115948-21116045 GCF_015228065.2 Penaeus monodon
ATGCTCACACCGGCGGTTCTGCAACACGCGAGGCAATATTCTTTGCACTTTGCGTGTTGCTTCTTCTGAGAGTTGGTTTAAAGGGGCGAGGGTGGGG
>NC_051406.1:21116132-21116837 GCF_015228065.2 Penaeus monodon
AGTGTGATTGGAGGGTATTTGTTGGGGTTTAGGAGGTGAAAGAGGAGGGGGTTGGGGTAAGAGGTGGATGGGGAAGTGAAGGAAGGGGCGGGTGGGGGGGAGGCGTCTGTCATTTAAGGGGCGGGGGGGTAAGAAGGCAAGGGCGCAAGGAAGAGGGAGAGGTAACAAGGAAGTCGAAGAGAGCAGCGAAGCCGAGTGGAAGAAGGGGAGAAGAAATAGGAAAAAGAAGGTTGATAGATAAAAAATAAGAGGGAGAGTAAGAGAGAATGAGTAAAAAAAATATATAAAATAAGAGAATAAAGAGAACGATACAAAAGGGAGGAGAGAGGGAGAAGAGGGGGAGAATTGGGGGAGAAGTGGGGGAGCATTGAGGGAGAAGAGGGGGAGAATTGAGGGAGAAGAGGGGGAGAAGAGGGGAGGCCATCGATATCCAACCGTTGTGTCGAGAGCTCCATTAGGATGGATAACAGCGAGAACAATTTTAGTGTTTTCGACTTTTCATCCCTCTCCTCTCGCTCGCTGAATAAATCCGAACTTCCAAGAAAAACAAAACAATAACAATTACAAAAGAAAATCTAAATCTAAGATTGCTGAAGAACAACGCTCAATTTCCCCCAAACATCCCCCCTCCCTACGCAGTCCCTTGTCCCCTTCCTCTTAATTCTATCTGTCTTGCAATCTCCGAAAGAACGAGAATACGAACAG
>NC_051406.1:21116944-21117547 GCF_015228065.2 Penaeus monodon
GAGGCGGGAAAGGGCACGCCGTTCCCCGAAAACCTCCCCTAGTTTTTTCCCCTGCACTCAGAGCCATTCCGCACTCACGGTTATTAGCCGGCCCGGAATCGATGTCTGAGTAAGTGATATAAAACTGGTAACTTCCCGACCCCGGCCGACTCCTAATGCTACTAGGAGGGCGGTAGGGGAAAAGGTAGGGGAAAAACGGAAAGATGACAGGGGGAAAAGACGGCGGGAATGAGAAGATCGAGGGAAGGTTGGGGGAAAAGGGAATGTGATGGCCGATGTGGGAGAGAAGGTTGGGGAAAATTTAGGGGAATAGTAGAGGAGGGCAAGAATATAGTGGATGGAGGAGAGAAAGTAGGGGGAAATATAGGTGGGAAAAGGAAACGATATTGATGGAGAAAAGGGGAAAATGGTGATATGAAGGGAAGAAAAGGTAAGGGGGAAGAAATGATGGTGGGGGGCATGGGAAAAAAAGATTCAGGGGGGAAGCAGGGGAAAAGGAAAAAAATGGACAGATAGATAACGGAAGTAGAAATAAATAGAAGATGGGGAGAAAAAGGGAAACAAAAAGGGGTGAAGGGAAGAAAATGAAAGGGAAAAATATGG
>NC_051406.1:21118084-21118305 GCF_015228065.2 Penaeus monodon
ACGACGTCACTACAACCTTACACCCCCAAGCCCTTGGCACCTCCCCCCCCCTCAGTATAGCCGTATAGTGCCACTACCTCATATGTGCAGAGCGGAGACCATGCAATATTTTCCATTCGTCATAAGATAAAGTATATATATGACAGACGCCTCATTTGGGAAGTAGCTTTCTCTAGAGTTAAAGAAACGATATATATTCTAGAGCGCGCATCGCCTTTCGT
>NC_051406.1:21118636-21119467 GCF_015228065.2 Penaeus monodon
AGAATAAGGTGGATACAGATAGATGAAATAATGGAACCTCTCCTCCTCTTCTCTCTCTACGTCGAGGATGATCTAATACTTGAGCTGTGTGACTCTCAAGTAATGAAATGCTTGAAATATGGAGGGTTGTAGATCAGGTGGGGGTAGCGTCGGCAGGAGGGTGGGGGGTGGAGGGCGGGGAAATGGGTGTAGGGGGAGGGGGGTTTCTGTGTATGGAGTATCGGACGATGAGGTTCAGTTTTGGTGGAGGGAGGGATGGGTGGGGGGAGAGGGGAGGAGAGGGGAGGGGTGGGGAAGGGGTGAGGATGTGGAGGGGGACTGAGGGATTGAGGGAAGGGAGATGCATGGGGAAGAGACAGGGCTGGGGAAGGGGAAAGGAAGAAGAGGGTTAGAGGAGTGGGATAGAGGGTAGGTGAAGGTAAGGGCAAGGGGAGAAAGGGGGTAGATGAAGTAGATGGAAGGGGGGGGGGTGCAGTAGAAGGATAAGGACAGGAGGAGAGGGAAGGGTGGGAGGATAGAAAGAAAAGAGAATAGGATAGAGATGGTTGAGGGGACGGGGAGAGGAAGCGCAGGGATAGGGAAGGGTTAGGAGGACAGCGAGGGGAACAAGGAGGGCAGGGAGGAGCAGAGGGGAAGGCGAAAGGCATCAGCCGAAATTTCTGTCAGGCCATATTTGTAAGGGTCAGAGATCCATCAAAATTTTACCGTCCTTTGGCGAGGGTCCTTGGACTTTATGATGTGAAATATGATGGCCATGAAAAGTCTGTATAAGATTTTGTGTGGATGTAGGACGTGAACGTACTGATGAGTGTCCAGGGCTGAGACCCGCCC
>NC_051406.1:21119760-21119912 GCF_015228065.2 Penaeus monodon
AAAAGGGAATAGGAGGAGAGAAGGAATAGGGAAGGGATGGATAAAAAATAGGAATGAGGGGAAGAAAAATAAAAGAGGAAGGCGTTGGAAAGAAAGAGGAAGAGGAAAATAAGCAGGAAAAGGGGAAAGGAAGGGAAAATAAAGCCAAGATT
>NC_051406.1:21120039-21120124 GCF_015228065.2 Penaeus monodon
TAAAGATACGGGAATTGTCTTTCGCAATCTTTGTTCCATGCACCACTCGCTATCACTGGCTCTCTCGATGCAAGAAAAAGGAAGA
>NC_051406.1:21120181-21120247 GCF_015228065.2 Penaeus monodon
AAAAAAGGGAAAGAAAGAAGAGAGGATTAAGGAAAGGAGAGAAAAAAGGAGGGAAAGAAGGAAGGA
>NC_051406.1:21120441-21120785 GCF_015228065.2 Penaeus monodon
TCTCCCGCATCCTTTAGTATCCGCTTCTCAAAATGACTCCAACGTTTCCCGCCGTTTTTTCCCAGCCACCTATTCTTATGCCGCTAAATTATGCAGAGTGGGCAAGATATGTAATTGCATGGCCCTACTCTGTCATTCATTTCTCAGAGAATACTATTTCATTAGCATAATATTTCAAATTTTTCGGAGTGAAGACAGTAAAACTTCGGAACTTTATATGAGGACCAGGATTAAGGTTCGTCTTTGGGCGTCATCAGACACAAACATGGCCGAGGGATAAAACATTCTTGCGCTGCCACTCTGAAGACGCCTTTTCCCCTGGATCAAATGTACCGCGCGCGCGA
>NC_051406.1:21120861-21120979 GCF_015228065.2 Penaeus monodon
GTACAATTGAGGAATGAGCTAGTGTTGGAAAAAAGAAAAGTTAAGTGAGGGGGAGGAAAGGCAGGTGGGGGAATGCACCCGAAAATACAAACCACTATAACAACAACAACAGCCTCCT
>NC_051406.1:21121001-21121251 GCF_015228065.2 Penaeus monodon
CAGTGTGAAGAAAATTCCAAACAATTCGTTAAAATATAGTTAGATTGTTGGCTCGTCAACGAAAGAGGCAACGGTCCCGGCGCTCCTTTATGACGGCTGATGGCGCGAGACCGACTCCAAGATAAACAAAGAAAATGGCAGTAAGATGACAGCGAGTGGCGCCCGATAGAGATGGCCGCTTTTATGGCTTCCATCGACGTCGTATCTCGATATTTTCTCGACAATCGCGATTCATATTTGCCACGCAGGC
>NC_051406.1:21121550-21122317 GCF_015228065.2 Penaeus monodon
TTGCTTATTCGCTCCGGCTGCTGGAATTTCTTGATTTGTTCCTCCTTCGGAAAAAGAGGTTGAGGGAGAAAAGATGGGATGTGATGTCTCTTTGTTGACAGATCCTTGTGTGTATTTATTTCTGGGGCAGGATTATATTCTGTGTTTCTTATTTTGTAATAACATTAAAAGAATGCTGATCTTGGGAATAATTTGTGAAGAATTGTGATCCATATCGATCTCTTGAGTTGGAACATGCTCATACCGATGATATAAAGCCACTCGCCACAAGAAAAGACAAACATTGTTTACAAATCGTGTTTATTTACCGACAAAACTCTTTATTTTTAATCAAAGGCCGCAATCGCCGCAACGCTAAATCATCTTCGGTAATTGCGTCCCATTTGAATTTAGTCCGAGACTTGAGTTATAAAACCGCGAGTCAGTTTTCCTCCCGCCATTTTTATCAACAAATTTATCACCAAATGGATTCCCTTGGCGGTCTTTAAGTATAAATATTTCATGATTGTATTTTTTATGTGTTTCATATATTCCTTGGTTTAGATATATAGTTTGATATGGAGTTGATTCTTTTTTTGTTCGTGATGAATACAGTGGTTATTGAAGAAGATACAATATAGTGTTTTTTTTTACATGAAAAAACATGATTCATTTAGAAAGCAAATATATAGTATACCGGATATACAGTGAGGGATGGTTGCCGGGCATTAATATAAATGATATAGGCCTTTATACAGTATTATGATATATAACATAATAATCCTTAT
>NC_051406.1:21122458-21122792 GCF_015228065.2 Penaeus monodon
GTGATGAGAGAGACGGATAGAGAAACGTACACAAAAAAAATATACAAACAAATAAACTCCGATGATCAAGATATAAAACGATACAACTGGACAACTTTTTCTCTCCCTCCACTTTTTTCCCGCCATGAACAGCGCCTCTAGCGGCAGAAATCGTCAACAGTGATCATCAGGCCTTCAACAGCCAAATCTTAAGATGCCGTCAATCACTCGAGCATAACACTCGCCAAAGACGGATATCGTCACCGGATGCTGAATATTTTCTTCTCGAACTTTCTTTGAGTTGCGAGAACTATTAATTGGTTTCCTCCTTGATTGTTTTAGGGGTGAGGTTTGC
>NC_051406.1:21123721-21123883 GCF_015228065.2 Penaeus monodon
GTATTATTTTTTTTGCGAAATGGACAGCAAAACTAAACTAAATATTATATAAGCTATAATAAAAAGCAATGGATTTATTTTCCGAAGAACTTTGTTGTGCGATGAAAATAATTATTTTTGTGTGTTGTTATTAAACGAATTAAGTAGATATTTGCAAAACTG
>NC_051406.1:21124259-21124552 GCF_015228065.2 Penaeus monodon
CAGCAACAACAACGGGAGGCTGTGTCACGAAAGACGAAAAAGTTTGCATAATAATGTTTTCAGACGAAGCTCGCGATATCACGAAAAAATGGACTTATTCTGTTAAAGACAAAGCTAAGATTATGATAGAGTGCGATTCTGATTTTTCTTCTTCTTTACTTGATTATCAACAGCGGAAGAATAAATGAATCACCGATTATAAGAATGCAAAGGCAAGATGAAATAAGGGAGTGAGATGCGTTTCGTTTCAGCAAGATGAAAGGACATAATAAAGTTAAAAATATGAATACTAA
>NC_051406.1:21124587-21124780 GCF_015228065.2 Penaeus monodon
ACAGAAGATACAAAAATGATATCTATCTGCCAGATAGATAGATAAAGATACCGGGAGAGAGAGAAATGAAAGGTGACACGAAGCTCGTCACAAAGTCTAAAATGTTAATTAACGAATATGAATGTATTAGCGTTATCGACCTCCTTGCCCAAACGTTCGGTTCAAACTGCAGATGTGAATCGACCGCCATTTT
>NC_051406.1:21125110-21125241 GCF_015228065.2 Penaeus monodon
TTCCTCCCCTTCCCATCTGAGATCCATCTCCGCCTTCGCTGTAAATGACATGTAAACATAGAGGATTTTAAACCCACGATTTACAAGATGGTCAGACTGCCAATCACCCGATACGCTTTTGTTATCCGGAT
>NC_051406.1:21125852-21125944 GCF_015228065.2 Penaeus monodon
CGCGCACCGAAAATAAGGTCGGAACTTGGAAGAGGCAAGAGGAGAGGAGAAGACAATGTGGAGGAAACGATGAAGGAGGGAGAGAGGAATGG
>NC_051406.1:21126166-21126277 GCF_015228065.2 Penaeus monodon
TCTCAGTCCCCTTCTCATCATTACCTGCTCAAAGTCACAACCATTACCATGATTAGACAATAAACCTGAATTAAAAGCCCAACTGACATATAACGAACCCCCCACCCCTCC
>NC_051406.1:21126308-21126447 GCF_015228065.2 Penaeus monodon
AAAAAAAAAAAACCCGGTGAACTGCGCGTATCTTTATTGCGGCGCCAAATGCGGCTCTGTCTTCGCGCTGGAGAGGAGCTGCGTCTCGGCTCCGGACGTGTCCTTGGGGCCGCTTGCTTGACGTAATTGAATGTATAGG
>NC_051406.1:21126628-21126807 GCF_015228065.2 Penaeus monodon
GTGATAATGATAAAGATGTGTTGCTTGTGTCCAAGTGCTACGAAACAGATAAAAGAGAAAGAAAAAAATAAATAACGGCGAAGGCAAATGCAATAAAAGATTTGAGAACAGTAGGTAAACGTAAAAATAATGATAAAAAAATTTAAAAAGACAAACATCTAGCGTCACCATTAATGGGC
>NC_051406.1:21129048-21129172 GCF_015228065.2 Penaeus monodon
TTACGTTTACCTACTGTTCTCAAATCTTTTATTGCATTTGCCTTCGCCGTTATTTATTTTTTTCTTTCTCTTTTATCTGTTTGGTAGCACTTGGACACAAGCAACACATCTTTATCATTATCAC
>NC_051406.1:21129351-21129485 GCF_015228065.2 Penaeus monodon
CCTATACATTCAATTACGTCAAGCAAGCGGCCGCAAGGACACGTCCAGAGCCGAGACGCAGCTCCTCTCCAGCGCGAAGACAGATCCGCATTTGGCGCCGCAATAAAGATACGCGCAGTTCACCGGGTTTTTTT
>NC_051406.1:21129516-21129648 GCF_015228065.2 Penaeus monodon
GGAGGGGTGGGGGGTTCGTTATATGTCAGTTGGGCTTTTAATTCAGGTTTATTGTCTAATCATGGTAATGGTTGTGACTTTGAGCAGGTAATGATGAGAAGGGGACTGAGATTTCTGGTCTTGTTTTCTCTC
>NC_051406.1:21129869-21129961 GCF_015228065.2 Penaeus monodon
CCATTCCTCTCTCCCTCCTTCATCGTTTCCTCCACATTGTCTTCTCCTCTCCTCTTGCCTCTTCCAAGTTCCGACCTTATTTTCGGTGCGCG
>NC_051406.1:21130541-21130701 GCF_015228065.2 Penaeus monodon
AGCCTCACCCGCTGGGCTCCCTCACCCGCTCAATCCGATAACAAAAACGTACGGGTGATTGGCAGTCTGACCATCTTGTAAATCGTGGGTTTAAAATCCTCTATGTTTACATGTCATTTACAGCGAAGGCGGAGATGGATCTCAGATGGGAAGGGGAGGA
>NC_051406.1:21131078-21131325 GCF_015228065.2 Penaeus monodon
CTTTGCATGAATTCTTTTTTTTTTTAGTTCTGTTATCATAGGTTTTACTGAGCAAAATGGCGGTCGATTCACATCTGCAGTTTGAACCGAACGTTTGGGCAAGGAGGTCGATAACGCTAATACATTCATATTCGTTAATTAACATTTTAGACTTTGTGACGAGCTTCAGTGTCACCTTTCATTTCTCTCTCTCCCGGTATCTTTATCTATCTATCTGGCAGATAGATATCATTTTTGTATCTTCTGT
>NC_051406.1:21131360-21131681 GCF_015228065.2 Penaeus monodon
TTAGTATTCATATTTTTAACTTTATTATGTCCTTTCATCTTGCTGAAACGAAACGCATCTCACTCCCTTATTTCATCTTGCCTTTGCATTCTTATAATCGGTGATTCATTTATTCTTCCGCTGTTGATAATCAAGTAAAGAAGAAGAAAAATCAGAATCGCACTCTATCATAATCTTAGCTTTGTCTTTAACAGAATAAGTCCATTTTTTCGTGATATCGCGAGCTTCGTCTGAAAACATTATTATGCAAACTTTTTCGTCTTTCGTGACACAGCCTCCCGTTGTTGTTGCTGTTTTTTCATCTTCTTTTTCTTATGATTT
>NC_051406.1:21132178-21132435 GCF_015228065.2 Penaeus monodon
CGACCTCTCCCCGCAGAGCGCCCAGCCTCCGCGCATCCAGAGCCGCATCAAATCAGGCCGGTCGGTCCCTCCCGCCACTTGTCACATCCGCCAATATATAAAAGCGAATTCGCGTAGAGCCAAACGCGCCAAAAACATATTACGCGTTTAGAGAATAAAGGTCTATCCTAAATATTGTCCGGACATGCGTAATTTACACGTGTTTATTTTCATCACGACTAATAGAGGATTGTGTGTGATCTCCTTGCTGGTTGTGG
>NC_051406.1:21132474-21132737 GCF_015228065.2 Penaeus monodon
CTGGCTTCGGGCGGCCGCCAGCGAGGAGGACCCGGGTGCACTCCTGGCGGCTGCGAGCGCGGTCCACGTTCATTGCGGATTTTCCGACATTAGTTCAAGTCAATTTTGCTTTCGTTCTTGTTTCATCTCGTTTGTTTGTTTGGTTTTCATGAGTTAGAGACTGGGAGTTCTTGCAGTTGTTGACTGTATGGAGATCCTTTTTCATCGGAATTTATTTTTTATTAATATGGATACGTTTATTTCTTTGACCAGTTCATTTGCTG
>NC_051406.1:21132780-21132920 GCF_015228065.2 Penaeus monodon
CCTTGGATTCGGAAACGGAATTCTTGCGATGGCTGATGTTCTGTAAATAAGTAATAGAATTTCGTTTTTATTCACCATTTATCTATTTGACTATTTATTCATCTATTTATGTAATCACTTTATCTTTATCATCATCCTGT
>NC_051406.1:21133861-21134363 GCF_015228065.2 Penaeus monodon
ACTGAGAACACAAAGAATAATTCCCTTGGCCTTTAAGTTGTGGATTTTGTATTATGCTTTTAAGACTCTTTTTGGTCATTCCTCGTCTACGTTTAGATTATTTTTATGTTTGTTAAGTTGTGTCTTTTCTCTGTGCTTTGCTTATGCCGGTCGATTCATTATTATTAAAATTCGTTAAAGCGTGATTTTTTTTTCTGTTATTTGTAGATCATTTTAGGATTTTCTTGCATTGATTCTTTTCGTTTATTGTTTATTGTTTGTGAAATGTGTAACATCGCAAGTGGATTTTTATAAGTAACATATTTTAAAAAGTGGTGTATTTTCGAGGAATGCAAATTATGTCTAATGTATTTTGTTAGTAATACATCTTAAAAGTAGTCTCTTCCAATGGTTCATTTTATACGTTACATATATTTTTATAAGATCTTTCATCAGCATCAAAGATGTGCTTCTTACTCATTATTTGAATCCATTTTTAATCCATTTGAATCCGTTTTTAATA
>NC_051406.1:21134457-21134609 GCF_015228065.2 Penaeus monodon
GCGGTCCTAAAACGACGCGACTGAAGACTAAGACTGGGGAGGCGAGACACAAATTCCTGTTCCCTGAGATCGCGCTCAGAGGGTTTGATTGAGAGGAAAATTAAGATGATTAGAATTCGATCGCTGTAAACCTACAACCGCTAGCCTTCCCG
>NC_051406.1:21134844-21134991 GCF_015228065.2 Penaeus monodon
CGCTATCGCAAATCAGCCCATTCTGAGGTCTACCAATCAGATCGCTGGGATATGGACCGAGCACCACCCCGCACGCCCACCGCACGCCCACCCCGCACGCCCACCCCGCACGCCCACCCCGCCCATCACGCCTTCAAGATGGGCGTG
>NC_051406.1:21135211-21135392 GCF_015228065.2 Penaeus monodon
AAAACAGCTGTCGAACCTCCAAGAAGTCTGTGAGTATCGCCCGGCCTAAATAAACTCCTGCGGAAAAACATAACTCCCTGAAATCAAGTCGGAGCGGAGATGATAATTGGCCACACGATTGCTCTGATAATTTGCCGTAATTACCCTCATCACGATAGTAAAGACGTCAATTTCGCCGCCG
>NC_051406.1:21135568-21135875 GCF_015228065.2 Penaeus monodon
GTGGCGAGAGATTTTTCCGATGCGGGATATGGGAGGGAATTTCCCTTGAGGGGGGAGAGAGGGGGTTAGGAGGGGAGGTTGGGATTGTGTTGAGAGGGGGAGAGGAGGAAGTGAGGGAGGAAACAAGAGTGAGGGAGATGGAAGGCTAGGAAGGAAAAGAAGAGAGAGGGAGATAGGGCTGTACGGATAGGTTGGGGGAGAAGGGAGGACGTGGTGGGGGGGGGGCGAGGACTTAATTTGGGCGAGTTCTCTTCGTTTGAAATGGCCGCTTCGAAAGGCCACACTTCGGGGATGATCCAAAGACAAA
>NC_051406.1:21135907-21136351 GCF_015228065.2 Penaeus monodon
CCAAGCACCACCTTCCGGAGCTAATATCTCGCCGGTCTTTGTTGCCGACGATATAACAGTTATAATAATCTCCGCCATATCTTGACAATTACAATAACCCTTTCTCGTTTAGCATGGCGAAACATAACAACCCTAACCCGTATATCATAAGAAAACACGATAATCAGAGTCGTAACAACCCCACCCTACATATAACACCAGCCATGACAACAACACGTGAATCATAACCGCAGTAATCCATGTACGACATAACAATCACAACAGTTATACCAGTCGCGAATCTTTTAAGGATTTTGCAAACAGGGAGAGAGAGAGTTCAGCGAAGGAGATGCTAATTCGTAAGAGTCATTAAGAGACGCGCTCACGTTCAAAGAGTTTGAAGAGGCCGACTTTAACTACACTTGGCATGGAGTGAATTTGTTTAACTCGCTTGGCGATGCGCAC
>NC_051406.1:21138325-21138473 GCF_015228065.2 Penaeus monodon
GTATATGCTAGTTAGGATGCTAACCAATACATCCACTTACAAACAAACACACTCTTCGCCCTACATAACAAATGACACGGGGACAAATAAACAGTTTAAAAGTCCTGTACATCTGTATTTGTTTCCCCTTGAGTGCCGTGCGTCTTTC
>NC_051406.1:21138731-21138810 GCF_015228065.2 Penaeus monodon
AAACAAGGGCACAAAATCACAAAGATACATTTGCTGATTCCTTAAATTCTGGCATCCATCACAGCCGCGCTTATGGAAT
>NC_051406.1:21139100-21139230 GCF_015228065.2 Penaeus monodon
TCTAATGCCCCCCAAAAAAAAAACGGAGGACAAGGAACCGAGGCGAAGTAGGGCGTGTTATCTCCGTAGATTTACCCCGCTCTCCATCCTATCAAAGCTTTCGCAACCTCTCATCATGGATGGTCTCACC
>NC_051406.1:21139322-21139512 GCF_015228065.2 Penaeus monodon
TAAAAAGGAGAAATGAGATAGGAGGGGAAAAAAGGTATAGACAACTTTCCTTCGTCAGACTATGCTAATATTTCCTTCATCATGATAGGACATTCTTCTTATAAAGGACTCTTTCTTGTTTCCATACAAGAGGGATTTTTATCATTCCTGCATCCAAAGCGGTGGTTAACGTGCGTGCGGAAGTGAGCAC
>NC_051406.1:21139942-21140008 GCF_015228065.2 Penaeus monodon
CTGCTGATATCCGCCCTGTCCATCCCTCTTGATGGGGAATTATGAGGGTATAAATAACAAATTGGG
>NC_051406.1:21140394-21140514 GCF_015228065.2 Penaeus monodon
AGGTTTGTGCTTAATTTCAAGTATCTGTGCCTGAGTGAATAAATATACATGCTATCGCGTATGTGCGTAAGGAAATATATGCAGTACACCTATAGAATGTGTGGGCATATGCAAAAGAAG
>NC_051406.1:21142350-21142676 GCF_015228065.2 Penaeus monodon
CGAAAGAAATGAAGTTTAAAGAAAAATACATAAAAACACTACATAAAATACCCTCTGTTATCAATGCCAGTGACGACAGCCAGACCAAAAAAGTAGCTGAACTAAACAAAAAGGCCAAAATTAAAGCGAAGGAAAAAATCGACGAAGAACATCCCCCGCGCAGGGCATCCATCTTGCTCTAACTTCTTATTGAGACCCAAATGAGGGCGATCTCTACAGCCTAAGCGCCCATACATCCAAATCTCGGAAATCGAATGAGTGTTAATCTAATCTACCCTTAGCCGAACCCCCTCCTCTCCCCCCCTATCCTCCCCTCTCTGGAACGA
>NC_051406.1:21142970-21144199 GCF_015228065.2 Penaeus monodon
TTATTCCCGGTTGGAGGCTGGTGTAAACATGATTACATTGGCTTAAAGCAAGAATTATAGCCACTTGACCCTATTTTTTGGCTGGACGGAGAGAAAGAGATCTGGTTTTATACTCCCCTCTATTCTGGTCGTCCTCCGCCTCTCCCCTCTTCCCCCTTTCCCCTCTTCCTTTTTCTTTCTGTCTTTCTTCAGTTTTTTTTTCTCTCTTTTCTCCTGCTTCTAACCACTCGTCTTGTTGATTTTCTTCTGCCTTTTTTTCGTTTGTCTTCCTCGTATGCTCTCCTTCCTCTTCTTCTCTTTTGCTCTTTATTTTACTCCTCCTTTCTTCTACTCTCTCCTTCTTATCTTCGCCTCCGTCTGTTCTCTTCTGTTTATCCTTCTTTCTTCTTCTCGTCTTCCCCTCACCCTTTTCCCTTCCTCTCCTTTCTCTTATTTTATTTGTTTTGTTCCCTGTTTTCCTTCCAGCCCCTTCTTCTCCTCTCTCCTATACTCCTTTTCTCTCCCCTCCTCTAGCCTTCCCTCTTCCTTTTCTCCCATCTACCCCCCTTTTCTCTTTCCTCCTCTTTCTTCCCTCTCTCCTTTTCCTCTTTCATCTATCCTATCCCTACTTTCCCTCTCTACTGTACTCTCCCCTACCTGTCTATTCCTCACACATTTCTCCTTTTCCCTCTATCTTCCCCCCTTCCTTTCTTCCCCCTTTTCCTCCTCCTCCTCCCTCGTTTCCCTTCTCTCCTCCTCTTTCTTTTCCCTTTCTCCTTCTCCTTCTTTCCCCCTCTCTTCTCTCCTCTTTCTTTTCCCCTTTTTCCTCCTCCTTCTTCCCCTTCTCTCCTCTTCCTTCTTCCCCCCTCTTCTCCTTCGTTTCCTCTCTCTCCTCTCCCCCTTCATTCCCCCTCTCCTTCTTCTTCGCTTCCGCTCTCCCCCTACTTTCCCCTTCTCCCGTCCTTCGTTTCCCCCCCCCCACTCTCCTCCTACTTCGTTCTCCTCTCTCCTTTCCCCTTCTCCCGTCCTTCGTTTCCCCCCCCCCTCACCTCCTACTTCGTTCTCCTCTCTCCTTTCCCCTTCTCCCGTCCTTCGTTTCCCCCCCCCCCTCACCTCCTACTTCGTTCTCCTCTCTCCTTTCCCCTCTCTCATGCCATTGCGGTCTGTATGATAGCGTCTTTGCTCTTGTCTTTGAAGAGGTCGTTGGACCATGGTCGGTAATGGGGGGGGGGGGTTATGGGTTGAACGAG
>NC_051406.1:21144231-21144296 GCF_015228065.2 Penaeus monodon
TGGGAGGATGCTTTGGCCAGAGATGTTGGAAGTAAAGAGATGGGTTGTCATGGTGACCTTGCACT
>NC_051406.1:21144367-21144502 GCF_015228065.2 Penaeus monodon
TTGAAAAAATTACTCGCATATTAACAATGCATATCAGCAGCTGCACAGCATCTACACAGCAAGGAAAATGACAAGGAAAAGGCCGTGAGATTGTATTTGTCTCTTCACCTTGAGAGTGGGTATTTACTTACTAGT
>NC_051406.1:21144697-21144870 GCF_015228065.2 Penaeus monodon
GGAGGGGCGAATGAAGGGCGTGAGGTAGAGAATGATAAGAAGGGGGTGGAGAGGGAAGAGGAAGAAATGACTGGGAATGAGATGATAAGCGATAAAAAGAGGGGAGGAGAGAAGGGTGATGAAACAGAGATCTGACGCGAAGCCACAACGAGTGATGAACGAGAGGAGAGGAG
>NC_051406.1:21145297-21145470 GCF_015228065.2 Penaeus monodon
ACGAGGAGGATAGGGAGGGAGGGTGAGCAATGTGTGCGTGGGTGTTGAGGAAAAGAAAGACAGGTGTGGAAGTACGTGTTCATGTGTACGTCCTGAGAGTGTGGTAAGCTAAGATATACATGTGCGTGTGTTTGTGTGAATGAAGCTAGATTAAAATGACTCACCAATTTGAG
>NC_051406.1:21145637-21145712 GCF_015228065.2 Penaeus monodon
TGCCCAATACATATAAAAGCACAGCCCAGGATTTTACCCAAGTCATGAAGATCAAGGATAAAGTGACATAGACTT
>NC_051406.1:21146002-21146236 GCF_015228065.2 Penaeus monodon
TCGATTCGGCTAAGTGCAGGCTGACTGGTTCATCATCAGTCAAAGGAGCAACGACAGAAAAGTAAAGAAAAATAAGTCACAAAAAAGGAGAGGGGGTGGGGGTGGGTGGGGAGGGGGCAGGGAGAAGAATAGAGAAAATTGATGTTCACTTTTAAATTTGCAACACTTTTTTTTCTCTTTTTCTTTTCTTAAAGAGTATGCTTTTATCTTTTTTTCTCTCTCTCTCCGATTCAT
>NC_051406.1:21146333-21146518 GCF_015228065.2 Penaeus monodon
GTCTTTCACTATTTACTTTTAGACTGATAGGATAGTGATGTATTGGAATATGGTATTGTGTTGTGTGTGACTCACATTATGTAGCTTATTCAGAGGCTAAAAACACATAAAAGCTGAAGTCTTGTTTCACTAATGGTCTTGTTCTGAAGTTGTCAGGTCGGGAATGGAAAGGGGGGGGGGGGAGT
>NC_051406.1:21146958-21147087 GCF_015228065.2 Penaeus monodon
CGTATCTGCACTCAAATGAATCTTAACGATGTATCATATGTTGCGTCAACACTGTGTAAGTCAATTGACAAGCAAAGTAAGGCATCGAAAGAAGCAAAATGAATAAAAGTGAGACAGAGGGCTTTAGAG
>NC_051406.1:21147980-21148131 GCF_015228065.2 Penaeus monodon
GTCTTTGTATGCATATTTGTGTAGCACGTTTGCAGGAACAGGAGAATATTAGCTAGAAATATGTACAGATCTGTACACACCTACATATGCGTACAGAAAAAAAACGGAAATGAGTACTCATGTACAAAAAAAAAAACACATACAAACCAAC
>NC_051406.1:21148177-21148465 GCF_015228065.2 Penaeus monodon
AAACACCAACACATACAAAACACACATACACCTTCCCCTCAAGTTAAAGACAGCCGGCGGCTCCCAATGAACAGAATTTCCACTGGTTAAGGAGCTGACCAGTAAGTGACCATTAAACTTTGCAAGCAGCTTCATCCGAGCATTCATTCCACTCTGATGGGAAGGCAGTGAGAGCGGCTTTCCAAATTGGGTTTTGGTCGGGGCGGATTGCGTGGGTAGCTAGGGGGGGTTGGAAAAGGGGGTTGTTGGTAGGGGGTAGGTTTTGAGAGTGGAGATGGGATGGGGGTT
>NC_051406.1:21148726-21148796 GCF_015228065.2 Penaeus monodon
AACCTCGGGGTCCCTGTCTCATCCTCCGCGAGACCGAATCTGACCGGAATCTCCTCTCAACACTTGTGGC
>NC_051406.1:21149764-21150011 GCF_015228065.2 Penaeus monodon
TGTGTCTGTGTGTTCTTAAGCGATTAGTTATCCAAGTTCCTCATTTTCCCCTGATTATCTGCCCTTCGCATTTACTCTAGTATTTCCCCTTCGCCACATCGTTATCACTACCGTGTTTACTTTTCTTCTTCGCCCGCCTTCTCCCCTTTCGCCTTCCCTCGCGTCGCTCCCCTCGAAGGCGCTGTCTGTCTGTCTCTGTTGACAGACGCTAGGACACACATAGTGTATATGCATATGTCAGTGTATA
>NC_051406.1:21152863-21152930 GCF_015228065.2 Penaeus monodon
CATAATTCTCCCACTTTCCTGTAACACCTTCTTCATATGCATCTCTATTTCTCTTTCTGCCATTTAC
>NC_051406.1:21152971-21153049 GCF_015228065.2 Penaeus monodon
CTCTCTCCCTTTCTCTCTCTCTCTTGTTCTCTGTCTTTCGTATGTATTTGTTGAGACTTTTTTTCTCTCTAATTTCAG
>NC_051406.1:21153600-21153666 GCF_015228065.2 Penaeus monodon
CTATAATGTGCATCTCTCCTCCACATTATTCCTCTCTTCCCTTCTGTGTCTTCCCCTAACCCCTAA
>NC_051406.1:21153742-21153855 GCF_015228065.2 Penaeus monodon
ATATGTCTGGGTTCTCGTCTCCTTATCAAATTTGAGATTCATCTATCAGATTATCTGCGTCGGCTATCAGGAGCGCAGATGCTGATGCTGTGTTCGGGTCGTGGGGTGGGGAT
>NC_051406.1:21153926-21154197 GCF_015228065.2 Penaeus monodon
GCAGCCATTTGCTTTGTCTCTCGTCGAAGCACGGAGAGATCAAGGGTGAGAGATGAGGAGTGAATGGGAGATGTAAAGAAGTGAGGTGAGGAGTGAGTGAGAGATGTTAAGAAGTGAGATGAGGAGTGAGAGATGTGAAGAAATGAGAAATGTGATCACGGCAAGAGATCAGTAAGAGACGTGAAGGAATTGTGATGAAATGAGGAAGGCGATGAAATGAGAGATGAAAAGAAGCGAGAGATAAGGAGGAATGAGCAAAGCAAAGGAGTAA
>NC_051406.1:21154319-21154700 GCF_015228065.2 Penaeus monodon
AGAGGTGCCTAGATTTGAATAAAATAAAGACATGCAAAGAAGTGTGAGACAAGAGGAGATGAGGAGCGAAGAAGTGAGAGATGCGAAGTGAGAAAGGCCAAGAAAGGAGAGAGCGAAAAAAATAGCGTGTAGATAGCTTGAGTCGCGTATTCTAATTCTGTGTTTTTCTCATAAAGGCAAATGCATATACAATTTAACATTCCGTATAACTCTATACACACACAGAACAAACATGCATACAGACGCAAATATGACACATAAACTCACTTTACCACATGGATACAAACACACTTACACGTAGACAGACTGTACTTATAAAACAAAGGAGAAAACACACAAACACCGCAGCTTATACCTACGGTCTCTTCCGAAATCTTTCTA
>NC_051406.1:21155287-21155494 GCF_015228065.2 Penaeus monodon
GCAAATCAAGAATTTCCCCAAAGCATCCGACTCTCCCTTCCACCCAAGTCCGCGGAGAAGCTTCGATCTCGCAGCTCTGTCGGACAAACGTAAAATTAGGTGGAACATATAGGACGTAATTGGCCTGTTATCCCCGAAAACGGTGCTCGCTGATATGTGGCCGTGATGAGTTTGTAAACAGAAATTTTACGGTCGGAATGGACAGGA
>NC_051406.1:21155632-21155785 GCF_015228065.2 Penaeus monodon
CCTTCTCTGTCTCTGTCATTCTCAGTCTTCTTTTTGGCTTCTGGGTTTGAGTGATGCGTTTTTATTTTGTTTCTATATGAACTCTTATATTATGAAGGGCATTTGGGTGATCATAATGAAAACAATAAAACAATAATAAGAGCATTAAACTTG
>NC_051406.1:21155830-21156122 GCF_015228065.2 Penaeus monodon
AAACTAAATCATGAAAACGGTTCAGTCTGCAGTAAAACATAAGCAAAACAACCGCGATGGCGATGTTATATGTACTATGTATTTTTCTTTACACGCTGGGTCCCTTGCATCCCCCTCGACCCGCGCCGGGAAAATGGCGGGATAACACTCCATGATTGAAGGGGCCGCCGCCGACATGTATAAGAATGTCAACACAACCTCGGTCTCACGTTTCTTCCTCCTTCAACCTTCCCCTCCTCTCGTTCTATCTGCCGTCACGCCCACGGTACGCCCATATTCACGCCCATTATCT
>NC_051406.1:21156163-21156835 GCF_015228065.2 Penaeus monodon
GACAGATCATTCGCGTTAGCGGAGTCGCGCTGTAGATAACACACATTTCCATCTGTTCTATTAAAGTTCTTTGAGCCGGCGAGGCATCCAGTGGCCCAAGTAATACAAAACAAATATAACAAAATGAATTCCTGGTTCCATTCCAAAGTGAACCGTGAGCGGAGGCGGTCGGCGGCGCGCGTCTTTTATTGCCTTTCGTTCCTGGTTCTCTTTGTTTCACCTGCCGCCGCCGCGCCCCAGAGCCTCGCCGCCGCGCTTATTCTTTCTCCTGACGAAGACGCAGGAGGTCCTTCGTCGGGCTGGCGGGCGTGAGGAGCCCCCCAGCGCCCATCCCGCAGGAGGAACCCGCTGGGGAACGGCGGCGATGAGTCCCGGAATGAGGCGAAGTATTTTGCTAAACACTTGATACACATCCTCTCTTGAAAACGTTCGTAATTTACATACCGTTCCAATGACATTCGATATTGCAAATCCCAAAGCAAATTACATTTTGGACGCTCCAACTTCATCTGAATATGTCATATCGTACAAGTTGGCCGCACACAACACTGAACAAGTTTCGGTCGCGTTTCGCCCGCGGCTTCGCCTGTGGATACGCTCTTCATTATCATAATAGATAGGGAAGCGATATTTATTTTTTTCTACCCCCTCTCCCACCCTCTTCCTCCCTTC
>NC_051406.1:21157579-21157732 GCF_015228065.2 Penaeus monodon
GCGCCTATTCTGGAAACGTATTGAATCAATTTGGGAAAAAGTCTCTGCATAATAAGCAACAATAAAAAACCGCGCGCCACAACCTCGGGAGTAAGTCGTATTTCCATTTTATTCCCTATCATGCCGCTTTTATTTTCTATTCCATGAAAATCT
>NC_051406.1:21157751-21158643 GCF_015228065.2 Penaeus monodon
AGGGGGGAGATGGGGAGGAGGGGTGAGGGAGGGAGGGGGTGATGGGGAGGAGGGAGTGAGGGGTGATGGGGGAGATGGGGAGGAGAGGTGAGGGAGGGAGGGGGTGACGGGGAGGAGGGGTGATTGGGGGAGAAGGGGGTGATGCGGGTGAGGGGGTGAGAGATGATGCTGAGGGGGTGATAGGGAAGCGGTGCAGGGTAATGGGGAGAAGGGTGATGGGTATAGGGAAGGGTGGGGAGTGGCATAGGGGGGGGGAGGAAAATACGAGCCTCTCCTCTTCCCCTTTCCCCACCATTGTCTCTTTGCCCCTTTCCCTTTCACTCTTCCCGACTTTCTATACCTTTCTTCTCTTCCCCCTCTCTGTTCCTTCTCATTTTTGATTCCCCACTCTTCCGCTCACTTCTTTTTTCTCCCCATACTCACTTCTTTTTTCTCCCCATACTCACTTCTACCTTACTTCCCCTTCCCCCCTCTCCCTTCACCCTCCTTCCTCCCCTCCCACCACCCCATCCTCCCCACCCTCATCCCATCCCACCCCCACCTTTCCCCCTACCAACCTACCAACCCCTACCCCTCCCTCTTCCCATCACCCCACCCCCCCCACCAACCCACCCGTCCCCGCACCCTCTTACCCCCCCCCCCCTTTCCCACCTAACCCTCCCCACACACACTCGGCCGCGCGCCCACACGCCCGCACGCTCGCCCCAACGAGTGCTTACCTGCGCTAATTGTGGCGATGCACTTGACCGATGGGTGATCCGCGGAGGGCGATGCAGACACGGGATCGACGGCGGTATCGACGTCGACGCCACGCGCTGCTTTTGCGACATCTTTTTCCCTGTTTTTTTTAGGATTTTTTAGATTTTTTTTTTTTTTTTTGCTTTGTTTTGTT
>NC_051406.1:21158849-21158960 GCF_015228065.2 Penaeus monodon
TTAGAAGTGTTATTAGTAGGTGATGTGCCTTGTAATTGATTTTTCATTATTAAAGAGGAAGCGTATTTGATAAACGTATGACTTACCTATTATGTTTGTCTGCTTTTCTTA
>NC_051406.1:21159398-21159548 GCF_015228065.2 Penaeus monodon
ATGGCATTTTCTCTGCGCGATGCCAGTCTGCATTCTCTTCGGCGTGGATTGATTAATATTCAATAACCGAGAACTAGAAGCGGTTGGTGTTATTTTGCCGACAAGTCTGGTGGCAGCGAAAGAACATGGCGATGCAATGATGCAGCTCTC
>NC_051406.1:21164583-21164766 GCF_015228065.2 Penaeus monodon
AAACCCCAGCCTGACAATTTATGTGACAAATTGACTGAGTTTGATCGTTGACTGATGGGCGCGCGGGCGTGTGGGACCGGCTTTTAAATGGGCGTGGGATAAGAATCTGATGGGTCAAACGCCCATTCATCAAAGCCCCGGTGACTGATCGGTCAAAATAACGGCGGTGCCAATGGTGTGCGT
>NC_051406.1:21164828-21164947 GCF_015228065.2 Penaeus monodon
GTGAAGTGGGGTGGGGGAAGCGAGGGAATGGGGAAGGTAGGGAGGTGTTAGGGAGAGGGGTAAGGTGGGGGGTGAGTAAGGTAAGGTGGGGGGGGGGTCTGGGGAAAGGGTGTTGGGTG
>NC_051406.1:21166224-21166466 GCF_015228065.2 Penaeus monodon
ATTGTGAAAATACGAAAAAGAACATTGAAAGAAAGAAAGAAAAAATCAACATAACTCTACAAACAATGAACAATAAGTGAAGAACAAAAAGATTAAGAAAGTTTAATATCAGTTCAATTACATTTCGTATTTTCTCGAGCATCATCGGTGCAGATAATCGAAAAGTAAATTGTAATTAAATGAAATATGTTGAGCGCTTGTCTGCGTCCGAATTTTTTTTCGCTGTTTTGACTTTTCAGTCG
>NC_051406.1:21168924-21169819 GCF_015228065.2 Penaeus monodon
ATCACCATCAATATTCCATGAAGATGAAGCCTTTGTCGACGGTTCTCCGGTTCCCCTCGGGTTCTTAGTTATTGTGAATCGCGAGTAGTGAACCGCAACCGAGTCGAGAGAACCACAGTGAAGTTAAAAGAACCGAGACTGAGGCGAAAGAACCGCATTCGAGAAAAGTGAACCGCAAATGAATCATGAGAACCACTCTTGAGACGGGGGAACCGGAGTCGAGAGAAGTGAACCACAACTGAGTCGACAGAACCACGACTGAGACGAGGGAACCAAAGAAGAGGAGAAACTCGCCAAAAAAAGAGGTAAATCATCTTTTATTTTTCTTTGAGGAGAGAGTGTGGGCGTGGGCGTGGGCGTGGATGGGAGTGTAAAGGTAGGTAGGGATGAAATAGGGGCGGAGGGTGTAGATGGGGGTTATTAGGGTAGCGGGTAGGGGGAGGGGTAGTAAGGGATTGCGGAGGAGACTTTTATTCATTATTAGTGGAGGCGAATGGATGGTGGGGGCGACAGGGAAGGGGGGGGGGAGGGGTGTGGTACGAGAAAGGCCTGCTACTCTAGACAAATAAAATATCTAAACCTACGAGTACTTAGACTATATTAATCAGAGGTGAGTACTTAGACGATGGTTGATTGGTAGAGCCGGTAAAATCAGGCATGTATATTTTAGAGAGCATAGTTGTATGTGTAAAGTTGTTTGTGTGTAGAATTATTTGCGTACATAATTCTTCGTGTATATATGTGTGTGTATAACGCTACGTAAAAATAACTCAACATAAAACCGGCCTTATTCTACGACGCGAAACAACCCAGTTTCAAACATTTACGTAAATTGTAAAAACCTCGTTCGGGCTCATACGTCATCATGAATTACTCCTGTATGACAACTTTTGGG
>NC_051406.1:21169895-21169985 GCF_015228065.2 Penaeus monodon
TTATGAAAGTCGTCTTTATGTCCTCCTAGCACAGAGGCCATTGAAGGAGCACGTATAGCAAGCCTTAAGTGTTCACAACAGGGTTGTATT
>NC_051406.1:21170192-21170327 GCF_015228065.2 Penaeus monodon
CCACCAACACCACTGCTGGTTTAAGCCATCAAGTCTAAATTGGAAAACGTAAAAAACTAAATCCTATTATGCATTCAGCAATTTTCCAAAACAGCTGAGTGTCATCAGAGGTTATATATCGGCCGCCCCTCCTCT
>NC_051406.1:21170612-21170688 GCF_015228065.2 Penaeus monodon
GTGTACTTACACTCACATCGGAATTTTAAACGTTAGCGCCACCGCTTGCACTCGGCTTGTTCCAAAGGGGGATCCT
>NC_051406.1:21170802-21171415 GCF_015228065.2 Penaeus monodon
CTGTGGCTTGACTTTTGTCTTTTTGATTAACTTTTCGTATTTCAATTTACGAAAATTTACATATCGCATAACTGCTGTGATTTGCATTTTACTCTGCCGTTGCGTGCGGTGATATTGCCGCGGAGTGATTTTTATCTCTGTGCACATAGAAATCTTGAATGTGTGTGTGTGTGTTACATGTGCGTTTTGAGTTGCGTGTTAATGTATTTAGCATCTGCGTGTGTGAGGTATCTGTGATAAGATACTTTATTTTTCGCTAATAAAACCTATCAGTGTGATGAAGCATGTATTGTGTTACAATACATTCCATAATAGAAGGTTACAATATGTATCTTTTTCTCCTTCAAATACAGACATAGAATATGCATCACAGTATGTACCTATACTGAATGTGTTACAGCATATACTGAATATGTATAACGTATTGTGTTAAATACGTAACTATTATGTATCTGTATTATTACGTATTTGTATAGAATACACATTACAATATGCATTTGAACAAAGTATGCATCGCAACATGCCTCTGTACCAAATTTATATTACTCTATACACCTAGCTATACTATGAATAGGAATAGGAAAAAATATATACAGATGCAAATAAAAATAAC
>NC_051406.1:21171556-21171713 GCF_015228065.2 Penaeus monodon
TTGAACATAAGTGAAAAATTACGGGAATAAGAAACAATAGAGGAGAAACAAGTAAACTGAATAACAGTAAAAATGAAAGCAACTCCAAAGGAATAACAACAAAATTGCAAAATCATTAAGAGCAACGAAAATGATGAAGGTGGCAGTAGGAGCAATT
>NC_051406.1:21171779-21171879 GCF_015228065.2 Penaeus monodon
CAGCTAAATAAAATAACTTCAAAGCAACGATAAGAAACAAACCGAAAATAACGTAAATCAAAACCTAAAAGAAAAAAAAACACACAAAATAAAAGATGCG
>NC_051406.1:21171942-21172674 GCF_015228065.2 Penaeus monodon
CACATCTACAGGAGAGGGAGTTCACACGTCCCCTTGTGTGATTTCAGATTCATCTCTTATAAATGAAAGCCATTGGTGAGGGGATTTTTTGTTCGAAATGAGGAGGATTTCATATATTCCGCGGCTGAGGGGAGAGGGGGTGGGGGAGAGGGTGGGGAGAAGGGGAAACGATGGGGGGAGATGGGGGCGAGGGAGGGGGCATGGGAGAGGGAGGAGGAATGGGGTGAGGGATGGGGGGAGGAGAGGGAGGATGGGAAGAGATGGGGGAAGGTGGGGTGAGGGAGGGAGTAGGAAGAGGGAGGAGGGAAGAAACAGGGGTGATGGAAAGGAAAGGGAGAGGGAGAAAGGGCATAGATAGTGATGAAGAGAATAAGGAGAGAGGAGAGGAAGGTGTAGAGAGTACGGAGGGAAGAAGAGGGGAAAGGGAGTGAAAATAAAGATCGGAAAAGGGGATTCTGAGAAGGCAAGGAGCAGAGGAGGACGTGAAGAGGGGAGAGGGGAAAGGGAGTAAGGAAAGGGGAGAGGGAGAAAGAGAGAGAGAGGAGGGGAGAGAGGGATATGGAAGGGGACAAAAAGAGAGATAGATAGAAACGGAGAAGGAGAATTGAAATGCAGTATTAGGGATGGGGGGGAGGGGAGAGAGGGAGGTAGATAGCAAAATGAGGTTTAGATACGGGATAGAATTGATGACATTATATTGTGTTACTGCTGAGTTTGTGCATGTGTGTTTAA
>NC_051406.1:21172899-21172994 GCF_015228065.2 Penaeus monodon
CATCCCCAACACGACGCCGAACCCTAAGGCATAACCACACATTCCCCGATCCAACGCACTCACGCGCGCATCTCCCTCCATCCACAGACATCATT
>NC_051406.1:21174255-21174372 GCF_015228065.2 Penaeus monodon
ACATGCGTAATATCGCATTTAATCACAAAATCAAAATCTCTAATTGACGGACCAATCATTTTTATTCCATCACCGCTACATTTATAATTAATTTGTCACCATGCATATATCTATAAC
>NC_051406.1:21174402-21174491 GCF_015228065.2 Penaeus monodon
ACGAATATCCGGAAACGGAATATATAAAGATAACACTTCCTTTTAATCAAGCAAATGTCAGTGATAATTCGAGCTTTATCCGAAACGTG
>NC_051406.1:21174541-21175247 GCF_015228065.2 Penaeus monodon
CTCAACCGAACTTCATCCGTATAAAAAAAAAAAGAAACTTATCCGCAAAATATGTTAAATGAAGAATTTAACGCTCGAATTTATGATATAATCCTTTTTATGTGTAGATTTTTCCTCTTTTTGGGCTATGCTTCTGGGGCATGAATCAGCATCATTTACGTTTGAAAAAAATGATATATTTAATTTGAAGCTTTCCATGCTCCGACCCGGGCGGAATTGGCTGCTGGACCTGCTGAATGTCGCGCTGAGTGAGGAGAGGGGTGAGTGAGGGGAGAGGGTGAGTGAGGGGAGAGGGTGAGTGAGGGGAGAGGGTGAGTGAGGGGAGAGGGTGAGTGAGGGGAGAGGGTGAGTGAGGAGAGAGGGTGAGTGAGGAGAGAGGGTGAGTTAGGAGAGAGGGGTGAGTGAATGGGGAAGAGTGAGTGAGGAGAGAAAGGTGAGTGAGGAGAGAGCCGAAGGAGAGAGGAGGAGAAAGGGCTGGGTGAGGGGAGAGTGAGGGAAAGTGGTATGAAGGTTACGTAAAGGGAAGAAAGAAGAAGGCAATTGAGTAACTTGAGAGAAGTAAAGAGTAAGAAAATGAAGTCTCAGATGTGCAAAAGGAGGGTAATGAGAGGAAGCCTAAAGGGGGAGTAAGAACTAGAAGGCAGAGAAGAGAGTAATGAGGATGAGTGAGAAAGGATTCAAGATGAATGAATCAGCAGGGAGGAGC
>NC_051406.1:21175314-21175942 GCF_015228065.2 Penaeus monodon
GGAAACGTTTAAGGAAAGATAACAAAGGTGGAACGATGGGTGAATCCAGCATGAGTAAAACGCACAGGCTGAATATCGGACCAGAAATGAATATCTGACGTATAAAAATGCATAAAAGGCGACGTTGCTTGAGTGAACAGGAATGTGTGGCTGCTGTGTGCTTGAAAATTACGCCGGGTGATTGATGGGTGACAAATGATCAACAGACGTGAACAGTGCCGTTACCTCATCGTATGCCTTTCATGCCTCCAACGCCATGATCACAATTTCAGGGAAAAGTAAAGTGAATAAAGTTGGAAGCGAAGAGACAAAGTCATCACCTGATAAAGATACAGATAAAAATGGTCATAAGGTAAATAAATGCATGTATCAATCATTTATAATGGTTTGTTGTCTCTATTTCGTAACTAGGCCCTCAAACATTAGGTAATCTGTATGTTATAAGCATCAATTTATACTTCATTCTTTTTATTAACCAAATTTCTAACTGATTTAGAAAGCGGAAGATGCAACTCCCAGGCGAAAGGGTGGCTCGAAACAGGCGCCCGAAATGAGGCCTTTCCCTCCCGAACCCACACTTTCTCTCGAGGCCACATATGGGCATAGGACAATAGTGGCTGATTAAGCT
>NC_051406.1:21176256-21176563 GCF_015228065.2 Penaeus monodon
GACCACAATCCGCGTCCACAATCCAGCATTATTCCAAATGTTGACGAGACCTCAAAACATCCGAATATGAATGTGAATAAGCGGCCATAAATGCAAGTCCAGTGATGTATGTTAACTAATGGAAACATGACATGAGGGTAAATTGTAATAACATTGGAGAACATTTGGGGAATAAATAACACAGCCAGTGAACGGGAGGAACAGGAGGGAGGGAAAGTATAACAGTACTGATGGAGAGTGAGTGGAACGAACGATAAATGAACAGAATCAAAGTGGAATTAATCACACGCACAGACACAGACACACT
>NC_051406.1:21177028-21177102 GCF_015228065.2 Penaeus monodon
TGATACATGGATAGACAGACGACCCCCAACCCCCGACGTCACAACCCACCGCAACCGACCCCGGCCAACTCTTG
>NC_051406.1:21177122-21177606 GCF_015228065.2 Penaeus monodon
GACCGACCACACACACGAACAGTCGCGCAGAGTCAACAGGCACAATAACAACACAGAAATGGTACAAAATATAAACATGTGAAAATATACGAACGCAAATTGCTCGCGGCGCAGTCCTAACAAAATAAAATAAACTATGATTGCCGCGCACATGTGGCTACGATAGAGAACAGAAACCTCGGAATTCGTCGGTCTGTTTTTCAAATTTATTAGTGCTGATCGCGTTTCATTTCGTGTGTACTCCATTAATCTTCGATAAAAAAAGATAATGATAATATGAAAATGGTGGAATAAAATAGTGGTTGATGGCGATTTGAATATACATATATATATATTTGAAAAAAACCCTCAAATGTTTGGTGATTAAATGCTTCATCTATATATAAATATTGGATATTATTTCAAACCTAGAACTTTCCTGAAATAAGAGTTGGAGGTACTTGCTATTTAAACTAAATGCCAGCGATCACTGTTGTCCAGCCTA
>NC_051406.1:21177642-21177723 GCF_015228065.2 Penaeus monodon
CAGTCCCTTTCACAAATACAAAAGTACATATGTATGGAAACGCGGAACAATGCATGCAAAAGAATAAAGCGGAGCATCCTC
>NC_051406.1:21178269-21178490 GCF_015228065.2 Penaeus monodon
TGCACGTCCACAAGAGACAAACCACACCCAGTCACATACACACACAGAGCAAAACGAATTTCCCACCAACAACAACTTAAACAACAGCTTAAAAACAAACACACACAAACACAAACCCACATACCGAACAAACACAAAGAGAGAGAGAGAGAGAGAGAGAAACAAACACAAACAACAACTTCAAAATACATAAACCTAACACACAAACATTAAAAAAACAA
>NC_051406.1:21178583-21179793 GCF_015228065.2 Penaeus monodon
AACAACCCCACGCGCAGCCAACAAACACACGCTCCGTCAAAGCCTGCATACATTTGTCGGCGAAACAGCAGATGTAAAAGTGATGGAACATATTATCTTCTAACGAGATTTGAATTAGACTTTGATTTGCATACATGACGCGCCCAGGAGTGTCGGCGAAGGTATTACACCACTTTGGGCCATGTTAGGGGATTTGGGGAGGGAGGGAGGGGGAGGAGGGAAGGGAGATGGGAAAGGAGAAAAGGGAAGGGAGGGAGGGAGAAAGGAAGGGAGAAGGGAAGGGAGATGGGAAAGGAGAAAAGGGAAGGGAGGGAGGGAGAAAGGAAGGGAGAAGGGAAGGGAGATGGGAAAGGAGAAAAGGGAAGGGAGGGAGGGAGAAAGGAAGGGAGAAGGGAAGGGAGATGGGAAAGGAGAAAAGGGAAGGGAGGGAGGGAGAAAGGAAGGGAGAAGGGAAGGGAGATGGGAAAGGAGAAAAGGGAAGGGAGGGAGGGAGAAAGGAAGGGAGAAGGGAAGGGAGATGGGAAAGGAGAAAAGGGAAGGGAGGGAGGGAGAAAGGAAGGGAGAAAGGGATAAGGGAAGTGAGAGAGGGGAAGGAAGGGGAGAGAGGGAGAAAGGAAAGGAGAAAGGGAGAAGGGAAGTGAGAGAGGGAAAGGGAAGGGAGAGAGGGAAAGGAAAGGGAGAGAGGGAAAGGGAAAGGGAGAGAGGGAAAGGAAAGGGAGAGAGGGAGAAGTGAAGGGAGAGAGGGAGATGGGAAGCGTGAGAGAGAAAAGGAGAGAGAGGGAAAGGGATGAGGGAAGGGAAGGGAGAGAGGGCGAAGGGACAAAGGGGAAGAGAGAAGGGAGTGGAGATAGGGAGAAGGGAAGGGAGGAAGAGGGAGAAATTAAGAGAGAGGGGGAAGGGAAAGAGAAAGGGGAAATGAAACGGAGAGAGGGAGAGGGAGAGGAAAGGAGGAGAAGGAGAGGGGATGGATGTGGGGGAATGGGGTGGGTGAAGCTGAAAGGGAAGGGAGAGAGGGAGAAGGGGAGAGAGAAAGAAAGAAAGGGGAAAGGGAAAGGAGAGGGAGAGAAGGGATGGATGAGAAAGAAAAGGAAAAGGAGAGAGAGGAAAGAGGGGAGAGAGAGGGAAAGGTAGAGAGGAAAAGGGAAATGAGAGACGGATAAAGGGAGAGAGGAAAGAAGGGAAAGGAGAGAGGGGAAGAGGAAGAGAGAGT
>NC_051406.1:21187754-21188094 GCF_015228065.2 Penaeus monodon
GTTTTTGTTATTCGTTTGGTGTCTTTTATTTTCACCGTTTTTAGTCCTTTTTATATTTACAGTTTATGCATTAGTTTATACATTTCCTAAACACTATTATATCTATGAATCTATCTCTTTGTTATGCGTTGCTAGAATATAGATTAAGTGTCATCAAAAGACAGATAAATAAAGTTTTTAACACCATCTTCAGATTTATTGCAATTTACTGCAAGTAATATATCAAGATGCACTTGCTTGCATCGTCTCTTTTGAAGATGTAGTCGTGGTTATTATTCTATTATTGCCAGCATTGTTATTTGTAAGTTGGTTATCTTATCACTATGCCTGTTTGTTTTTT
>NC_051406.1:21188456-21188944 GCF_015228065.2 Penaeus monodon
TAACGCATTATGCTGAGTAGATACATTTCGGATAAAATTTTCCATAAGATTCCTAATCCAGCATTTTAAGCCATACAATCTTTCTCCCTTATCTACGTTTGCTTCTGTCCCCCTTTTCTCCTAATGTTATATTATCTTTTTTTTCTTATATTTCACTCTAACCTTTCTCTCATTTCGTCGCTCTTCTTGGCGCATTTACTGCTGTAGAATTGTTGTAGATTCATCAACTCGAAATGTCTACCGCCCAATTTCCATTTTCTCGGAATGTTGTTGAATTACAGCTCATTTACTTTGCATCTGTTGTATCTCTTCTCTTTCAAGTTTTGTCTTCTTTTTCCCCTTAACGTTGTAGTTTTTTTTCCCTTTCATTCACCTTCTCTTTCCAGCCATGTTGTGGTAGAATTTCAACATACTAATCGTGTTTTTATATCGTGGTGTTGTAGGATGCTCCTACACTCATCTTCTTTCCCCCCAATAGTGGTGTAAGA
>NC_051406.1:21188982-21189076 GCF_015228065.2 Penaeus monodon
CCCAACGTTGTAAAAATTCCCCAGACTCACCTCTTTGCATTCCCCCTTTTGTTGTAATATTCCCCACATTGTCTGCCTTTCCATGTTGGGAAAT
>NC_051406.1:21189297-21189967 GCF_015228065.2 Penaeus monodon
CGTTCCCCCCATTCTCTCCCTGTCTCTCTCCCTCTTTCCCTAGCCCTCTCCTCTAGCACAGCAGTGTAGAGCGGTATTTTTCCCTGATAACCCGGGACTTTAATGTGACGATCTATCATTCCTACTCCACTTGCTTCTCGAAGTAATTGAGGTCGTTTGCTGTGAAATATATGCGAGTCGGGGAATCATGGAAATGTTTTTTTAATGCTTTCCGACTCGAGACGGAAATGTTCCTTTCTTTCCAACAGTCCCCGAGTTCTTTCGAAGGGAGGGGGAAGGGGAGGGACGGGGAGGAGGGAGAGGGGGAAGGACGTGGTGGAGGGAGGGGGGGGAGGGACGTGGTGGAGGGAGGGGGGGAAAGGACGTGGTGGAGGGAGGGGGGGGAGGACGTGGTGGAGGGAAGGGGTAGGGACGTGGTGGAGGGAAGGGGTAGGGACGTGGTGGGGGAAGGGTGGAGAGCGAAGTGGTGGAGGGAGGGGGGAGGTTCGTGGTGGAAGGATGTAGTGTAGGAGTAGGGGGGGGGGTAGGTGTTGGCCTTATCGTAGAGGGACTTTATAGTTATGTGTATTCGAGCGGAAGCTGCTTAATACGAGCAGAGTTCGCTCGATGTTCTTTTTTCCCCCCAACTCTCTTAGGACTTTCTAATGTTCTTTAATGCAGATACTTTGCT
>NC_051406.1:21190541-21194007 GCF_015228065.2 Penaeus monodon
TTACATACATAGTGTTTGCTTTCCATTTTCATTATAAGGACTCGCGGTCACACGGGGCCTTCGGTCCCCGGGCACAGAGCCACACTCGGTGAGATTTCCGATCCACGCCGAGATACAACGCCTGAGTAAGCATCTGAAGAAGGAAAATAAAGAAGAAATGAGAGCTTGAGTTGTGCAGATTTTTAGAGATCTAGATTTGCTTTGTAAGAAGACTCGCTGACACTGTTGAAAAATAGAGAAAATAGTGTAAATAAACGTCATTTTCAGAGGCTCCTGACGCCGTTGAGGCCCAGTTTTTTTTCCACAAAGGGAAGTTTGGTAAATTTGCTTGTTGACTTTGTCCATTAGCGGTGGTACAGTTTCTCCTTTGTCTAAACTCGGTCTATAATTTTTGGAATTGTTTCTCGACTATCTGCAAATGGCCGCCCTAAAAGAATATCTTAATAGCTTGCAGACAAACAACTGCTCGTGAATTTCTTTCGCGAAGACACAAAAAGGCGACTTCGAGGGAAATATTTACCCCTCGTCCCGAGCTGCCGAAGCGAAAATTAAGGGAACCATCTCTTTGGTTTGCAATTAACATCTCCAGCTACTTTAATCCCTCGGTTTTCAGCCTTGTGCAATGTTGCTTTTGGTTACATCGAAAGGTCCGGGAGCTCGGCCGTTGTGACCGCAGCAAACACTGGTTAAGTCTGGGAGATTTCGAGGCACTTTGTGAGGCGTCGTCGTCGCCTCCCGCAAACGGCACGCCTTCCTCCTAGGGCGGACTGACGCGGTGGTGGCGATGGCGTGGGCACTGTCTGCACCTATAGTTGGGCGGGGTCAGGAGATAATAGTGGCCTTACACTATAGCAAAGCTATGTTGATGGTGAGAATACTGACGGTAGGCCGTTATGCAACGCATAATATGAAAAGCTATCAATATTGTACGTGTGTACATGTATGTTTCAAGACTTGAATAACTGCTGAATTTCTCCTTATGACTACTAATATCCTGAGAAGTACAGGCATATATCCATGTAAACAGACCGCACCCACCCTCACCTCAGCTAAAAACATCTGACACTCCATGCGAGAAACTTTATCCAACTGATCGAGAAGTCCGAAAACACGGCAATTCACATGATAAATAAGAGAGAGACGAGCCACCACTTTCACCCGAGGAGCGAACGGTTCAAGTGTGTTAGCGGTGTTGGGCTAAGAAGTCGCCAGACACTGTGTCGAGTATTGGCACAACACAGTCTCATCTCCCCCTCCCCTCCTACTCCGACCCTACAGCCCTTCCCTATCATCTCTAGCTTCTTCTCCGTTTTGTCTTTCTGCCTCCCAGTTTCTTTCTTCTCCCCTTCTTCTTCGCCCCTCTTCTCTCCCACTCTTAGTAGCTTCTTATCTAATTACTTTATATGATAATTCTGTTAGAGAATCACTTTGCTTAAAAAATTATAAGAAAAAAAAAGTCGTGAGAGAATCACTTAGGGGAAGTGGGTGTCCTTTGTGCTCCGTTATTTAAGTAGATATGGATATGGCATTTTTATACAGTACCCAGAATTCACATTAACTGTGTTCTTTTTCTTATTCTTAACAATTAGTCTGGTTATTCATATTCATAATACACAGCATTTTTCCTTCTCTCAGTTACTGCGTCATTATTCTCCGATTATCATTATAATAACCGTTATTAATCATAAATATTAATCATTACTGCGATGACGATGACGTTGATGATGGTAATTACGTGATTATCATAACTACCTTTAAAAATTCTTGTTATTCTCATTCATATTTCCGTATTGTTACCGACATCGAAATACGCATCATTAATTTCGGTTTATCAGCTAAATTCTACGCTTTAGAGTCCTAGTAAAGTGTTATCATTTTTAACAACGTAATTTTACACAGCGGCGGGACGGAACTTTCTCTACAGTATTTCACGGAGCTGTTGATGATTTTCAGGAGATAATGAAACTGAACATGTGAATGTGTTGAAACACCGTGATATTTGCAATTAGATATTCAATAAGTGTAATAATAAATGATTCCATGATAACAGATGTAAAACTGAACACAAAATTTACCATACCCCCTAACACTCAGATGGTTCCTCCCGCAGCGCGCCCTTTTCCCTCCCTACAACATTATCTCTCCGATTATCATTATAATTACCGTTATTAATCACAAATATTAACATCGTTATTTCGATGATGATGACGCAGATGGTAATATTTATGCACTGACTGTTGCTATTATAGTTTCAGCATTATTATCAAAAATTATAATCCGCATCGTTAACTTTGGTCATAGTATCAGTAAACATTCATTGTGTTATCATTTTTTAAACGGAAATTTAGCAGCGGAGGGGACTTGTTCAGTAAATGAAACAGTGAATAATCGTGTAATAACTGATATGTAAAACTAAACACAAAGTCCCCCCTCCCCCCATTCGATCGGCCCCCCCCCCTCCCGGCACTCGCCTTCCCCCTCCCCTGTCGCGGCCTCGGGCACACATGGGTGAAGTGAAGATCAAGGAACAATATCCCGAAGTTAACTTATCGCCCGCCTCACAATATCTGTCGATCTTTAACGACGCCCGAACCAAGCGTCTTCTGAATGCTCCATTGTCAGTTCATGATTCAAGGTATGATTGGTAATTAGGTATATCCATCTCCATGACTGTCCATACAACGCGGATGGCTTTGGTGTGTCCACAATGACGGCGTTGGTGCGGCCATGACTCACTGTCCGGGCTCTGTGGCAAAGTACGTGCGAATGGCTCTTCCTGAAGCGACCTGCACAGAGTGGAGTGAAAAGGTACAACTCGGAGGGCGTGTGTTTAATCTCTCCGAATAAACAATGTAGCCTTAGATTCCCTTTGGGAAGAGGAGGGCGGATCCGATACGTCTCTTGTGTGAAGCCCTTGTGTTCGTAACACTCACGGTGATCGCGCGGCATTCATTGGAAATGGAAGGAAAATCTACGACCTTCCCTCCAACTACCCATCATTTAAACTCTTCAATGAGGATGATCCCGGTAACATTTCGTGGCTCGATCAAGTATTCAAGCCTTCACAATTAAACATCGTTTGGCAGAGGTTTAAGACGAATTCTCGAGGATAAAGGAGGAACAGCGGAGGAAACCAGCGCCCGACACCGCGTACCGTTAAATAAGTGAAGCCTGGAAGATAAACCTCAGATTATCAAGAAACAGCGGCCCTCTCCGTCGCTATTACGTGGTCACGGCCTTGCGCTTTCACACGGCAGCATCAGGACCTCACGGAAAGAGTTATCCCCAGAGCCGAAAGTAACGCCTCCTCCCGCCAGCCGCACTGATAACTATGTAACGCATCACTAAAACGGTACCAGATTCCCACGCCGCCATTACCCTCGCCCCTGAAGCGTGCCCGCTCGAACTCGGGGAAGGGTTGGCTCCTCAGGGAAGGGATCTGAGGAAAAGAAGACAATGTTCGTTG
>NC_051406.1:21194100-21194335 GCF_015228065.2 Penaeus monodon
TGAAAAGCATATGACATACACACACACAAATTAATGCACCGAACAATCAGGTATACTGACAACAAGCACAGCAATGCTAAGTATCACCAAAAATAATACAAGTCGTAGCGGGGCGGCCGGAAGGAAATGGGAGATGAGCCCGAGAAGTGAGGGAGAACTTTTCACACACGACGCCCCGTCTGTCTAGTTTTTATTAATCACAGGGAATTTCCTCTAACACCGCAGGGACAATGCT
>NC_051406.1:21195413-21195855 GCF_015228065.2 Penaeus monodon
ACAAAACTATGAATCACGCACTTTCCATAGTGTTCCAAGTTTTCTTTTTCCACCACCTACTTTCTTAGAAATTAGCGGCATTGTACTCATTGTCCTCCTGCGACGAGTTATGGTGTCACAAGGTAGAGAGTATGTCTGAAAACGCGCCTTTTGTGTGATTTAAGGTGAAATCTGTGTGGGGGTCAGTTAATAACGAAATGCAGGTTCGTGACGTGTGATTGTGCAGTTAATTGTGCTTGTTGGTCTCCTGTAAATATGAGAATAATGTTCGTACTTTCTCAGTTTTACTGGAATAAGATCAGGCGAAATGAGGAGTCGTATAGCTTGAACATTGAGCTGACAGGAAATAACGGTCGAGGGTTGGCTGAAAGAAGTTGGACCCTTGACTGAAATTTTAAACATTACGGAGCAGAGAATAACACTGTTTTTTATTCGTGCCCTC
>NC_051406.1:21196301-21196896 GCF_015228065.2 Penaeus monodon
CGCTTCAGAATACTTTAATGATTATTGCTAATTACGAAACAATTGCATAATCTGGCTTGAGGGTTCAGGCCAAGTTGCAGATTTCCGCGCGATACCACAAGAGAGAGCGATAGAGAAGCAGAGGTAGGAAGTGAAACCGGCATATAAGGCATATAAAGGCCGGACAGAGGTCCCTCCACCTGCGAGGGTCCCGGTCCGACCTTCCGCCCCGCCTCGCCTCCGCTGGCCCTACCGGCACTAAATCACTATCATTGCCCGCCCGTCAAGTCGGATCCATTATTGTGTCATAATCACGAAAATATCGTAACATCATTAACATCATGTAGGCGTTCCCATTACGTTATTACGGCTGTATTACAAGATCAACTCACCTGTCAAGTAAGCGTGTTCTGTGGTACCAAGCCGCGGTGTATTATATAGCGTAGTTTTGTCCAGGGATGTATTTGTACACTCCAAGAAATTCGTATCACTGGACACGGTATGCTTGGCTGAAGCAATGCTCCTCTGGCAACCAAGATGCACACAAAGTATAGACTACATGACTGTGTCTGTTTCTTATATTCTGTTTTACATAGATACATACAATGTTTTATAG
>NC_051406.1:21197867-21199656 GCF_015228065.2 Penaeus monodon
AGTAGATACATAGACCGCTTGTTTTTCATACCAACGCCATGCTGAGAGTACACATTAACAGCACATGAACATGCACATTGCAGTAAATCAGGAAAAGGGAGTCAAGTGGAGGCAAAGCTCAGCCCACGATGGCCGCCGACACTTGGCGAACTGCCTTCGATTTTGATCGATCTACATGGGCCCTTTTAAGTGGAGAGTTGGCAGTCAGCTGCTCTCCCATGAGGTTAATTGAGGGACATCCCATGATCTGTTTTACGCCTTGTAGAACGCCAGGACATGTGTGACTTATTTTGGTAACACACCCCCGGTGCATCGGCGAGGCGTGGGCCAGTGAAACGTAACCACATACATTACTACTGCAGAGCTTTGCTTCCCGCAGCAAAAAACTACTCCCCCAGCCTTCCTGATGCGAGCCGTATTTAAGCCGGCCGCGGGCAGCACCATCCCTTTCAGCCTGCAGACAGATGATAGTGATTCCTTAGCACGATGAACAAAACGCATCACGTATTCTTCCGTGAAGGCCACAAAACCTTTAGTGAAAAAAGTGAACCTCGTTATGGACGCGATGGACTTCTTTCCGAGGACCACGCCGAGCGTACGGACGACTCGTTCTCGAGAAAGCCTGACACCATAAGCAGAAAAGGCTTGCCTATAATAATATCATGCTCTTCAGCGCTGTAAATATCACCCTTACTTCTGGGCAATTTGACAATGAAAAACGAAATACTCCAGGGTTCCCACCGTCCACGCCCTGCCGAACTCTGCTTGCTGGACCACGCCAAGACGTCCTGTGCCTGAATCTTTCCATTTTTCCAATTTTTGGCACTTAGCTACTAATATAGAAAATGTGGTGCCTACCTATGCTAGGAAGCTCAAAAGGGGCGGAAACGCATATTGGGAATTATTTCCCAGTTGGTATCACAGAATTCTTAAGCGTCTTTAGGATATTTCAAGAGGAATACTATCGCCGGCTTACCTGGCGTGTGGCGTGACGCTGATTTTTCCCGCCACTTTTGCGCGCCATTACACCATTCGGGCCAGCAACAGAGAGGATCTAAAGAGGTTAAAGGATTCCCGAGTATTGTTCGTGTGATCATTATCTTCGTGGGCAGATATTGCTCGTCTGTTTGGTGGGGAGGAAAAATTTGTGAATTCATACAAGGTTAGTTTATGGCTGCCCTTTTTCGATGCTGTGACAATGTTTCAGCATGTAACAGGGATTTCTAATGTTTACTGTTGTAGGTAATGCAACAGTATAATGAATTACAAATCAGCAGAAATGGCCTAACTGGGCTATGATTTTCAAATATCAATTGCATTTTCAAACTCTGCCTAAAAACAACGCCATCCTGTGTCTTTTCTGAACATATCGACAGGTAAAGAACGATCGGAATTACTTTCGTCCTGTTAAGGATCAAACTTCATACCCTGAAGAACACGCTTATGGCTGGCCCGTGCCCCCCCCCCCCCCCGATCAAGCCCGCCGTCGCTGAAGGCGTTGAAGTGGTGGCGCCATGGCTTGAGCTTTCGATACGCTGACTGTGGTTCGGTAAACCACAAAAGCTCTCGTCCTGAGGATTATCATGTTTTTTTTTCTTTTGGGTTTATCGGGGGGGCATGATTCTGCTATCGGAAGAGTATTCCATTATTTTTGTTTATTGCGATCATCCATATATTTGGAGGTAATGTTCATCTTCCTGTAACTGTTGAACGAGACAAATTTGATTCCCATTTTTTTTCTGCTGACAGTTTGTATTTCCCTTTTGCTGCTTCTGGACTATTTTGCACT
>NC_051406.1:21199720-21200421 GCF_015228065.2 Penaeus monodon
GCGAATCACTAAAGATTTTTTTCAATATTATAATGAAAAAAAAAAAATAATAAATGCTATCAATGCTTGATTTCAATGTTAAACTGAAAAATTATATTTCGGGAAGAAGGAACACATTATAGATACTAATGAGAGAGTATAATGGGGAGAGAAGGCAGACCCGAAGATGCTTAGAGCAGTCCGTGCGGGAGACCAGGTATGCGGGGACTTCATAATGCTAGACCCAGTGGTCACTCTTTAACCTGCGGAAGTGCTGTGACATGCACTGCGTTCATCATTCTCTAACCAATATTCCTCTTCGAGATTGTGTGAAGTTAAAGGAAAGAGAAAATGGATGTTTGACTGTTCATGAGCCACTTTAAGAAAACAATTTCATTTATTTAGATTGATGACAAATGCTGTTTATTCTTTCTATTTAAATAATAATTACTTATCTATTTATTCCATTAGCCTATTAGAATGTGCTTCGTTGCTCCAAAACTGCTTCATTACTCCCACGGGGGTCACTTTTTTTCATTCCCCCCTCCCCTGTCTACTGGAGGAAAGGAGCCAATACTCTCAAGCCTAATAATAACTCCAAACATTTTCGTACATAACATCAGGATTCAATTTACTAAAGGCAGGAATCATCTGGCCAACACACAGCATGCGAACTGCCGACCTCGGCTCACCCTCCTTCGCCACACGCCCGTCGTCACCGC
>NC_051406.1:21200813-21203065 GCF_015228065.2 Penaeus monodon
GTATATGTTGTGACCAGAGTAATAAGATTTATTGTTACATATGAATAAAGAGTTGAAAAAAAGTGTGGTGACCATAGACGGATAGAGGGAGGGTAGACCAGAGGAAGGATAATAGTGATTGTGTACACAATAATTTTAATATTATTTTAGATCCGATATAAGGAGAATATTTATGTTGTACCAGATAAGTATAATATTTAGTTTTACGCATATAAAAAGTAAATAGGGATGTGTTTACCATATAATTTTAATATTGATGGATACATAGAATTATAATATTTAGGTGGTTACCAGGAGAATGATAAGAGGGGTGGTGTGACCAGAGAATGAGAAGAGTTGATTGGTTACCAGAGTAATGTAAGAGGGAGGTGTGACAGAGAAGGAGAAGAGGGATTTACCAGAGAAGGAGAGATGATGTTTGACCAGATAATAATTATTTATTTTACACATAGAATTATAATATTATAGGTGTTGACCAATAGAATAGTAGGGTTCGCCAGAGAATAATAGTTTAGGTTTGACCAGAGAAGAATGAGAATATGTAGTTTGAGACCGAGGAAATATTAATTTATTGATGTTTATCACCATATAATTTTAATATTTATGTTTATACCAGATAATAGAATCTTTATTGTTACCATATAATTATAATATTTTATTTGGTTTACCATATGAATTATAATATTTAGTTTTTTACCTAGATAATGGTAAATATTTAATTTTTTACCAAGAATAAGGAATTTTATTTTTTACCAGATATTATAATATTATTTTTTACCTATAATAATTTTAATGATTTATTTTTTACCATATAATTGATAAATAGTATTTTATACGCAGTGAATTATAATAGTTATTTTTTTGCCATAGTAACTTAGAATATTGTATTTTGATACCACAGATGAATTTTAAATTTATGTTTTTAAGCATATTAAAGACTGATTTAAGTTTTCCCATATAATGTATAAATTTAGTTTTACCATATAATAATATTTAGTTTTACCATTAGACTTATAATATGGGATTTTTTACTCATATTAATTATAATAATTTATTTTTACCAGCTAGATTCTAATTATTTATTTTTACCAATAATAATATTTATTTACGCATATAATTATTAAATATTTATTTTTTACCAATGGTATAAGTTATAATATTTATTTTTACTCATATAATTATATAAGAGGAGGGTGACCATAGAAGAAGAGGGAGGGTGACCAGAGAAAAAGTGGGAAGAGGGAGGTGGGGTTTAGCCAGAAGAAGGAGATAGAGGTAGGGTGACCAGAAGAAGGAGAAGAGGAGGTGACTCAGAGAATGATAATAGGGATGGGTTAGAACCAGAGAAAGGAGAATAGGAGGGTGACCAGTATGACAAAAACAGAGGGGAAGGGTGCCCCAGAGAAGGAGACTAGGGAGGTGACCAGAGAAGAAAAGGAGGGAGGGTGGACCCAGAGGAGGGGAAGAGGTCGGGTGACCCAGAGAAGGAGAAAGGGAGGGTTAACCAGAGAAGAAGAGGGAGGGTGACCTTCAGAGAAGGATGAAGATGGAGGGTGACCAGAGATTAGAAAGAGGTAAGGGGTGACCAGAGAAGGAGAAGAGGAGGGTGAACATAGAGAAGGAGGTAAGTGCCAAGAATGGAAGAGGAGGGGAGACCAGAGAAAGGAGAAGAGGAGGGGACCATTAGAAGTCGAAGATGGTATGGTGACCATAGTCAGGAGAATAGGTATGTGTTGACCAGAGAGGAGGAAGAGGGAGTTGACAGTAGAAAAGGGAGAAGAGGGAGGGTGACCGAGAAGGAGAAGAGGTAGGGGATACCCAGAGAAGGAGAAGAGGGAGGGGTAGACCATAGAAGGATAAGAGGGATGGTGACCAGAAAGACAATAGGGAAGTGACCTAGAGAAGGAGAAGAGGGAGGGTGACCAGAGAAGGAGATGAAAGAGGGAGGGGTGACCCAGAGGAAAAAGACGGGAGGGAAAGGGAAAAGAGGAGGGGGGGAAAAAGGGGGGGGGGAGGGGAAAGAGGGAAGGAGAAGGGGGGGAGGGAAGAGGGGAAAGAGGAGGGGAAAAGAGAAAAAAAGGAAAAAAAAAAAATAAAAAAAAAAAAAAAAGGGGGGGAAAATTAAAAAAAAAAGAAGGGAAGGGAAAGAGGGGGGGGGGGGGAAAAGAGGAAAAAGGGGAGAGGAGGGGGGAAAGGGGGGGAAGGAAGGGGAAGAAGAAGGGGGAAAAAGAAGAGAGAGGGGGAAAAGGGAA
>NC_051406.1:21203099-21203465 GCF_015228065.2 Penaeus monodon
AAAGGGACGGGGGAAGGGGGAGGCCCGGGGGGAGGGAGGGGGAAAAGGGGGGGAGGGGGAAAGAAGGAGAGGGGGGGGGAAAAAAAGGAGGGGGAAAGGGGAAAAGAAAAAAAGGGATGAAAGGAAGAAAAAAGGAGGGGGGAAAAAGGGGAGGAGGGGAAAAGAAAAGGGGGTAAAGAGGGGGGGAGGGGAGGAAGGAGGGGGGGGGGGGGGGGGAAAGGGAGAAGAGGGAAAGGGGAAAGGCAAGGGGGGGGAGGGAAGGGGAAGAGAGAAGGAGGGAGGGGAAGAAAGGGAGTGGGGAGGAGGGAAGGGGGGGGGAGGGAAAAAAGAGGGGGAGAGGGGGGGGAGAAAGGGAAAGGGGGGCAG
>NC_051406.1:21206046-21206135 GCF_015228065.2 Penaeus monodon
TCCAACTCTCTATTGACGACCAATCATTTTTATTCCATCACCGCTACATTTATTAATACATTTTGGTGTTCCCATGCATATACTATAAC
>NC_051406.1:21206168-21206257 GCF_015228065.2 Penaeus monodon
ACGAATATCCGGAAACGGACTCTATAAAGATAACACTTCCTTTAATCAGTCAATGTCAGTGATAATTTCGAGCTTTTCCGAAACGTGAG
>NC_051406.1:21206305-21208085 GCF_015228065.2 Penaeus monodon
CTCCCGAACTTCACCGTAATAAAAAAAAAAAAGAAACTTATCCGCAAATATGTTAAAATGAAGACTTTAACGGCTCGAATTTATGATATAATCCTTTTTATGTGTAGATTTTTCCTCTTTTTGGGCTATGCTTTTGGGCATGAATCCGCATCATTTTTACGTTTGAAAAAAAAGGATATATTTAATTTGAAGCTTTCCATGCTCCGACCCGGGCGGAATTGCTGTTAGACCCGCTGAATGTTCATCTTATGAGAGAGTGTGAGTGAGGGAGAGGGTGAGTGGAGGGGAGAGGGTGAGTGAGGAGTAGAAGGGGAAGTGAGGAGAGAGGTGAGTGAGGAGAGGGGTGATTGAGGGATAGGGTAGTGAGGAGAGGGGTGGTGAGGAGAGAAGGGTAGTGAGGAGAGAAGGTGGTGAGGAAAGGGTGAAGTGAGGAGAGAGGGTGAGTGAGGGAGAGGGTGAGTGAGGGGAGAGGGTGAGTGAGGGGAGAGGGTAAGTGAGGAGAGGGTGAGTGAGGAGAGGGTGATGAGGAGAGAGGGTGAGTGAGAGAGAGGGGAGTGAGGGGAGTGGTTGAGGAGAGAAGGTAAGTGGAGGAGAAGAGGTAGTGAGGAGAGAGGGTGGAGTGAGGGGAGAGGGTTGAGTGAGGGGAGAGGGTGGTAGGGGAGAGGGTAGGAGAGAGAGGGTGATGAGGAGAGGGTGATGGAGGAGAGAGGTAGTGAGGGAGAGGGTGAGTGAGGAGAGGGGTGAGTGAGGGAGAGGGTGAATGAGGAAAGAGGGTGAGTGAGGGGAAGAGGGGGTGAGTGAGGGAGAGGGTGAGTGGAGGAGAGTGTGAGTGAGGAGAGGGGTAAGTGAGGGGAGAGGGGGAGGGAGGAGAGGGGGAAGGAGAGAGGGGTGAGTGGGGGAGAGGTAGGGGAGGGGAGAGGGTAATGGGAGAGAGGGTGAGTGAGGGTAGAGGGTGGTGAGGGGAGAGGGTGAATGAGAGAGAGGGTGAGTGAGGGAGAGGTGAGTGGGGAGAGGGTGAGTGAGGGAGAGGGGAGGTGAAGTAGAGGGGTGAGTGAGGGGAGAGGGTGAGTGAGGGAGAGGTTGAGTGAGAGGAGGGTGAGTGAGGAGAGAGTGAGTGAGGGGAGAGGGTGAGTGAGGGGAGAGGGTGAGTGAGGAGAGAGGGTGAGTGAGGAGAGAGGGTGAGTGAGGAGAGAGGGTGAGTGAGGGGAGAGGGTGAGTGAGGGGAGAAGGTGAGGTGAGGGGGAGGTGAGTGAGGGAAGAGGGTGAGTGAGAGAGAGGTGAGTGAGGAGAGCGGGTGATGAGGGAGAGGGTGAGTGAGGGGAGAGGGTGAGTGAGGGAAGAGGGTGAGTGAGGAGAGAGGGTGAGTGGAGGAGAGTGGAGTGAGGGGAAGAGCAGAGGTTGAGGAGAGAACGGTAGTGAGAAGAGAGGGGAATGGGAGAGAGGGTAGTTAGGAGAGAGGGGTGAGTGAATGGGGAATGTGAGTGAGGAGAGAAAGGTGGTTGAGGAGAGAAAGGTGAGTGATGAAGATAGCCGAAAGGATAGAGGAGGAGAAAGGGCTGGTGAGGAGAGTGAGGGACAGTGGTATGAAGGGTTATAAAGGGAAAAAAAGAAGAAGGCAATTGAGTAACGAGAGACGTAAAGAGGAAGAAAGAAGTCTCATGTGCCAAAGGAGGGTAATGAGAGGAAGCCTACAGGGAGTAAGAACTAGAACGGCAGAGAAGAGAGTACATGAGTAGGAGTGGAAAGGATTCAAGATGAATGAATCACAGGGGAGGAGCAA
>NC_051406.1:21208108-21208797 GCF_015228065.2 Penaeus monodon
CATAATGATAATACTAATAATATGAGGTATGATGATAAAAAGGAACGTTTCAGGAAAAGATAACAAAGGTGAACGATGGTGAATCCAGCCATGGAGTAAAACGCACAGGTCTGAATATCGGAAAACCAGATATGAATCTCTGACGTATAAAAATCATAAAAGGCGACGTTGCTTGATTGAACAGGAATGTGTGGCTGCTTGTGCTAGAAAATTACGCCGGGTGAATTATGGGTGACAAATGATCAACAGACGTGAACAGTGCCGTTACCTCATCGTATGCCTTTTCATGCCTCCAACGCCATGATCACAATTTCGGGAAATAATGTGAATAAATTTGGAAGCGAAGAGACAAAGTCATCACCTGATAAAGATACGATAAAAATGGTCATACGGTAAATCAATGCATGTATCAATCATTTATAATGGTTTTGTTGTATCTATTTCGTAACGAGGCCCTCAGCATTAGGTAATCTGTATGTTATAAGCATCAATTTATACTTCATTCTTTTATTAACCAAATTCTAACTGATTTAAAGCGGAATATGCAACGTCCCAGGCGAAGAAGGGTGGGCTCGAAACAGGCGCCCGAAATGATGCATTTTCCCTCCCGAACCCACACTTTCTCTCGAGGCCACATATGGGCATAGGACAATAGTGGCTGATTAAGCTGGCCGATCTGCAAGTGAAGG
>NC_051406.1:21209205-21209485 GCF_015228065.2 Penaeus monodon
CACAATCCGCGTCCACAATCCAGCATTATTCCAAATGTTGACGAGACCTCAAAACATCCGAATATGAATGTGAATAAGCGGCCATAAATGCAAGTCCAGTGATGTATGTTAACTAATGGAAACATGACATGAGGGTAAATTGTAATAACATTGGAGAACATTTGGGGAATTAATAACACAGCCAGTGAACGGGAGGAACAGGAGGGAGGGAAAGTATAACAGTACTGATGGAGAGTGAGTGGAACGAACGATAAATGAACAGAATCAAAGTGGAATTAAT
>NC_051406.1:21210227-21210758 GCF_015228065.2 Penaeus monodon
ATCCGACGCCACAACCCACCGCAACCGACCCCGGCCAACTCTTGCCCCCCGACCGACACACACGAACAGTCGCGCAGAGTCAACAGGCACAATAACAACACAGAAATGGTACAAAATATAAACATGTGAAAATATACGAACGCAAATTGCTCGCGGCGCAGTCCTAACAAAATAAAATAAACTATGATTGCCGCGCACATGTGGCTACGATAGAGAACAGAAACCTCGGAATTCGTCGGTCTGTTTTTCAAATTTATTAGTGCTGATCGCGTTTCATTTCGTGTGTACTCCATTAATCTTCGATAAAAAAAAAAAAATGATAATATGAAAATGGTGGAATAAAATAGTGGTTGATGGCGATTTGAATATACATATATATATTTGAAAAAAAAAATTAAAATGTTTGGTGATTAAATGCTTCGTCTATATATAAATATTGGATATTATTTCAAACCTAGAACTTTCCTGAAATAAGAGTTGGAGGTACTTGCTATTTAAACTAAATGCCAGCGATCACTGTTGTCCAGCCTA
>NC_051406.1:21210794-21210875 GCF_015228065.2 Penaeus monodon
CAGTCCCTTTCACAAATACAAAAGTACATATGTATGAAAACGCGGAACAATGCATGCAAAAGAATAAAGCGGAGCATCCTC
>NC_051406.1:21211463-21211676 GCF_015228065.2 Penaeus monodon
CCACACCCAGTCACATACACACACAGAACAAAACGAATTTCCCACCAACAACAACTTAAACAACAGCTTAAAAACAAACCCACACAAACACAAACCCACATACCGAACAAAAACAAACACAAACACATACCAGAGAGAGAGAGAGAGAGAAACAAACAAACAAACACAAACAACAACTTCAAAATACATAAACCTAACACACAAACATTAAAA
>NC_051406.1:21211725-21212876 GCF_015228065.2 Penaeus monodon
AACAACCCCACGCGCAGCCAACAAACACACGCTCCGTCAAAGCCTGCATACATTTGTCGGCGAAACAGCAGATGTAAAAGTGATGGAACATATTATCTTCTAACGAGATTTGAATTAGACTTTGATTTGCATACATGACGCGCCCAGGAGTGTCGGCGGAGGTATTACACCACTTTGGGCCATGTTAGGGGATTTGGGGAGGGAGGGAGGGGGAGAAGGGAAGGGAGATGGGAAAGGAGAAAAGGGAAGGGAGGGAGGGAGAAAGGAAGGGAGAAGGGAAGGAGATGGGAAAGGAGAAAAGGGAAGGGAGGGAGGGAGAAAGGAAGGGAGAAGGGGAGAAGGGAAGTGAGAGAGGGAAAGGGAAGGGAGAGAGGGAAAGGAAAGGGAGATTTGGAAAGGGAAGGGAGAGAGGGAGATGGGAAGGGAGAGGGGGAGAAGGGAAGTGAGAGAGGGAGATGGGAAGCGTGAGAGAGAAAAGGAAGGGAGAGAAGGGAGGGAGAGTAGGGAAGGGAGAGAGGGAGAAGGTAAGGGAAAGAAGGGAAGGGAGAGGAGGAAAAGGGAAAGAAGAGAAGGGAAGGAAGGGAAAGGGAGAGAGAGGGAAAGGGATGAGGGAAGGGAAGGGGAGAGAGGGCGAAGGGACAAGGGGAAGAGAGAGGGAGTGGAGAAGGGAGGGAGGAAGAGGGAGAAATTAAGAGAGAGGGGGAAGGGAAAGAGAAAGGGGAAATGAAACGGAGAGAGGGAGAGGGAGAGGAAAGGAGGAGAAGGAGAGGGGATGGATGTGGGGGAATGAGGTGGGTGAAGCTGAAAGGGAAGGGAGAGAGGGAGAAGGGGAGAGAGACAGAAAGAAAGGGGAAAGGGAAAGGAGAGGGAGAGAAGGGATGGATGAGAAAGAAAAGGAAAAGGAGAGAGAGGAAAGAGGGGAGAGAGAGGGAAAAGTAGAGATGGGGAAGGGAAATGAGAGACGGATAAAGGGAGAGAGGGAAGCAGGGAAAGGAGAGAGGAGAAGAGGAAGAGAGAGTGGGAGAAAGGGAGGGAAGGAGAGGGGAAGGAAATAAAGGAAGTAGGGAGGGAATATGATAAAATAGACGAGAGAGACGGAGATGGAAAGGGAGAAAAGGGGGAAAGAAGTGAGAGTAAAGAGAGTAAAAAGA
>NC_051406.1:21222574-21222912 GCF_015228065.2 Penaeus monodon
ATGGCAAACATGTTTGTTATTCGTTTGGTGTCTTGTATTTTCACCGTTGTATTCCTTTTTATATTTACAGTTTATTGCATAGTTTATACATTTCCTAAACACTATTATATCCAAGAATCTATCTCTTTGTGATGCGTTGCTAGAATATAGATTAAGTGTCATTCAAAAAGACAGATAAATAAAGTTTTTAACACCATCTTCAGATTTATTGAAATTTACTGCAAGTAATATTCAAGATGCACGTGCTTGCATCGTATTCTTTCGAAGATGTAGTCGTGGTTATTATTCTATTATTGCAGCATAGTTGTTTGTAAGTTGTTATCTTATCACTATGCCTG
>NC_051406.1:21223273-21223801 GCF_015228065.2 Penaeus monodon
TATATCCCAAAACCCATCCCCCACTTCTACCCCTCACACCCCCTTTCCCATCCCCCACTAACCGCATATAGCTGAGAGATACCATTTCGGATAAAATTTTTCCATAAGATTCCTAATCCAGCATTTTAAGCCATACAATCTTCTCCCTTATCTAACGTTGCTCTGTCCCCCTTTTCTCCGAATGTATATACTGTTTCTTATATTCAATCTAACTTTCTCTCATTTCGTCGACTTCGTGGCGCATTACGCGTAGAATTGTTGTAGATCATCAACTCGAAAGGTTACCCCCACTTTCCATTTTCTCGGATGTTGTTGCATACAGTCATTTACTTTGCATTCTGTTGTATCTCTTCTCTTTCAAGTTTTGTCTTTTTTTCCCCTTAACGTTGTAGTTTTTTTTCCCTTTCATTCACCTTCTCTTTCCAGCCATGTTGTGGTAGAATTTCAACATACTAATCGTGTTTTTATATCGTGGTGTTGTAGGATGCTCCTAAACTCATCTTCTTTCCCCCCAATAGTGGTGTAAGA
>NC_051406.1:21223839-21223934 GCF_015228065.2 Penaeus monodon
CCCAACGTTGTAAAAATTCCCCCAGACTCACCTCTTTGCATTCCCCCTTTTGTTGTAATATTCCCCACATTGTCTGCCTTTCCATGTTGGGGAAA
>NC_051406.1:21224216-21224979 GCF_015228065.2 Penaeus monodon
AGCACAGCCAGTGTTAGAGCGGTATTTTTCCCTGATAACCGGGACTTTAATTTGAGATCTATCATTCCTACTCACGTGGCTTCGTCGAAGTAATTTGGAGGTCGTTTGCTGGGAAAATATATGCGCAGTCGGGGAATCATGGAACTGTTTTTTTAATGCTTTCCGATCGAGACGGAAATGTTCCTTCTTTCACAGTACCGAGTTCTTTCGAAAGGTAGGGGAAGGGGAGGGACGGGGTGGAGGGAGGGGGGGAAAGGGACGTGGTGGAGGGAGGGGGGAAAGGCGTGTGGAGGGGAGGGGGGGAAATCTACGTTTGGCAAGGAGCGGGGGAAGGACGTGGTGGAGGGAAGGGGTAGGGACGTGGGGGAGGGAAGGCGGTAGGACGTGGGTGGCGGGAGGGGGGGGGGAAAGGGCGTGGTTGGAGGGAGAGGGGAGGAAAGGATGGTGAGGATGTGGTGAGGGACGGGGGGAAAGGACGGGTGGAGGGAGGGGGGGGAGGGGAACGTGGTGGAGGGAAGGGGTAGGGACGTGGGTGGGAAGGGGGATGAAGCGAAGTTGTGGAGGGAGGGGGGAGGTTCGTGGGGGAAGGATGTAGGTGTAGGAGTAGGGGGGGGGGGTAGGTGTTGGCCTTATCGTAGAGGGACTTTATAGTTATGTGTATTCGAGCGGAAGCTGCTTAATACGAACAGAGTTCGCTCGATGTTCTTTTTTCTCCTCAACTCTCTTAGGACTTTCTAATGTTCTTTAATGCAGATACTTTGCT
>NC_051406.1:21225052-21225252 GCF_015228065.2 Penaeus monodon
GAAATGTAAATGCAAGCCATAACAATTTCAATTTTCGCTCTAAATAGTGTATGACGATGGACCATACCTCTTTTGCCTGAAGTAAATCGTCACTGCCTGATATGCCATTCCATTACACGGCCTCGACTGTTTAAATAAAGTGACACATACCCTCTCCTCCTTGGCTTTCAGAGGGAACACGCGTCGAGGGCTCTTGACAC
>NC_051406.1:21225860-21226128 GCF_015228065.2 Penaeus monodon
GTCTATCTACCTGCCTACCTATCTATCTCTCCCCTCGCTTCCTCCCTCAAGATTATCCCCCCCCCCCCGAGTTCGCAGGGCCCCCCGCGTCGCCGTCCGGCCTCGCCTCCGGAGGCTCTGGAGGACGAGGAGACAAAGAGGACAATTCCACGGGCTTTGCACACCATTAATCAGACCTCGCGTTTTTAGATAATCCCAGGAAAAACAGATTCCAGATTCGCGTTCCTTTTTTCTTGGCGGAGGCGAGGTTCTTCTAAAAAAAGGCGTT
>NC_051406.1:21226222-21226335 GCF_015228065.2 Penaeus monodon
TTTAGGGTCTGAAGGGGGCGCCCTCATTCGATCCATATATTTATTTTATAAACCCCACATATCCACATGTGGGGTACAAACCAAAACACATACACAAAAAGTGTGTATATGTC
>NC_051406.1:21226361-21226428 GCF_015228065.2 Penaeus monodon
CACACACACACCCACACCCCGCCCCCCCACAACCCCAACACCCCCAAACAACACCACACCACAACAC
>NC_051406.1:21233175-21234130 GCF_015228065.2 Penaeus monodon
CTTCGGAGAACCTCAATTATATTGGATTTAAAAACACATTATCCTCACTTGGCGAATAACTTGAATATTTCCCAGAGTGATTTTGTGTATGTAATGGTTTTCCAATAGCAGCTAGGAGTGTTGGCGGGAATACCAGATGGATGAGGGAGCCGCCGCTTTTCTTGTTGGGGACACTTCATTTTTGTCTTGCGGGAAGCGGGGTTCGAGGGGAGGGGGTTGGGGGGAGAAGGGGGGGAGGGGGAAGGGGGGTGGATTGGGGAGGTTGTGAGGGGGGGGAGGATTGGGGTTGTGGAGGTGGGCATGTGGAGAGGGGAGGGGGGATGGGGGAAGAAGGATAGGGGGAGGAGGAAAGGGGATGTGGTTGGGGGTAGGGGGATGGGATGAAGGGTAGGGGAGGGGGAGGGGGGAAGTTGTGTGGAAAGGGGTGGGAGAGGGGGTGGGGGGAAGCTGAGAGAGAGTGGGTGGAATGGGGGAAGAGAAAGGAGGGATAGGCATGGGGAGAAAGAGAGGGAATTAAGAGAGAGAGAGAAGAGGGGATGGCCAAAGAGATGGGGAAAGAGGACTTAATGGAGGAAAGATGGGGAAAGAAAAGGTATGGAGGAGGAGGAGGAGGGATGGAGCAGGAGAAAGCCCTGGGTAAAGAGAAAGAGAGATGGGGAAGAGGGAAGATAGGGGAAGAGGGGAAAGAGAGAGGAAGGGACAGAAGAAAGGGAAAAGGGGGGAACTGGTTCAAATATCAGTGTTATTATTCTTTTCCGTTAACGTTATTATTAATTTCTGTTATTATCATAGTCAACATCCTTTTCATTTGATCTCCGTCCGTGATCTCGCCTCCGTAATTGATATCTTTACTACTAATACTTACGGCATCTTTTTTCCGCTTATTTCGTTTGATGTATTTCCATTTATATGAATGAGGGACCGCGGAGGTGTTGTGCAGACTTTGATTCATCTC
>NC_051406.1:21235657-21235883 GCF_015228065.2 Penaeus monodon
TCTGGCTCATACGGAAACTTCGAACAATATATACGAGAAAAACTCCTTCTTCTTGACTCCGATTCGGGTGACATTAGCGTCTTAAGTAAACAAGGAGATCAAACCCTACTTAAGGAGACAGACAGACCTTCAATAAGGCGGAGGAGGTGATGGATATGGCGTTGGACTCTCTAAATCATGGCGCAGTTTGTTCCTTTCAGGCAAAAGTTAGAGGAGCGGGAGAAGG
>NC_051406.1:21237648-21238465 GCF_015228065.2 Penaeus monodon
CTTATTAAGAGATATTTTTCTATGTCAAGATTTTATAAAAACCTTTTCGAAATAATCTCATTTCGATTATAGAAAAAAATATTAATCACAGCTAGAACATATCCAGGGCTGATACCCATGGAGAGAAGGGAATCAAAAAGTGAATACATTTTATCCCGCTCAGTCCATCTATCAGACAAAATCGACATCCTTTTAGCGCGTGCTATTAACAGCGTCGCTCCCCCGTATTATACATCTCGGCGAAACAAAAGGCCAATTGGAGAATTCAGGACAAAGAAGTGATGGAATCCAAGGCCAATCACAGGGCGAGAGAGAGCGATGTAGTGTCGACCTGACCTCTGGTGACCGACCGCGAAACTAACCCAATGAATTCTCCTCTGACACCATTCAAACCCTCCGCGTCGTTCGAATGCGCCGGCGATTCCTTTCCGACTGTGCTTCAATCTGTGGAAGAACAAGCGTTCAGATCTTATTAAACGAGGCCATGTTTAGACAAACCGTCTAAAATCACCAATAATACGATGAGGGCATGGAGTAATCAGAAAAGGAGGAAAAAAGGTCGGAATCACCAATCACACCGAAGTCAAGCGGCAAGAGATCCGGAGAGCGGCCGCCATTGTCTGCGTATTACCCGGGGCGTAATGGAGTGTCCTGATGAAGATGAGTTTTCTAACCGTTTTATTCTCTTTTATGTCGCGTTCTTCCATTGTGCCCACTCGCTCACCAATTTATTCTCACGGATTCGAAGCTGTGTAGTGCACTTTCATTACCATCTCTCGAGCCTCTTTTAATTTAATTGTGTCATGATACCGAAAGA
>NC_051406.1:21238634-21239034 GCF_015228065.2 Penaeus monodon
AAAGAGAGAGAAAGAATTGGCGTTAAGAAATTGATTTCTAAGCTTTCGTAATCCTCCACTCCTATTTTCTCGCTATATCGCAGGGAGGGCGTGAGTAGGCAAAAATTCTTATAAGTCATTTCTGGTAAAGCAGTATAGTCAGAATAATTAATTGAGGGAGTAGAAATAAACACGATTTCTCTTCGTTTTCTTCCAACTAAAAACATATGTTTTATCTTATACTGATCTTAATAATATACTGATATTGCAACAACCAACCGTTATTTAAATGACTGGATCTGAATACCTCGTGCGTCTGACATTAACAATATTTCCCGTTTTCTTCACTGTATTAAAAAGCCTGTTGCAGTCTGCGGTTCGATACACCCGCATTTAAGTTTCCTTTTAGGCTATGAAAAGG
>NC_051406.1:21239067-21239176 GCF_015228065.2 Penaeus monodon
TCATTAGTCGCTTCGCTAATCTAAGTGTCCATACAATGATCTATACTGTCCGTAGTTTAGTACCAGATCAATGTTTATACTTCTTTCAAAATCTATCGTAAGTCTTTAA
>NC_051406.1:21239564-21239643 GCF_015228065.2 Penaeus monodon
TTCCCTATATCGTCACCAAAACCCCACACCTGTTAACCCTCTCGCACTCTGCTGGACAAGGGTGGGGTTCAGTCTAGCG
>NC_051406.1:21239732-21239853 GCF_015228065.2 Penaeus monodon
GTCGTTGAAGTGATGTTGTGTTGTGCTCGTGCGAGATATTGCGCGATGATGCTGAGTCATGGTGCCGCTTGCGGAGAGCGATGATTGGGGGAAGGTGACGAAATAGGGGGGTGTTTCGTAT
>NC_051406.1:21241089-21241654 GCF_015228065.2 Penaeus monodon
GTCTCGCGAGCGGTTAGACGGCTAATCCGAAGGCATCATTAGGTGGCACCTCACCCGCTCGAACCATTTGTCTGGCATCTTGGCGGAAGGAGAGCCAGCCATTGTCTGCGAAGCTGGGAACAATAGGGCCACATTCTTATCATGGCACTTGTTTTGTACCGACTTTCACCCTTGTCTGTACTGGCACTGAGCTTTGTGAATCATTGTGTGATAGAGATCATTACCTACTGGCACTGTGTTCGCCATCGTGATTCAGTGCCAATAGACTGCGAGGTTGTAGCAGATCTTTTTGGGAACGCCGCGTATTAACACGCAAGTCTTTATATAAATGAAATTAACACATCTGACTCCTCTTTATTTCTTGCTAGTGGTCTCCCTACCCTCCCCGGCACATCGAATATCATTATCCTCATCAGTAACATTAAGTTTCACTGACGTCTGCGAAAAGCACTCAGCCACATGTTAGGTCTCTCTTTTTCCCGCCATTCGACGCCAGGCGATGGCTGAACCCGACGTTAACAACTCTATATAATTAAGATTCATGAGGGTCAATTGTCAGATGAGA
>NC_051406.1:21241757-21242200 GCF_015228065.2 Penaeus monodon
AACCGCTTGATCCGGAATGGCAGAGTTGTGTTCACCGCGATTTCCGAAAGCCGGGGAGGGGAAGACGGTGTAGCTAACTCTGCTGGTACTTTTCATTTTGTCTAAACGGATAGATAAGGAGAAAGAGAGAAACGTGAAAATTCGATATAGAAAATGAGATGCTATAATGAGGACGAAGAGAAAAAGAGAGCAAAATTTGTTCTAACCGAAAAGTGAGCGAACGAAGCTAAAATCACCGCGGGGTCACGGGGCGCGGAGAGGCAATGGTCCGTGACGTCACAACAACGTCACAGCCTCGTCACTAAGTAGTTCCGACAACTGTTACCTCTTCGGCCACAAGTGTTCCTATAATACCAGCCCTCGCCCCTTTCTCTTCCTCTTTCTGTCTCCCACCCCCTTTTCCTCCCCCATTTCTCTTTACTATTTTTTCCCATTTTTTATAC
>NC_051406.1:21243071-21243238 GCF_015228065.2 Penaeus monodon
ACCCCCCTCTTTATGAGAGAACGCGAGAACATGTCGCTTGTTAGCCAAAGGCCCTAATCTATAACAAGCAAGCCAAGGAGCTGATAACACATGATGTCAAGCGATAACAGCCTTTGTGGACGATGCCGACAAAGTTTATATCAAATTAATGACGCTACTTCGGTAGA
>NC_051406.1:21243281-21243365 GCF_015228065.2 Penaeus monodon
AAGGGGCAATATATAATGACGTCATAATGAGAAGTTTGGCGAAGCTGCAGTTGAAGTAGAGTGTGTCATGTGGTCATCGAGGTA
>NC_051406.1:21243842-21243985 GCF_015228065.2 Penaeus monodon
GTGTTTGTATAAAATAAAGATGAAAATATAGTTAGAATAGAGCGATTACAACAAAACATACATATGTATATATAATTACCAGTAAAAGGTTAAGTCAGCATTAAAAAAACAATTTATGACTTCGAGCCTTAATGATGTACGCA
>NC_051406.1:21244677-21245373 GCF_015228065.2 Penaeus monodon
CCAAAACTCAGCCTCCTTGGCAGGCCTCTCTCCCCCCGCCAAGCAGTCGATATGAAGCGACACTTTCAAATCTCAGTCAAAGGAGATGGAGCCCCTCGTCCCCATTGGTCCGTGACGTCACACCAGCTGGCCAATCACGTCACGCTCGCCTGCCTACGTCATGGTGTGCATCTGTGCCTCGTGCGGGAAACACTTGCTTTGTTTACTTCCTGTCACAACACTTTCCTCGTGATGGGTTTGTGATGATGTCATTACTTAAGTGATGGTTGTGAGCTATATTTGAGATTGGACTGGTGTCTTTTCCCTTTTTTTATTGATGTATTTTCATTGTTTATTTATTTCTATGTATATTGCTTCATAAAATAAGATTCATAAAATATTTCTGTTATTAGCGGTATTTACGAAAACTTTAAAGTACAGTTTTTTCAATAGTTGCTAATTCTTAAGAAAATGCATTTGAATATATATTTCGACAGATGAATAATTCATTATTTCATTATATTTCTAATGACGATATAGCCCTAACGGAAGAAAATATTTTCCGCCCGTTTCCCATATTTCATTCATTGGCATAAACAGTCGACTAAAAATTAATCGTATTTCATATAAAAGTAATTAATTTTAGACTATAGAATTCTGACTTTTTATTAAAATTGGTTTGATGAATTCTCCATCTGTCTGTTTGTCTCTCCTGTT
>NC_051406.1:21245464-21246138 GCF_015228065.2 Penaeus monodon
CTTTATCGCAAGTACTCGCATATCCATATGTGTCACTAACTAAATAATGACAAAATCTGAACTGGTCCTCTCTAGAAGAGTTAAGGGAAAAAATCCTTTAAATACATAAAAGTAACGACTATATTAATATATTTTTTTCTAACACATTCTATCCGTTAAGATTTTTCAGAGAAATAAAGCATGCCAAGAAACAGAATCAACGATAACAGGTAATGAAGATAATGAAGATAAAAAAAACTGGTATAACAATGGCAATGAGTATTAGCACATAAAACACACACACACAAACGCGCAGAATAAAACCCACAAAAAGCGGCAGTAATAACTTAAAAGCAAATAATAACGCCGAAATCATCAGCTAGCAACTTCTTGTTAGTCTGGCAAACAGGGTTGACATGAAGGATATGGAACAATGGCAATTTGCGGCAGGGAAGAATTAGTTCAGGGAAATCATTTCGATCGCGGGACAAGGATGCTGGCATGAAAAGATCGACATTTGTACAAGCTTAATCGAAACTAGTACAAGAGAGAGGAAAAAAAAAAACTTTTGTACAAGGAGGATATTTTAAAGGGAGCATGATGATAATGGTGATGAAAAAGTGAGACCATAATGATAAGGATAGTGGAACAGATGGTGCAACGATTCCCGCAGCCAGAAATATAACATCAGAAAT
>NC_051406.1:21246186-21247156 GCF_015228065.2 Penaeus monodon
AATGCTCATACGAAACAAATCGTATTAAGAATAACAAACAGCGATGACAATAGCGATAATCACCCCTGTTATTTCCGTCATGACACCAGCACCAATAAACCTCTGCCACGACCGACGACCGAGGACCACCCACGAGACCGCCCTGGTACGAGAGGAGGCGCCGAAGGAGATGAGCGGGAGGTGATTGCGGCAGATTCATCTCCGCGGCGCCCCGGCAAAACAAGGAAAGCAATTAAACTCAAGGAGATCGCCCTGATGCTATCTATGAAGAAAAACAAACTTATCGAATGAGGAGACCGAGATTAAAACTTGGTGAGAGAGGAAGGGGGGAGAGGAGAGAGGGGGGAGGGAAGGGAGGGGGAGAGGGGAGGGGTTGAAGAAGAGGAAGGGGAGCGGGGAGAGGGGAGGGCGATGGGAGAGAGGGGAGGAATTGGAGAAGGTGAGAGCGGGGGGAGAGGGGAGAGGGGGGAAAGGGGAGAGGAAGGGGTTGGAGAAGGGGTAAAGGGGAGAGGTGGGGGGAGGTGGGAGGAGGGAGGGGTCGGCGGATCAGGATGGAAGGGGATTGGCACAGGTGGTTGGGAAGGGGGGGGGGGTATGGTGGGAAGGGGTTGGGGATGGGGAGGCGCGGAAGGGGTAGGGGAGAGATGGGTAAGGAGGGTATGGTGGGTAAGAGAGGAAGGGATTGGGAAGATGGGGAGAGGGAAAGGAAGGAGGATGGAGGATGAAGAGATGGTGGAGGGAAGGAGGGAAAAGGGATGTGACGGAGGAGAAGAGAGGCCATGGATAAAGAGATGGGAAGAAAGGAGAGAGGGTGAGAGGACGGAGAGTTGAATAGGAGGAGGCAGGGGAGGAGGAGGAGGAGGAAGGGGCGGAGGAGGAGGAGGAAAAGGAGAGGGAGGGAGGGATCGAAGGGACAGGGAAGGGGGGGGGGTGAGAAGGTGACTGGATGTGGATATTTGGTCGTTGCTGA
>NC_051406.1:21247342-21248197 GCF_015228065.2 Penaeus monodon
GCATCCCTCAGTATAATTAAAATCATGACTTTTTGATTAGCATTTTCAGAATTTCCCTTTGCTTCAGCTCAACTTGGCAAAAATCGAATCTGAAGTGATAAGTTCACAAGTACGCTTTCGTCGCGGTAATGAGGTTTGCCAGCATGCCCTCCCGAACCTCAGAAACGTGACACTATTCTTCATAACTTTTTCCTGTTATCGGCCATATAATAAAACTTCCATGATTAAGCCACTCTTCCATTCCCTTTATCATAAATAAATTCCCCGGATGCTGCATCTGGCAGATCTTGACTCAGCGAGATGAAGAGTCACTTCCGCCGAGTCGCTGTCGAGATCTCGGCACTCGATGTGATTGTCTCTGCGAGTTATTTGGTTAGGCTTATTTTGATTAATTGGGCGGAGGTCATTGCTACGTCGGAGATTCGGCGGAATAAGGGTCTAATCCCTACGAGAAAGGCGCACTGGGTATGCCTCTCTTTGGTTTCCGGGAAGGGGCTACAATCGCAGAAATGTGTGCTTGTCTTGTTCTTATTGTTGTAATGTTCAGTTCGCATTCGTATCACTTATGGGATATGATTATGTTGTCTCCATTATTTATAATGGTTATTGCTCCTCGTTATGACTGGTATAATGGCTCAAGAAATTAAAATAATGAAAAAGAAAGTCATTCGTGAATGAATACCCAGAAATATCAATTAGAATATTGCATAACATCAGTATGTAAATTGCTCAATACATTATCCTTACATGCATTATGACGTCAAATTTGAATAGACATGTCAATCATAATGCTAATTAACGGGAATGGAGCCCTCGGCTTGCATGTTAAATCAGAAATCTAGGGAAATACCCCCA
>NC_051406.1:21248870-21249716 GCF_015228065.2 Penaeus monodon
GAAGAGATAAATACGGCACTTACTCATCGCAAAGAGAGCAGGATTGAGAGAACAGGGACACGGAGCGAGGCCGATCTTTCCTCTCCCTTTTCCCCTTCCCCTCCTTCTCCGTACCCACCCTTTTATCCCTTCCCCCCTGTCCTTACCTCCTTTCTTCCCTCCGCTTTGCGCCTTCCCCACCTACCCCTTCCCTCCTTCCTCATCGGACCATCTCCCCAACACCTCCCTCCCCTACCCCGGCCTCCCTACACCACCTCGTCGACATCAATCCCCAATACGTTAATCCCCCCTCCCCCCTCCCCTCCCTTCCTAGCAACCCTCTAATCCTCCACTCCACCCTTCGGCAACATCCCCTACATTTCACCCCCTTCCTCCTCCTCCACAATGCCACCTTCCCCTCCTCCCTCCTCCCCCATGTCACGCCTCCCCACCCTTCATCCTCCAGCATGCCTCCTCATCCCCCTCCCTCTTCTCCTTCCTCCCTCATGCCACATCTCCTTACTTCCTCCCCTATAACACTTTCTCCTCCATACCACTTCCTTCCCCTTCTCCCTACCCTCCTCCATACCACTTCCTCCCTCACACCCTTTTGTCCCTCCCTCATGCCACTCTCCCCCCTGACCTACCCCCGCCGTCTCCCCTCCAACACCCTCCCCCCTCGTGATCATCCCCAGTGACGTCATCAACCCCGCGAACCCCATTGTGGACGCGGCACAGTCAACAGGGAGAGACCGCCACTACCGACGAAATCCATTCCGACCCGGAATTAATGACAATTGCCTGCCATATCAACATCCGGGTCGTTAACTCGTTTCCGCTCGGGCGAAGGAAAGATTTGTTTCGTGG
>NC_051406.1:21250455-21250739 GCF_015228065.2 Penaeus monodon
TATGAAGAGCTGGGAATTTAAAGGAAAATAAACTGATAAAAAACGAATTCGAGAAGAAAAGAAGTACATACAAAAAAAAGTGAAACCAAAGAAAGACAAAATGTAAAGAGGGATTATGATGAAAGGAAAAAGACCGGAAAAAGGCGCAGAGGAAGAGGAAAGTCTTTGCTGACGGAGATACTTGAGGAAATCGCAGCGTTTAGAAGAAATGATGGAAGCTGAACGCATTTCGCGCTCGAGAATAAAGGGTCTTAGTTGGTGGAAGCAGGAGAGGTGTTTGTGTT
>NC_051406.1:21251197-21251722 GCF_015228065.2 Penaeus monodon
GATCAGCCAATCCGGCCCATGAAATCGCCGCCACGTTGGAGAGCGAGCTGCCAGCCAGAGAGGAGAGATTCTTCGGAGAATGAAAATACCAAAAAAATCTTTCTTTTTTTCCCTTCTTTCACTTTTTATAGAAAGAAAAAAAAATATCTGAAGACAAGTGTAAGGATATGAATAAGCTTGGGAAAGGGGATATAAGAGAAAGTGTGAGTGGAGAGAGAAATAAGGATGGTATGCAGAGAGGAGGTTGATAAACGTTTTGTGAATGGAAGGAGGGATAAGGAAAGGGCAAGTGGAGACATATACGATAAATGTGAAGAAAGGAGGGTTATTCAGGAAAGTTTGAATGGATATAGGTTAAGAAAATGTGACAAGAGAGAAATGAGAAGAACGTCAATGAAAAGAGATTAGAGAATAATGATAAAAAAGAACGTGAAAGAGAAAAAATGATATAAAAGAAAGAGTAAGAGAAAACGAAGAAAAAAAGAGAATATGAGGAGGGAAAGGCACTAGAAAAATGTCAAGGCA
>NC_051406.1:21251900-21252173 GCF_015228065.2 Penaeus monodon
ATTTTTTTGTTTTTTTCTTCTCACAAGTATGATCCTCGCAAAATTCTCTTTTTCATTGTCTAAATCTATCTATTTATTTGTTTTTCTTCTCCCCGAGCAGACAAGCGAAGCGAGGGGCGCGGAGCCTCGTAATTGAGTAAAATGATTAGCCACGGGCGGCGGGCGGACGATGCATTAGGGCGTGACAAGCGCTGAAATGGGCGGCGGGATGGGCGTGGCGAATGCAAGAAATCTTTCCATTGAGAGATTCTTTCTTGCGATGCGAATGTTGGG
>NC_051406.1:21255570-21255819 GCF_015228065.2 Penaeus monodon
GACTATATCCCTGTATCATTTCTTTCACGAAGAAAATTGGCGCAGAAATTCAGATATTTGGACCGATCATTGCTATTTTCATCCCCCCAAATATCTTGTCAAATAACTTTCGAACTTGAGGGCAATAAAATCTGATTTATCAGAGCGAAGAACAGATCCTGAAGAACAAGGCAATTATCAATTTGCTCTGTATTCGTGACGTATCGTGTAACACATAACAAGAACAGGACGTTGTGCTGTGAGCGTGTG
>NC_051406.1:21256700-21257425 GCF_015228065.2 Penaeus monodon
CCCAAGAACACCATACTCGGCCTGGGAATCCAAGAGGGTTTCGGAAGCCAGTACTGAAACATGGCGTGTGATTCCCGGTGATTCCTGACGTCTCCAGGGGCTGATTCCCGATTATTGGAACCGTTCGCCGGGGACCGTTGGTGGGGAGGGGGTGGGGGAAGGGTAAGGGGACGTGGACAGGGGAAGGAAGGGGAAGAGGGGAAGGGGGAGGGAGGGAGGGAAGGGAAGGGAAAGAAGAGAATAGGAGGAAGGGGAGCTGAGACAGGATAGCAAGGCGTTAGAATAGGGGAAGGGGAGGGGAGGGGAGACAGTGTCCACGGGCTGATGATAGAGAAGGAGAGGGGAGACGAGGAGGGAGAGGTGGGGAGAAGGGGGGAGGGGGGGGGGGAGGAGGAGGCAGAGATAGGGAGGAGGAGGAAGTAAAGAGGAGGGAAAGATGTGGAGAAGGAAGAAGCAGATATGGAGAGGAGGGGGATGTAGGAATAGAGACGAGGAGGTAGAGAGGAGGAGAGAGAGATGAGGAGGAGGAGGAGGTAGAGAGGAGGAGGAAGAGATGGGGAAGAGGAGGAGGTAGAGAGGAGGAGGGAGAGATGGGGAGGAGGAGGAGGGGGCAGATATGGGGAGGAGGGGGAGGTAGAGATGATGAGGAGGAGGGACAGGCAGACAGAGAGGAGGGGTGGTATAGAAAGGGGATACAAGGAGGAGAGGGAAGTTGAAGGAGAGGG
>NC_051406.1:21259099-21259192 GCF_015228065.2 Penaeus monodon
GGTAGGGTGCTACGACCCCCTCCTCCCGCTCATCACGGCTGACGAGAAATAAATTAATTATGAGTGCGATAGTGAGGACCACCTTCTGTGATA
>NC_051406.1:21260542-21260946 GCF_015228065.2 Penaeus monodon
TTTTAATAATATATAATAAAAATATTATTATATAATATATAAAAAATATTATAAAATTTTATATAAAACAATTTTATTAAAAATTTTATAATATATAAAATATAGATAATATTTTATATATTTTATAAAAATATATTATTTATATATATATAATTTAAATACAAAAAATTTTTATTTTAAAATTTTTTTATATATAAAATATTCTTATATATTTTATATTTTATATGTATGTTTTAATATGAAAATAGGTTTTTTAAATATTATGTTTTAATATTTTTATAATTTTTATATATAGAGATTTTTTATATAAGTAGATTATTTTTAGGTATTATTTTTAGAGATTTTTTTATTGAGGAAGTTTCGGTATTTGGGTTTTATTATATTTTTTATTTTTATATTTATTT
>NC_051406.1:21260989-21261081 GCF_015228065.2 Penaeus monodon
ATATTATTATTATTTAGTGTTTTTATGGAGGTTTTTTAGGAATACCACTATAAAATTTTAATACATAATATATAAAATTAATAGATATATAT
>NC_051406.1:21261103-21261200 GCF_015228065.2 Penaeus monodon
TATATATTTTATATATATAAAATTATTATTATAAAATTATATATATCAAATAATTTTATATAAAGATATATATAAATATAAATATTAATATAAAATA
>NC_051406.1:21261225-21261429 GCF_015228065.2 Penaeus monodon
CCTTGTATTAAAATATATATTTTAAATATATTGTATGTTTTATGAAAGGGGGTTTAATTTTTCAAAATTATATGTATATAAATCTGTGTTTGTTTAAAATGAAATATATGAAAATTTTTATGAAAATATGTATATGTATGTAACTATGTATAGTATTTGTTTATACAGGGAAATGTGTATGATCTATAGTGTTTTAAAGGTATA
>NC_051406.1:21261493-21261583 GCF_015228065.2 Penaeus monodon
GGGTAGGGAGGGATGTGTATGTGTATGTGTAGGGTTGGAAATGGGTATGCTTTTGGTAGGGGTTTTGTAATTATGATATTTTGGTAAAAC
>NC_051406.1:21262603-21262856 GCF_015228065.2 Penaeus monodon
TTGTTTAACATGTGACGAAAAGACAACTAAACGAAATTATCTAAACCCGCAAAGACGTTGCTCTTCAAGAGACAAAATCAAGAAGCAGAATGATAATAATGAAGATGATTGAAAAGGATATTATTGTTAACAAGATAACGCATAAATCGAACGACCCCCGACCTGCTGATGATATTCCTGATTATGTAATTCAAAGTTATTTTAATTGTCTGTCTATTTGTCTATTTATTTTCTTGTGTTTTTGAAGGCGAAC
>NC_051406.1:21265502-21265763 GCF_015228065.2 Penaeus monodon
AAGCGAACGCGGCGCACAATCCCACAGACAGACAGACACAGTCATAGGCTCCTTAGGCCTACGCTCAAGCGCCCTTTTTTCTTCATGATCACTTTTCATCTCTCGCCTCACCTCTCTTCCCCTCGCTTCAGCGCGCACCATCGATTCTCATCACTGTTTAGCGTGTTGTCATGTCATCGAGGGTTTCCAATCGTTTGAAGTCATGTCTATGGTGTGTATATTGGGTGTTTCGTCAATACACTTCATCCTGTTTCCCGCAGC
>NC_051406.1:21266742-21267588 GCF_015228065.2 Penaeus monodon
ATCCTAACCCCACTACAACTCGGCATTACTTCCTTATCCTTACTTTTTTCTGGTCAGGTCATACGTCACCCTCCTCGTTTCACCATACCAAGATAAACGTCACTATCCTCAACTCACCATACTAAGCCACGTGTTGTTATCCTCAATTTAACTAAGCATTATACCAAGCCTTGCGTCACCATCCCCGCTGCACCATATCGCACCAGAAATTCCCACCTCCACCATAAGTCACTATCATAAGTCACTATCATCCCCACCACACCATGTTTCGCCATACGTCCAGATCCTTACTGCACCATACTTCACCAACTCCGCTGCACCATATCGCACCATACTTCATCATCCCTATTACACTATACCACACTATTTGTCATCCTCCCCACACCATATCACACCAGATTTCACCATCTCCACCACGCAATGCATCACCATCCCACAGCACCATACCACACCATAAATCACCATCCCCCACCGCACCATACCACACCTTAAACCACCATCCCCCACCGCACCATACCACACCTTAAACCACCATCCCCCACCGCACCATACCACACCATCCCACACCATGCATCACCATCCTCACTCCACCATCAGAGCAGTCGGGGTTAATACTCAAGGACATGTATCATCCTCACCGTCGGCACAGAGTGAGCATACCTATGGGACCAATTGTGCTATGGTGTGCTTAATCAATGTTTATCAATTTAATGACGTAATGGATATAAATATTCTGAATTAATAGATGCATCCGGGGAGGGTTTCATTTCGTTTCGCGCGCCGTTCCGAAATGTTTCGTTTCGCTGGAGTCCGAGGGATGCGTCCTGTTTTCTCCCTCCCTTTTCC
>NC_051406.1:21267631-21267727 GCF_015228065.2 Penaeus monodon
CATCCCTCTTTCTCAGATATTAAACTAGTAAGATTTAGGGAAAAGGAAAATACTCCACGAAAATAGAAAGAACAATTGATTTTTTTTTTTAATCAG
>NC_051406.1:21267903-21268010 GCF_015228065.2 Penaeus monodon
TTAAGCGCAGTGTGAACCCCTGCTAACACGAGCAGAGTAAATACACAGCCATTGGGAGCACAAGGGGCGTAACCCTCTCCGCGGCGCCTCCACGCCCGACAGCCCAT
>NC_051406.1:21268338-21268515 GCF_015228065.2 Penaeus monodon
ATAGGACGAAAAAGGGGAAAGAAATGGGAGGAGGGGGAGGGAGCTGGTATGTAAGGGGGTATGGGGGGAAAAGAGGGAGTACAGTGGGGTTTATATGGACAAGCGAAAGAGATAGATAGGTAAGGACAGATAGATATATTTGTGTACATATAGAGAGAGGAGAAAAGGGCTGGGGGG
>NC_051406.1:21268639-21268781 GCF_015228065.2 Penaeus monodon
GGGTGAAGAAGGAAGGGATGGATAAAGAAAAAAGATAGTGGAGTGTATGTATTTAAGGGAAGGAGAGGGAGTAAAACAGGGCAAAGCCAAAAAAAAGAAAAAATGGAGAAAAAGATGCACCACTAATATATAAGTAAATAAG
>NC_051406.1:21268953-21269718 GCF_015228065.2 Penaeus monodon
AACGAACACAGGAACAAGAGTCGATAGGTGTGCATCCAAGTGTCGTGGCGAAACACAGGAAGCAGTTCTGGGCCAACTTGCGTGAGGGAACAAATTTAAAGCATCGATTGTACTTGGCGAGATTGTGGACAGCAATAGCACAGGATGGAGAGTCTGCGGAGTGCGTGCGAGATGGGCAAGAGGAAATCTTTTGATGTCCTTAGAAAGTGGGTAACGAAAGATTTGGAGTGTGCGAGATGGGCAAGAGGTAATCCTTTTGAAGTCCTTAGGAAGTGGGTAACGAAAGATTTGGAGTGTGCGAGATGGGCAAGAGGTAATCCTTTTGAAGTCCTTAGGAAGTGGGTAACGAAAGATTTGGAGTGTGCGAGATGGGCGAGAGGTAATCCTTTTGGGGTCCTTAGAAAGTGGGTAACGAGAGAAGAAGTGGAGCACGCGAGATAGGTAAGAGATAATGCATTTACGTCCTTAGAAAGCGGGTACCAGAAGGGGGAGTCATGTACAGTTTCCTTAGAGAATGGGTAAGGAAAGTCGATATGCAGTGTATTAAATGGGCAAGAGGTAATAATATCTTGATGTCCTCCGAAAGCAAGCAAGATAAAGAGAAGCGTGGCGTATATGGGAATATTTATGCCCTTGGGAATTGGTCAAGAGGAGGAGGAATGGGAACGTGTCTTTGGCGAGGCAAGAAGGTAAAAAAGAAAGACTATAGTGTGTTAATGTGTTAATGGAGTGTGTTGGGGGGATGCGCGTTTGTATGGAGCATGT
>NC_051406.1:21271310-21271426 GCF_015228065.2 Penaeus monodon
AAGTATCTGTGTGTGTCATTCTTTAATAGGCTCATCACCACATTTTACACTAAAATGATTTCACAGGAAACATGATTCAAATGCTGAATTAACCATATGAAAAGACTCATTCACAG
>NC_051406.1:21272882-21272996 GCF_015228065.2 Penaeus monodon
CAAATTCCCAAGCACAGACTAATACAAGGAAACAAAATCCAGTGAAATCTCCGTTGGCAAGGCGTTTGAGGGTCGATAGATAGGTAAAGGCCTTATAAAGATCTAATACGTTAT
>NC_051406.1:21273442-21273645 GCF_015228065.2 Penaeus monodon
CTTTCCGCACTTAGCCCAGCAGCTTACCCCTGTAAGACGCAGTATACAGAAGGAGGGATGAGAAAAGGAGAGTAATATTTCGAGTTAATTTCCCGGGAGTGACTGTGCGATGCCCTCCCTGTGGACGCTGTTTGGTGAGAGAGGAGAGGTGGGACTTGAGGTCTGGGAAGGGAGGGCGTATCGTTCGTTTGGGGGATCTGAGT
>NC_051406.1:21275837-21276178 GCF_015228065.2 Penaeus monodon
GTTTTTGGTCCTTTGATTGGTCGTTGAGAATTGGGCTTGAGGGCGTGTTGTGCTTCATTTACTCGGTTTTGGGATCCGTGCGTTAGTTGTTTCTTCTTCGTGATCTTGTAAGGTTTCTCTCCCGTACTTTGATAGTTGATTCGTGCATTTTTTCAATCTTTTTCTCCTGTTTTCATCTTGGGGGTTTATCCTCTGCCCATAGTACTTTGGTTTCTATTGGACGTGGTTTGATCTACGTTTGTCGATTTGGACTCGTGTTTCCTTTGTTGTTGGCCTTTTGTTCTAGGTCAGTTGAGGCATCTGATACGGCGTTACTTTTGTGAGTGATTGGATGTCGTGAC
>NC_051406.1:21276949-21277937 GCF_015228065.2 Penaeus monodon
GAAAAAGCATGGAAAAGATAATCGGCCCAAATTGTGCTTCCTACTTAATTCAAAAATAAATGCGTTATTTTGAAGATTAATTTTTGCCTATCAGCGTATATTTCGCCTCTTCTTTCTTGAAAAGAGTCTGCACGGCCTCTTCTAATCTCGGCGAAATAAAAATGATCTAAGAGGCAAAATAGCCTCGAGGTTGAACGAGGGAGAGAGATATAGTCACTCCCAAACTCTCGGCGGCCTCTTCTCAGTTCACTATTTGCCCTGGCGACACCCCAAGCGCGGAGTTTACCTGCTAGCCCCGTCCCCAGACGAGTGTACCGCCGATTTCTCCCATCCCACCCCTCGATTACCTAGTCGTTATTCCCCCCCCTGCCCTGCGTCTAGGCCCGTGGTGTATTTCACCTATTTCCCGTGTCTGGCTCGATTTCCTACCCCATCCTCCCCACTCCCCCCCCTTTCGCAGTTCCTGTCCGTCCCCCCACACCCGTGCATCCCCCCCCACTCCCTGTCCCCTCCTTCTCTCTATATTCCACCCCCCTCCCCTTCCTACTCCCTATATCCCCCTTCATCTTCCTCCCTACTCCTCCCCCCAAATTTCTCCACCTCCCCACCACCCCTGCCTAATCCTCCCCGAGTTGATTATCCACCCCCCCCCCCCACCCCATTTTGCCCTACCTCCTCCCAAGTAGTCTCCAAGCACCCCCACCCCCCCCCCCGTGCATACTGCCCCATATTCCAGCCCTACCTCCTCCTAATCCCTAAACCCCCCTCCTCCTTCTCTCTACTCCTCCCCCCCACTATTCTCCAGCCCTTCACCCGCTACCCCCCCCCCCTCACTCTTACGCCCACTACCCCCTTATACCCCACCCCTTCCCTTCCTCCCCACATCTCCCCACTCCCGCTCAATCCCTCCAGACACCCCCACCTACTCCCTACACCCCCTCCCCTTCCCCTACCTCCATACACTCCCGTCAAAACCCTCCAGACAACG
>NC_051406.1:21278035-21278192 GCF_015228065.2 Penaeus monodon
GCCCTTCTTCCCCGCAGCCTCAACCGCAGGCGTCTCCAGTCCTGCGCGGAGTCACCGCTGAGGGCGTCAGCATCATTTTCCCGACCGAGTGCTTAACCGATCTGCTCTTTTCTCTCCTCTCTCGCTGCCTGGTTCATGTGTTTACTCTTGTTTCACT
>NC_051406.1:21278330-21278511 GCF_015228065.2 Penaeus monodon
TGAACATCTCTTGATAATTAACTTGACTACAGCGACGTCACTAACTCTCCTTTCTTGTATTCGCGGCGGGGGTAGGGGGTTGGTGTCGGGGGGGGGGGGTGAGAAAGGGTAGATGGGATTTATTTTTTCGTTGTCTGTGCCGACTGCTGTTCGGCTTCCCCGCGCGAAGGTCTTGAAGGCC
>NC_051406.1:21278775-21279086 GCF_015228065.2 Penaeus monodon
TCGGGACGGGATTTCATGCCACTTCCCCATACCTTGGCACCCCTCCCCTCTTTCCCTCCCCTATTACACTGAAACAAATCCATCTTTCCCTCACCCAACCCAATTATTTACCCTGGCAACCTCCCTCTTTGCAATACCCCTACCCTAGGCCCCCTCCCTCTTGTCCCTCCCCATTACCCTGGCCCCTCCTCTTCCTGTCCCATCCCTTCCCTATCCTCCTCGATTCCCTCCCATACCCTTCCCCTCTCCCTCGATTTCCTCCCCATACCCTTCCCCTCTCCCCTCGATTCCCTCCTCATACCTTCCCCTCC
>NC_051406.1:21279475-21279611 GCF_015228065.2 Penaeus monodon
TGCCCGCGAGGTGGTTTACGCCTCTCTCCCTACTGAGCGCGATCGCCAAGCTTTTGTTATGATTGAATTACGGAGCTGATACAATACAAATATGACTCTCTTGTGTGTCGCCGGGGGATGGAAGGGAGAGGGTGCG
>NC_051406.1:21280282-21280397 GCF_015228065.2 Penaeus monodon
GAGCTGAGAGGGAGAGGCTGGAGAGAACGGAGAAGAAAAAATAACACGTATTCATATCGCATCCTTTGCTCGCCTGATTATAAGCCGAGGGTGGAAAGGGGACGGCCGGAGAGGC
>NC_051406.1:21280422-21281288 GCF_015228065.2 Penaeus monodon
CAGGCGGCCGGCAGGAGAGCGAGAGAGCGAGACCCGCTAACAGGGAGCAAAATAATTGGTTCATTCCGAAGGGGGAAGGAGCAGCAGACGGGCCCGGCCAAAGGTACGGCCTGTTCACTTATTCCAATGATAATCCGCTAATTGTGAGGCACCGAGGCACATTTTTGAAAGAGAGAATTCGATATATTTAGAAGTATACCGGCAAATGGGTGCGCGTTATGGCCGTGCAGAGGGAGGCTCACTTTATGATACGAGACGAGAGGGGCCCTGGGCGACGGGGCCCTGGCGACGGAACAGCGCGAATAAACTTGTGGGGAGAGACTACGGTGGCTGGGGAGGAGTTTGGGACGGAGGGGTGGGGAGGGAGGAGGTGGGGAATGAAGAGGTGAGGGGGAAGGAAGTGGGGGAGGAGGAGGTAGGGAGGGAAGAGATGGGAAGGGAAGAGGTGGGGAGGGAGGTGGTTTTGACGGATGAGGTAGGGAGGGAAGAGGTGGGGAGGGCAGAGGTGGGGAGGGAACAAGTGGGGGAAGGTGGGGAGGGAAAAGGTGGGGAGGAAGGAGGTGGGGGAGGAGGAGGTAGGGAGGGAGTACAGGAGAGAGGGGTGGAGGTAAAGAAGTATAAGGCTGATGGGGGAGAAAGGAGAAGGAGAGAGGAGAAGGTAAAGGGGAGAGAGGAAGACGGGGGAAAGAAGGGTAGAGATAGGGAGGAAGAAGAAAGGTCGAGATGGAGAAGAGGAAGAAGGAGTTTAGGGGAGGGGAAGACATAACGGGAAGAGGGAGGGAAGGGCGGAATAGGGTAAGGAAAGGAGGAAGAAGAGTAAAGGCCAAGGAAATAAGGAAGAAGAAAGGAGAAAAGAAAGATACTAA
>NC_051406.1:21281384-21282184 GCF_015228065.2 Penaeus monodon
AGAAACCAAGTGATTCCTCTTCATATTCCTCACTAACGTATGCTTTTCCACTATATATTAACTATCATTTAATTGACTCTTTACGCTTCGTGCTTTGAAACATAGCCCTTGATCTCGCAACCGCTTTCACATCACAATAAACATTATAAGAACCACAGTTAATTGGTGTTAAGACATTCCTATATTCTGTAAGTTTTTCTTGAATTAATCAGCTTCTTAAACCGTTATCTTATTCATTTACCCACTTAACAGTCTATTGAATTTGCCCAGGCATTCACTTCGACCCATTATTATGTTCGGTAATTTTAGAAATTTATACATCCTGTTGTCATTGCAAGCACCTCAAGCACGCACCTCAGCCTGCCCCACAGCCCCATCTACAGTGAAGGCCTGCACCATACCAAGAGCAGGTCACGTGCGTCCATACCCGGCAATTTTCCTTTTACTTATGAGCGACCGTATAAAACAGGTCCTCTCCCTCTCTCTTTAACAATTGAAAAATGGCATCCATGGAGTGCCATATCCGGCCTGTGATATGAATTATCCCTCAGGCGAGCGAGCTAAAGAGAGCCGGGTTGTAAACAGACTGACAACACAACGCGATGTTTACAAGTGTTCTCAAGTGTTGTTTGTGAGAGGCAACAGCTAGTTCGGAAGTTGTGGAAGTGGCTGTTGCTGCTTGTTTTGCTTGAGAAATAAGGTGGTTCTGTTGTTAAGTGGAGGGAGGGGCCTTTTCCAAGAAATGTGCGACCGTGAGAAAATTTCGAAAATTAAATAATGCAAATGCAATCACTTAAATG
>NC_051406.1:21283500-21283627 GCF_015228065.2 Penaeus monodon
GGAAAAACGAGAACACGATAAAACATATATGAATGTGATACAAAGACACAAATACGAATAGTATGAATGTATGGAGAGTGTGAATAATTCAGGATATATGAATTAGCCTATATGGGCGTTAGTGTTT
>NC_051406.1:21284721-21284954 GCF_015228065.2 Penaeus monodon
ATGCAATGGAATCTATATTCACTTCTAATAAATGGACGCAAAACACAAAACAAAAACAATTCATCTATCTAAAATTGACATATCATTTGAAGTTAATTATGATATGAAAATAATACTCCTGCTCTATATCACCCTCCGAAAGTGAATTATTTTCAAAAAATATAAAATGCAAACTCATTCATCATGGGTATTTGCTCACACAAATGTAAATAGAGACACCAGGACAGGTCGAT
>NC_051406.1:21285755-21285920 GCF_015228065.2 Penaeus monodon
AAATGCGGCGCGAGTGTGTCTTCCCATCGTTCGTGGCGCCGGCGATGCCTCAGCCCCCATTCCCGGCCGACGATCAGCGCGGTTCGAGCAATAGTTCCGGCTCAGTATTGTGTGATGGTTTGGCCACCTCTGCGCCGCTACCATAAGACCCGCTGGTATTGAGGC
>NC_051406.1:21288307-21289437 GCF_015228065.2 Penaeus monodon
ATCTCTCCCCTGGGCCTGGACCGCCGATGGCCGCGCCCGCCAAGTGCATGGCGCGTCCGCATGACCGCTGACAGCCATCACATTGGCGACGACATCGACTAAGCCAACTTTTTGAGTTAAAACTTTTACGCGGCTTAAACTATTACCGAAATTTCGAAACATATGAGTGTTTTAAAGTAGAGCTCCAATTTTCCTCGGAGGCATGTGTCAGTAATTGTTGTAGAGGCTTTATACCTTTGATGCAGCTTAGCTAGGATATTAGATTACGAAAAATAGCCTCTTTACTCTCTCTTGAACGCGGCGGATCCCAGAATGTTTCGTTCGGGCCAGAGGAATTTGACCGTTAAGCGCGAAGAAGCATTGCATTACAAAGTCGATCATTCGGTGAAAAATAACGGAAAGGGACTATGGTTTTCACAACGTCTCGTCTTCTTGTAATCGCTCCAAGATAAGTGGCCTAATATCACGAGGTAAACGTGTAAATACGACTAAGCGGCGCCATTTTTCCGCCGATATTTCCATCCTTACCACCCCGCCGCGGAAGGGTCAAAGTCACGTAAAAAGATCGAGTATTTTGGACCCCTTATCACGCCTCCGTACACAAAACGAATGACATGCTAGAAGCGCAAGGCGGCAGCGGCTTACAAAAGTGCCCGCGGGGGAAGCAAAAAGCGACCTTATTTCACGTCTCTCGTAAGGCCTATAATGCCGTCACGTTGTCGTCCGCTGTTTACGCTCCTGTCGGCGGGAAATCCGTCTAATTATGCGACAGATTTGTATAATGAGTGTAAGTTTTTAATGAAAGTATCGCACATTACTGGCGATTAAGGATGAAGGCGCTATAAAAACACATTATGTTTTTCACAATTAAATTCAGCAGAAAGAATCATTAGTCAAAGGATGACAAAACGAAATGGAACTAACGAAGCCAGATAAACAAATAAAGACAACATCATCATTCATCTCGTTAAAAAAAAAGAACATCGTCTTGATCCAAAAACCGAAGAGCATCCGGTTAAAGGATTCGAAGGAGGATCCGGAAGGGGATCGGATCCTTCTGGTCGGGTTAGGGTGTCGCGCGAACGAAGGAAAGGAGGAGTGGGCAAAGAAGAGGGAAGTAGGAAGAAAGA
>NC_051406.1:21289480-21289959 GCF_015228065.2 Penaeus monodon
AAGGGGAAATGAGTAAGGAGGAAAGGGGAAGTAAGTAAATTTGAGGGAAGTGGATAAGGGGAAGAGGGAAAGTGGGGAACGGGAAGAGGGGAAGTGGATAAGCTAGAGGGAAGTGGGTAAGGGGGAGAGAGGAATTGGGTAAGTTAGAGGGAAGTAGGTAAGGAAGAGAGAGGAAGTGCGTAAGGAGCAGAGGGGAAGTGGATATAAAAGAGAGAAATAGGCAAGGAAGAGGGAAATGGGTAAGGAAGAGAGAGAGCCGGTAAGAAAGAGGAAAGAGAGGAAAGTGGGTAAGGCAAAGAGGAAATAGGCAAGGAAAAGTGGAAATGGGTAAGAAAGCGAGGAAGAGTGGGCAAAGAACAAGGAAAGTGGGCAAGGAAGAAGGGAAAGGAAAAAATAATGAGACAAAGAAGGGCGGAGAAAGAAGTTTGAATAAGAGGGAAGAGGGAGATGGGTAAGAGGGAAGAGTTGGGGGGGGGTGA
>NC_051406.1:21290166-21290381 GCF_015228065.2 Penaeus monodon
AGGGGGCAAAATAGGAAAACTGAGAAAAGGGGGCGAGGAGTTGGGAGTGGAATATCTCTCTCCCTCTCGCTATTTTGCCTCTTAGATCATTTTTATTTCGCCGAGATTAGAAGAGGCCGTGCAGACTCTTTCAGAAAGAAGAGGCGAAATACGCTGATAGGCAAAATAATCTTCAAAATAAAGCAGATGTGAAGGCAGAGGAAGACAATTTGGCC
>NC_051406.1:21292370-21292541 GCF_015228065.2 Penaeus monodon
CCAAACGCGTCACAGGGGAGGGCATCGCACAGTAATCCGGGGAAATTTAACTCGAAATATTAACTCTCCCTCCTTCTGTATACTGCGTCTTAGGGGTACTCGGGCTTAAGTGCGAAAGCTTTTGTTCTATCTTATTTTTACGCTTTTACTCTTTCTTCTTTTCTCTCTGTT
>NC_051406.1:21293052-21293154 GCF_015228065.2 Penaeus monodon
ACCCCCATAACGTATAGATCTTATAAGGCCTTACCTTCTCGACCTCACGCCTTGCCATGGAGATCACTGGATTTTGTTCTTTAGTCTGTTCTTGGGAATTTG
>NC_051406.1:21295357-21295441 GCF_015228065.2 Penaeus monodon
GTAAATGGTTAATTCAGCATTTGAATCATATTCCCTATGAAATCATTTTAGTGTAAAATGTGATGATGATCATATTAAAGAATG
>NC_051406.1:21296698-21297553 GCF_015228065.2 Penaeus monodon
CATGCTCCATCACACGCGCAATCCCCCCACCACACATTTCCTTAACACATTACTGAGTCTTCTTTTACCCTCTTGCCTCGCCAGAGACACGTTCCCATTCCTCTTCCTCTTGCCCAATTCCCAAGGGCATAAATATTTATCATCTCTTCCCATATACGCCACGCTTCTCTTTATTTTTTCGCCTTGCTTTCGGAGGGACATCAAGATATTTATTACCTCTTGCCTCATTTAATACACTGCATATCGAGCTTTTCTTACCCATGCTTACGAAACTGTACATGACTCCCCCTTCTGGTACGCACGCTTTCTAGGACGTAATGCCATTATTCTTACCTATCTCGCGTGCTCCACTTCTTCTCTCTCCTTACCACTTTCTAAGGACCTCCAAAGGGATTACCTCTCGCCACATCTTAAAACCCTCCAAATCTTTCGTTAACCCACTTCCTAAGGACTTCAAAAGGATTACCTTTGCCCAGCTCGCACACCCAAATCTTCGTTACCCTTCCTAAGACTTCAAAAGGGTTACTCTTGCCCTCTCGCACACTCCCAAATCTTTCGTTTACCCACTTCCTAAGGACCCAAAAGGATTTCCTCGTGCCCCTCTCGCACCTCCAAACTTTTGTTTACCCACTTTCTAAGACATCAAAGATTTCCTCTTGCCCATTTCGCACGCACTCCGCAGACTCTCCATACTGTCTATTGCTGTCCACTCTCGCCAAGTACAATCGATGCTTTTTTTTTTTTAAAAAATTTTTTTTTGTTTTGTCCGCTCACGCAAGTTGGCCCGAACTGCTTTCCTGTGTTTCGCCACGACCTTGGCTGCACACCTAATCGACTCTTTTTCCTGTGTTCGTT
>NC_051406.1:21297881-21298475 GCF_015228065.2 Penaeus monodon
TATTTTTTACTTATATATTAGTGGTGCATCTTTTTCTCCATTTTCCTTTTTTTCTGGCTTTGGCCACTGTTTTAACTCGGCCTCTCCTTCCCTTAAATACATACACTCCACTATCTTTTTTCTTTATCCATCCTTCCTTCTTCACCCCCTCTGCTCGCTCTCTCTCTCTCCCTCTTCCATCTCTCTCTCAGTCGCTCATCTCTCATCCCTCTCTCATCATCTCTTCTCCCTCTCCTCTCATCTCTCTCTCTCTCTCTCTCCTCTCTCTCTTTCTCTTCATCTCTCCCCCCCCAGCCATTTTCTCCTCTTCGTCTATATTTCCTGATATATCTATCTGTCCTTACCTATCTATCTCTTTCGCTTGTCCATATAAACCCCACTGTCTCCCTCTTTTCCCCCATACCCCCTTACATCCAAGCTCCCTCCCCCTCCTCCCATTTCTTTCCCCTTTTTCGCCTATTTCCACCCCTTTCTGCCCTCTCTCGTCTCGCCCGATCCCTCGCTTCTCTCTCCCACGCCCTCTTTTCCCACTCCCAATTCCCCTTCCCAACTCCTCTCCTCAACTTCTTCTCCTTCTACTGCGCCCAACTCATT
>NC_051406.1:21299047-21299197 GCF_015228065.2 Penaeus monodon
ATGGCTGTCGGGCGTGGAGGCGCCGCGGAGAGGGTTACGCCCCTTGTGCTCCCATGGCTTGTATTTACTTCTGCTCGTGTTAGCATGATTTCACACTGCCTTACTTCTCGCGTCTCGTCGCTCTCCTTTCGTTCGGCCGTGTGCTTTGTT
>NC_051406.1:21299354-21299418 GCF_015228065.2 Penaeus monodon
TGTCTTTATCTGTTTCTCCCTGATTAAAAACAAAAATCAATTGTTCTTCTCTATTTTCTTGAAG
>NC_051406.1:21299546-21299783 GCF_015228065.2 Penaeus monodon
ACAGGACTCAATATCCCTCCGAACTTCCAGCGAAACGAAACATTTCGGAACGGCGCGCGCGAAACAATGAAACCCTCCCCGGATGCATCTATTAATTCAGAATATTTTATCCATTACGTCATTAATGGATTAAACATTGATTAAGCACACCATAGCACAAATTGTCCCATAGGTATGCTCATCTGTGCGACGGTGAGGATGATACATGTCCTTGAGTATTAACCCCGACTGCTCTGA
>NC_051406.1:21299960-21300328 GCF_015228065.2 Penaeus monodon
GGGAGGATGCAAATAGTGTTGTATAGTGTAATAGGGATATGAGTATGGTGGCGATATGGGTGCAAGCGGAGTTTGGTGAAGTATGGTGGAAGTAGTCTGAGGTATGGCGAACATGGTGTGGTGTGGATGGAAATAGTGACTTATGATAGTGACTTATGTGAGTGGGAATTTCTGGTGCGATATGGTGCAGCGGGATTGTGACGCAAGGCTTGTATATGCTTTAGAGTTAAAATTGAGGATAACAACACGTGGCTTAGTATGGTGAATTGAGGTTAGTGACGTTTATCTTGTAGGTGGAACGAGGAGGGTGACGTCTGAACCTGACCAGAAAAAGTAGGATAAGGAGTAATGCCGAGTTGTAAAGTGGG
>NC_051406.1:21301365-21301681 GCF_015228065.2 Penaeus monodon
CTGGGGGGGGGGTGAAGTGGGATGGTTTCAGTGTGCTGCGGGAAACAGGATAAGTTATTGACTGAAACACCCAATATACACACCATAGACATGACTTCAAAGATTGGAAACTCGATTACATGACACACGCTAAACATGATGAGAATCGATGGTGCGCGCTGAAAAGCGAGGGGAAGAGAGGTGAGGCGAGAAGATGAAATGATCATGAAGAAAAGTGCGCTTGAGCGTAGGCCTAAGATCCTATGACTGTGTCCTCTCTGTCCTGTGGGATGTGCGCCTCGCGTTCGCTTGGAATAGGCTAGGTGAAATAGAGGAA
>NC_051406.1:21302790-21302894 GCF_015228065.2 Penaeus monodon
TGAAGCAAGCCCCCGATAAACCATCTGTGGCAAATTGGTCCTTCATTTTCCTCCGAAGGCAAGTCGCTCTTTCGCCTGCCCGCCCGGTCGCCTCGCCGCGCGTC
>NC_051406.1:21303479-21303791 GCF_015228065.2 Penaeus monodon
CTGATCGTTCCCCTCGTAACTCCCAGTCTCTTATTCCCTTCCGGAGGAGTGTCTCGTCTTCGCTCCCTTGTCATTTCCCACTTCGCGGCAGTAACACCGTATATTTATTTTTGTTCGTTCATTTTACCTTCATAATGTCCCCACGATGATTTATTATCTCTCTCGTGTACTCCTCAACCTCGTATTAATTATCTGACCCATCCTTCTTCCCCCGTTTATCTTTTCTATCTCCTCTCATCCTTATCTCGTTCTCATATACTCAGTGGTGCGACTCCCTGCTAGCACTTGCTCTGCTCTCTAGCGTCTTCCGGC
>NC_051406.1:21304082-21304317 GCF_015228065.2 Penaeus monodon
CATCCCTTTTTTGCTTCCCAAAAAAAAAAAAAAACCCCCCCCCCCCTTTTTTTGAATTAAAAAAATTCTACTCGGGGGGTTTTTTGGGGGTTTTCTTTTTTTCCCCCCAAAAAAATTTTTTTTTTCAATTCATTTTTTTATTTTTCTCTTAACCGTTTTCGGGAAAATTTTTTTTTCTTTTTCTGTTAAAAAAAATGCCTTTTGTATCGTTCTAATAACAAAACACTCCCCAAAA
>NC_051406.1:21305426-21305557 GCF_015228065.2 Penaeus monodon
CCCCACTTGTAAACACAACTAGTATCATTCTGCACTTATGCTGGTCAACAATTCATTAATGACACTTTAAGAAATAATTACTGTGGATAGACTTTTGAATCTCGGAGCTTTTCTTTGGTTATTTTTTTATC
>NC_051406.1:21308730-21308999 GCF_015228065.2 Penaeus monodon
CGCAATATAAGAGGTCAAAGATCAGCTTCTGCATTTTTTTTACAAATGTTGCAATGCCACTGCATGTAAGGGCGCTTATAGTAGAAGTATTGATTCGACTCTAGTTTCGGTAGTAAATGCAGTGATAGTGGATGTTGCAAATGCGTAGATAACAATCACCATAAACGTAGTAATAGCGATATAAGATAAAAGAGTGATAACAGAGAGAGGGCGAATAGTACGAAACCATTGTATGAATATCAGCGTCGATACAGAGGACACAAATGCAT
>NC_051406.1:21309045-21309206 GCF_015228065.2 Penaeus monodon
AGGTTCGCTACATGTTCACACACCCTTTCAAATGTCCATTGCGCCCCTATGTCCAACATGCAACACAGCTCGTACCGCGGGTTGCAACAATGCTCGAAAATAAATGCAGGATTCCTGTGCAGCATCATACGCCATCGTTTCATCATTCTCGGACTGGCAGT
>NC_051406.1:21309260-21309356 GCF_015228065.2 Penaeus monodon
ATGATAAGAAATCGACAGGTGATTTAAATCGATTTTATCATAAAAAAAATAAAAAAAAATAGATACAAAATATGAAAATGCTAAGGACAAGAGAAA
>NC_051406.1:21311390-21311671 GCF_015228065.2 Penaeus monodon
GACCGTTGTTAGGCTTACTAATGAGACAGAAGGGAGTTGATTTGTCGCTCCTTTTTTTATGGCATCTTAATTAAAAGTTATGGAACAGATTCCCGGCTGAGTTTATTCCCCGGGACTAGATGAGGAATTTATTCGTGCCATTTTTGGGGGAAGAAAGTGAATTGTAAGTTTCCCCGGCAGTCTGTTTTAAGCATTTCTCGAGTCTGATTATAATCGCGTTCTGTGATTTTTTTTTTTCTTTTCCGTGGAGGTGAAATATAGTTTTAAAAATGTTTTAATGG
>NC_051406.1:21311755-21311948 GCF_015228065.2 Penaeus monodon
GCTTTCAAACTGTCTTTTCATATTCGATATCTCTGCGTTTAGCTTTTTTTTTTGTCTCTCTATGTGTGTTTGATTTTATTTTTTCTGTGGTTCTCTTTTGGTCTCTTATTTTCACTGACTTTCTCTTTATTTCTCCTTTTCTCCGCCTTTTAATGTCTGTTATCTATAGATTTTCTGTTCATTTCTATCAATA
>NC_051406.1:21312007-21312091 GCF_015228065.2 Penaeus monodon
GTCCCCCCACTCATCATCCCCCCTCCCCCCAACGTCCCTCCTCCTCCCCCCCAATCAACCCCTTCACCCCACTAATAATCACGT
>NC_051406.1:21312119-21312293 GCF_015228065.2 Penaeus monodon
TCATACGACGCATAAAAGATGAAGATGATTTATGACGTTCAACAGGATTAAACAAACAGAGTTTATTGCCGGCATTTGGCTAAGTGATTTGTACCTCCAATTATAATCCTATTTGATACAAGAACGCTTTATCAACGGATTTAAGAGGAGGTTAAATGCGCTTGGTGAACTCAT
>NC_051406.1:21312326-21312414 GCF_015228065.2 Penaeus monodon
ATTGGCGAATCGGATGCTTTGGGGATTAGCTTTTCGGTAGATTGGTGGATCTTTTTTTTTGGTGGATATGGTGGATTGGCGAGACGGC
>NC_051406.1:21312446-21312677 GCF_015228065.2 Penaeus monodon
AATTCATTGGTTTAATCAGCTGTCTATTAGCGATTCGGTGGACTAGCGTTTCAGCGAATCGCTAGCTGAAAAGGTCGATGGATTGGTTAATTCCTTGATTGGCTAATCGTCATATTACTCGGTGGATGATTTGGTCTGACGTGTTTATGCTTCCCCGTTATTCGATATTTTTGAGGTTTGTTTTTTCGTTCCCGTTGCTTTGGAGGCGAGACTCCGGAATCCGAAGCGATC
>NC_051406.1:21313657-21313753 GCF_015228065.2 Penaeus monodon
CTCTCACCGTCCTAATATTTCCTCATTTTCTCTTTTTTTCACAAACTACCTAGTATCTCATTTACTTTTCTTCTCTCTCTCGCCGTCGCCTTTACC
>NC_051406.1:21313796-21313865 GCF_015228065.2 Penaeus monodon
GCATCTGACTCCATTAATTTCCTCGTGTATTTCCCTCTTATCTAATTATCTTTTACTACGCTTCTTGCA
>NC_051406.1:21313947-21314704 GCF_015228065.2 Penaeus monodon
CCACTCTCCCCCTTTTTATCCCGTCTTTTGATCTCTTTATTCTTTCCTTTATTCTGTGTTATCTGTCCATTTTCTGAATATTTAAAATAAGAATTAATTTATTGATGATCACAAAGTACGAGGTCTCTGAAGGTACTTTATATGATAAAAAATAAGATTATGATTAAGTTCAGATCTCTGTTATTCCTGGAATATTCACTTTTCATATTTCAAAGTCTGGCAGATTAGTATATGTCATATTTCGCACATAAGTGTTTCCTTTATTTTTTTCTGAATAACATCTTATATATTCAAAAGATCTCATATCTAAAAGGGTTTTATCCTTTCGGCTTCAAAGATTTGTTTACCTTTTATACGATTTTTGCTTTTCATATTTCAAAGTACCTTTTATTCTTATTTTCATATTTTAAAGTACTTTTTCTTATTATTATATGTGAGAGGCTTTCATTTTTTTCACATTTCAAAGATTTTGATTATCAATTTTTTTCCCAAAGATTTTTTTACGTCACCTTTTTCGCATTTCTCATATTACCAAAGATTCCTATTTCCCGTATTTCAGACATTCGCCTTTTTTCTCTTTTGGAAGATTTTCAATTTTTCATATTATTTCAGAGGTCATTTGCTTTCATAAAACATTTTTCCTATTTCGAAGGATATTTTCACTTTCAAATGCTATTTATATTTCATTTTCAAGAGCGTTATTTCCCATTTTATTTCATCGGACGATATATAACCAGCTGTATCGAAATACAGCTGT
>NC_051406.1:21314998-21315064 GCF_015228065.2 Penaeus monodon
TCGAAATATTACGGAAATATGTACTTTAACTGGTCTTTTTCTCTCATCCCAAGAGTACTGCCATTT
>NC_051406.1:21316363-21316535 GCF_015228065.2 Penaeus monodon
ATCACTTTTTTATTCGAAATACGTGTCCTCATTTCGCCTGGAATAATTGTATAATTTAATGTCGAGGGTTTGTGACCAGGAGAGTGTATATATAACATTGTACACAGAGGAAACTGTTATCGCATGCCTGGAGGGGGATAGGCAGCGGGACGGAGGGGGGGAGATGGAAATG
>NC_051406.1:21316763-21317013 GCF_015228065.2 Penaeus monodon
CGAGAGCGACGTACCCAGCCATGCGGGTAAAAGCTCCTCATCAAACGCAAAAGCAAACCGTAAAATTTCATATATGTTGCAAAGGCCGCGATCCAGTCAACCGAAAACATTTGCAATGCAGTTTCCCTAACCAAATGAAACAACTTTTACCTGACTTTGCACAATGGGTTGTTGGCTGGGTTCATGTTTGCGGAATATGGTGGCGTGGCGAGGTTTTCCCATCCACCTATCCCCCAACCCCCCAACCCTC
>NC_051406.1:21317047-21317253 GCF_015228065.2 Penaeus monodon
GAGGGGGGCGGAAGGATAGAGAATTAAAAAAAAAAAAGTGAATAGTAAATATATTCATACTATCTATATGCTAATCAATATGTTTAAATGCCAATCACAACGGAAGCGCCGTTCTTTCGTGGCGTCGGTGAAAGCAGCACTGGAGGGGGGGGGGGGAGGAGGGAACGGCGGCCGCTCGCTCTTCCGCCGTGACATCATCCGCCAAG
>NC_051406.1:21320297-21320587 GCF_015228065.2 Penaeus monodon
GTGTGATCCAATACTTGAAACTAACCCTTCACCTCTACCCACCCCACCCCCACCCCCTCCATACCCCAATCCCGCACTCCTTACCGTGCCCCTCCCCCTGCCCCTTCCCCTGCCCTTCCCCCTACCATACCCTACCATCGTCCCCATGCCCCCTTAACCCATGATACTCCCCTTACCATCCCCCCTCCCCCTCCCCCCCTGGTCTTACCCCTTCCCGTCCCCTTCCCATCGCCCCCTACCCCCCCCCTCCCTACCTGTCCCTTTTGTTTTTACTCGTATGTTAACCTGGC
>NC_051406.1:21321014-21321738 GCF_015228065.2 Penaeus monodon
ACGCACTCGCCCGAAGAGAGACCATCGCTCATCGCCTTCGTATTTATGATGTTCGGATAAAGGGAGAATAATGAATGAAGTGTGATTAACGTGGTCCTACCTTCTCGTTCTGGAGGAGGGGGGGGAGGGAGGGAGGAGTGGGTGGGTTGGGTAGGGAGGGAAAGGGGGAGGTTGCTCTGGGGGTAAGGGGTAGGAAGGGGTGAGGGAAGAAGGGTGGGGGGAGGTTGATCTGTGGTAAGGGTAGGAAGGGAAGGGGGTGGGAGAGAGGGGGGGAGACTACTTCGAGGGGGTGGGGGTATGGGGAGGAGGCAAGCGGTAGGGAGTAAGGGGGCAAGAAAGCCTGTGGGGAGGGAGTAGGGGTAGGGGAATGGGGAGGGGAGCGTTGCTGTCTGGAAAAGGGTGGGGGTAGGGGGGGAGGGGTGACAAGGAGGTCAGGGGTCGGGGCACCGGGAGAAGGTTTACGTTAAGGGGGGGAGGGAGGAGGGTAGGTAGCAGGGTAAGGGTAAGACGGGAGAAGGAGGGAGGAAGGGAAGCGGGAAGGGGGAGGGGGAGGGGAGAGGGGAGAGGGGGGGACCTGCAAGATTCATTATGAAACAGGTTAGAACACCGGCTGGAATCAATGACGTGGAATTATTCATTTTAAACCCCATTCACTGAAGTCAAGAACAAAACTGGCACCCGACTAGGACCCGCCGCGAAGAAACGGGCCGGGGCGGAGCGCGCC
>NC_051406.1:21322701-21322880 GCF_015228065.2 Penaeus monodon
TCGGCCCAACCCCGAGCTTGCCTGAGCCTGGAGTCGTTCAGAGGCAAGACCATCTTTATTACGAGCTTCACTAAAGGATGCTGCAAGACATCTCCGAGAGTGGCTCTTGGCGGCGGAGATGAGGATGCTGCATGATGTTTTCTCTTCACCTCTCGCTCGTTCACTTTCTTTCTCTATAG
>NC_051406.1:21323292-21323372 GCF_015228065.2 Penaeus monodon
GCGAATAAGGAGGAGACGCTTTTAAACACAGACCATGTATCATTCCCGCCATCATCCGCAGTCCTAAAAACTCCTCACTG
>NC_051406.1:21323785-21324025 GCF_015228065.2 Penaeus monodon
TTAACACTTTTTTACTGCAGGCTATCGGACATCAAAACAATATGAAATATCATCGAAAAGGATCATTTAGCACCAAATAAGAAAAGAAAATTACAGACACTCTTACAGATCACGCATTGTTATTCTTTGCCAAATGAATGACACGAACTAAGATTCATTATGAAGTTACGTGAAGGTAAGATCGGCTAAAATCTCGAGTCATTAGATTGAATTTCCGGTGTTGATAGTTGGGAAGTAGTT
>NC_051406.1:21324385-21324714 GCF_015228065.2 Penaeus monodon
ATACCCCCCCCCCCCCCCGCCTGCTCTCTTAATCCTAGCCGTTCTGATGACTGCCACTGCATGCTAATTATACGTTCTGTGATCTGTTAATTACTGAGACATAAAAAACTTAATTGTGGCAAACACAAACAATTATTTTTTTTACTTAATGCATTGCGTAAACTGTAATTAGATATATGTTCATTATCTCCGCTAATGACTCTGATTTGACTTTGGGGAGGAAATGAAATATTAAGAATAGATAAATGGACTCTTAAAAGAGAAACGTCAGAGAAAAATTATGCGATTTTTTCATGGCAATTACTTGGTTTTCCATATGATGTGCAATC
>NC_051406.1:21324743-21325236 GCF_015228065.2 Penaeus monodon
CGTGAGGGAGGGGAGGGACTGGATATATAATGAAGAAATAAACGAATGAATTAATCTCTCCCTCTGCCCCCTCCTCACCCCCCTTCGTCTCTTCCCTCCCCTTTCTCCCTCTCGCCCTTCTCCTCCCTCTCTCCTCCCTCTCTCTTCCCTCTCTCCTCCCTCTCTCTTCCCTCTCTCCTCCCTCTCTTCCACTCGTCTCTTCTTTCACTTCATTTCTCTTCCCCATCTCTTCCTAATACCCTTCTCCTCCGCTTCCCTCTCCCCTCGTTCTTCTTCTTCTCCCTCCTTCATTCTACTCTCCCCCTATCCTCTCCCCTTCTCTCTCCTTCTCTCTCCGCCCCTTCTTCTCCTTCTCTCTCCGCCCCTTCCTCTCCTTCTCTCTCCGCCCCTTCTTCTCCTTCTCTTTCCACCCCTTCCTCTCCCCTCACACCCAATGCCACCACAAAATCCGAAATCAACCTTTTCCGCCATCAAGTACGCCCCCCCTTTTTTT
>NC_051406.1:21325300-21325492 GCF_015228065.2 Penaeus monodon
GGAGCGTCGCCTTCCACCCGGCGGGTCGTGAGCAGCTATTTATTAAGCGTCGTCAACTTTTGGAATGGGTAAAAATCCGGCGTAATTTTGACTAATTTATCGCAAAGGCCATATCGGACCATGCGATTGGAAAATTTTCTCCGCTCTGATTAAATTCTCAGACGGAGGAATTTTTTTTTTGTTGAGAGAAGA
>NC_051406.1:21325527-21325648 GCF_015228065.2 Penaeus monodon
CCGGACGAGTCTGGGTAAAAGATTTTCTTCGAGGTGTGGATATACAGGAGGAGGAGGAGGAACCTTGTTGTGTGCTTGTTTGTATGGGCAAGACTGTGGCTTATTTTGGTTGTTCAGCATT
>NC_051406.1:21326894-21327060 GCF_015228065.2 Penaeus monodon
CTCCTTCTGTGTGTCTCTCTCTCGCTCCCATTTTCTCACCTTCTCGCAATATGGCTCTTGGCCCGAACAATTTGAACATTATGATTTTTTTGGAAATCGAAGTTAGACAGGATCCAAGAAAGTTAGCAATGGTTATATATAATTTGTTAATGAAATGATATAGCTT
>NC_051406.1:21328931-21329043 GCF_015228065.2 Penaeus monodon
CGAAGCCAAAAGCCAATCTCTCTTTCACTCACGGAAACAAAAGTCGAACTAAAGGCGCCATGAAAAGCCATAAAGCCCAACGCAACGTAACGATCATTAACTGCCCATTAAA
>NC_051406.1:21329102-21329776 GCF_015228065.2 Penaeus monodon
ACCATCGCAAATTACCTCTCACGATTGATCGCTTGTTACAGTCATTAATCTGCCCCGTTAATCGGAACTATGTCTGCTCAAGTTGGCGAAATCTGGAAGGGGGGGAAAAAAGGGTGAAAAATTCCAAGATTCATGATTCAGTGTTGCTCTCGAAGATTCTATTGCGAGGTTTGTGCTGTGGAGGGGAAGGGTGGTGGGGGGGAGGGAAGGAAGGGAGGGCTGGGGGAGGGAGGGAAGAGATGGGTTGCGACGGTCATGGGGGGAGAGGGTAGGAAGGGGTGATGAGGGAGGGGTGATGGGTTAGGAGCGGGGTTAGGGGGTGGTAGGCAGGGATGATTGGAAATAGGGAGGTGTAAGAGGAAGTGACTGGAAATTGGTAGGTGTTAATGCTAGGTCTGGGAGGTGCAATTGGGGGTGATTGGTGATTGGGAGGTTTTGGACGAAAAAGAAAAGAGAAAGAAAGTTTAAAAAATGAATGAATGATAAGGTAAGAGGTTTGTTTGCATACGTCCGTCTGTCTCTCTGCCATTGCACCAAGAACGAAAATAATGACTGTTTTTTTTTTTCCTTTCGAGAGAGAGATTCGCCACCTGAGACTTTTATCTCTGTATGGAAAGTAGATATCCTGTTGAGAAAACGTATTTTTGGCGATGGTGCAGCGGCGGAAAAAAAAA
>NC_051406.1:21329865-21329968 GCF_015228065.2 Penaeus monodon
ATGGACATACGCTCACACCCATTTAGAGAATACTAGGCGCTCACTCACCCACGCACGCCAGTATACAAAGCAAGTCACGTCGTAAACACCATAAGGTGGACTA
>NC_051406.1:21330100-21330244 GCF_015228065.2 Penaeus monodon
GATCCTTATTATATCTGTGCCTCTTCTAATACGCTTATAATACGATGTTTGATGAGTTATTTTGGGATTAGGGTTGGAATATTGATTCGTGATCTACGCGATTTTATATGCATTTTAGAAATGGTGAATTAAAACATCCAGCGA
>NC_051406.1:21330381-21330966 GCF_015228065.2 Penaeus monodon
GCTTTTGTGAATTTGTATATTCCGATTATACGCATACTTATTTGTACATAATCTTTTTTATCTAATCAGTACATTTGTCCATCTGTATATCATTTGTAGACAGAAGAATGAGAAATAAGGAGAAACTAGTTAGACATTAAATGGGAAATAGGGAGAATTGAAGATATCAGAGCATACAAAAAGGGAATAGCGAATCGATGAAAAGCTCAATAAAAAAAAAGGAAACAGCATAAGAAAACAGAAACATAATAAAGAAAAGAAAAGGGGCATATGATAAAAACAACAACAATGTAATTCATATAAAACTAAGATAATCAGAATAGAAACAAAGAAAAAACGAGAAAAAAAACATAAAAGTAGGCAAAGGCAAGCAAGTGAACTCCTAGACACGTGCTCGTCGGCTCGCTTTGTTTACATACAACGGGGCGGAGAGAGCGGTGGGCGGAGCTAAAGAGGGGCCAGACACCACTGAATAAACAGCCACATATGGTCGCCCCTTCACGCCGGTGCTGGGTCCTCTTGAAAATATGGTTTCCCAAATCTGCTTGATTCTGGATGATTCTGTTATAGCTGTTTAGTTTCGCT
>NC_051406.1:21330991-21331115 GCF_015228065.2 Penaeus monodon
TTGAAAGTGTGGTGGGTACGTGAGAGGATGGGGATGGTATGTATTGCATTCTTGGGTTTGTTTGTTTCTTATTAAGGATTCACATTTTTTGTCTTCTGTTATTAGTTATAATGTCTATCTCTTC
>NC_051406.1:21333991-21335305 GCF_015228065.2 Penaeus monodon
GACAGATTTCTATTTTCAGTCCGTTTTCTTCACTTCTTCCTTTCTCTTTTCATTCTTCTTCTCTCATTTCCTTGTCTTTTCTCTGTTTTATTCTGTTATCTCTTTCTCTTCGTCTCCCTCGCTTTATCCCCCATTCAATTCAGTTTACGGCGTTTGTTTTTCTTTTTTACTTTTCTTATTTTCCCTGTTTCGTCTTATATTTCCTCTTCCTTTTCTTTTCTTTTTAATTTCTCCTTTTCTTTGTCATTCAAAATTTCTTTCTCTCATTTTCTGTCTCTGCCTCATCCACCCCTTTCTCACGCCATCTTCCCTCTCCTCTTCCGCCTCCCTTCTCCCATCCTTTCGTTCCCTATTTCTCATTTTCCGCTTCCCACCTCTCATCTCTTTTTCTACCTTCTTTTCTGTCTTTCTGCCTTCCATTCGTCCTTCTCTTCCGCCACCCTTTTGGCCTCCTTTCTCCCTTTATTCCTGTTCTCACTCTCCCCTCTCTTTTTCCATCTCTTCTCCATACTCTTCTTCCTCTCTCTTCTTTTACCTTTTTCCATCTTCTTCACTTCCTGTCGCTTCCACTTCTCTCTCCTTTCAATTGCCTCCCCTCTTTCACCTCTATCCTTCCCTCTCCTTTTCGTTGTACCCTCTCCTTTCCCTCTTTCTCTCCCCTCTCTGTCCATCCATCTCCCTTCTCCCTCCACCCTGGTCTTCCACACCCACTTCCACTTCTCTCAGCCTACTCCCCTCTCTTTTCACCTCACCCAAACCCCATCTCCTTCATTCCTCTCCCCTCTCCCCACACTTCCCTCGCACTCTCTCTTCACTCCCCTCACTTCTCCCCTCATTCCTCTCCTCTCTCCCCACACTGCCTGACTTCTCTCCTCACTCCCCTCATTCCTCCCCTTTCCCCACACACCCTCACCTCTCCCCTCACTCCTCTCCCTATTCCTCTCCCCTCACTCCCCTCATTCCTCTCCCCTCACTCCCCTCACCGCGCTACGGGTCCTTAGTCCCGGAGTTATTGCTGTAGGCAGGATTAGATTCTTATACCGGATTTATCATCAAAATGCTGTGCAAATTACGCCCCGACTGCTGTATATCATTTTAATTAGATCACGCTATGGTAGGAAAATTACCATATTTCATAACACGGAGGCTGTGACTGCTGCCGCCGCTGCCGCCCGGCCGGACTGGCGCGTAATAATGGAATATATGGGGGAGGAGGTTTTTATTCGGTATTTATTTTTCCTACGATTTTTTTACTACTTTTTTCCCTTTCTTTTTAACGTTTTTTTCCCGCGGTTCTTATTGTTAACTTGCACA
>NC_051406.1:21335656-21335857 GCF_015228065.2 Penaeus monodon
CACAAAACAGTTTTATTAGAAGCTGAATGGTACTGAAAGTGACTGCTATTACTGATACCTAATAATGATAACACTGACGCTCATTCGAGGGAAATAGTGCTGAGAATGGTGGCCACAGTAAGAAATTATCATCATTTACAAAGAAAGGGGAAACCGATAATTTGTGATTAAAGATTCCATACATTTTCTCGAATCAGTACA
>NC_051406.1:21337348-21337633 GCF_015228065.2 Penaeus monodon
CAGAAATAATAGTAAAAACCACATTTACACATGCAAAGGTCCATGACGTCATTTTACATAAAAAGCAGTTTGTTTGTTCTTTGTTCGAGAATCACAGCGAATGCGCAAATACACTATCTATGCAAATCTTTTTTATGTCCGGCGAATAACTTTTGTCTTTTACTCTGCGTGTTTCAGTTTGCATAGCTTTTTTCTGCATAACAGAAATCCAGTTTGTGGTGATTTCTCTTCTGCTGTGTGTGTTGTTTTATATGTATTTATTTAATCTGTAGGATCGTTTTTTTT
>NC_051406.1:21338607-21340222 GCF_015228065.2 Penaeus monodon
TCGCGCGTCCCGCCAAAACACCGCCGGCGATGAACAAGGCGCCTCACTAGCGAAGAGAAACATACCTTTAACCAAGAGCAAGCAACCATTAGCGAAGAGCAGTAAACCGCCAGCAAACAGCAACGAACCACTAACTAAGAGCGAACAAGCCATTAGCGAGCAGTGGAAGTAGCAGCCAAGAGCTAGCGAAACCCCGCTAACGAACAGCACGACAGCCATATTCGGGGCCAGCGCACCAGTGCCACATCTCGGCCTCGCTCATGATCACAGGCTCGAGTGCTAGGGAGGGTGCCAAGCTTCCCTCTCGCCCGAGTGCCATCATCTGGCGACGCCCCCTCCCCCCTACTCTGCACTCCCCTTACCCAGCCGTTCACCCTTGTGAACGTCCTTCCTCCTCTCCCCCCCCATCCTGCACTCCTTTCCCCATACCTCCTCCCCTTCTCTCTATCCCCCTGCCATCCTTACCCGTTCCCTAACCCCTTAACCCCAACTCCCTTCACCATCCCCCGCCACCCACCTTAATCCCCCCTACCCCTTAACCCCAACCCATCCTCCCTACACACCCAACTCCCCCACCTTCCCCCTCCCCTTCCCCACCTTCCCCCCCACCCCCTTCCGGCCCGACCTGTCACCCGAATTACTCCAATATACCATCATAATCGCGCTCTCCCGACGAGCAAGATTATCACAGGTCAAACAAAGGAGTGACGGCGAGAGTGGCTGTGACAATATACGCTGATATTAGCCGTGGCTGTTATTGCAAGATAGCACTGAATGCGACCAAGATACCACTGTATACACGGCTAATATATGGGCTTGCGCGACCGCCATTCTTATTATGCCTTGCTGGAGAGACCGAGAGCGCAGGTCGAGGGTGGAGGGAGGTGGAGGGGCGTGGAGGGGATGGAAGGAGGGAGGAAGGAAGGAAGGTGGTGGAGGGAGGGTGGTGGAAGGAGAGAGGGGGGAAGGTAGTGGAGGGAGATGGAGGCTGTAGAGGGAGGGTGGAGGGTGATGGAGGGAGGAGGGAAGAAGGTGGAGGGTGGGCGATGGAGAGAGAAAGAGGGGAGGCTAAGGGGGAATGGTGTAAGGAAAGGAAGGGGGGAGGGAGTTAAGAAGGGAGGCGGAGGGACGGAAGAAGCGGGGAGGGTAAGTGTGAAGGGTAGCGGAAGGAGGGAAGAAGACAGGGTAAGGTGGAATGAAATGTAACGTGTGGAGGGAAGGGCAAAGGGTGAGGTTGGAGGGAAGGGGCAAAGGGTGAGGTTGGAGGAAGGGCAAAGGGTGGAGGTTGGGGGAAGGGCAAAGGGTGAGGTTGGAGGGAAGGGCAAAGGGTGAGGTTGGAGGGAAGGGCAAAGGGTGAGGTTGGAGGGAAGGGCAAAGGGTGAGGTTGGAGGGAAGGGCAAAGGGTGAGGTTGGAGGGAAGGGCCAAGGGTGAAGTTGGAGGGAAGGGCAAAGGGTGAGGTTTGCGGGAAGGGCAAAGGGTGAGGTTGGAGGGAAGGGTGAAAGAGGAATCGAAGGAGCTGGAGGGTCAATAAAGGTCAGGAGAATGCAGAACGGGATAGAGAAAGTGGGGGCACAGAAGGAGGGAAACGAGAAATGGAAAGCCGGAGGTTTGTCA
>NC_051406.1:21340318-21340507 GCF_015228065.2 Penaeus monodon
ATTCTCTCACTCCCTCCCACAAGTACAAACACAGACGTTGTACATATTACTGAAAAAGCGACATATTACCAGAACATTAAAAAAAAAACTTCCCGGCATCGAAATAATGTTTGGGCTTTGTGAATTAACGATAATTCGACGGTTTCGGTTATGACGTATGAAGCGAAATCAAAGGATTTAGCTGACAAC
>NC_051406.1:21340816-21341799 GCF_015228065.2 Penaeus monodon
CGCACTACAAACTCACTTCAAACGCATTTCAATTTAACCGCAGACTCTTCATTAAAACTCATTATAAACTCTCCACAGACTCACCTCAAATTCAACTCACTACAATTCACCTCAAACTTACCTCCAATTCACCACAAATTCATTTCAGACTCTCCACAAACTCACCTCAAACTCACCTCAACCTCACCTAAAAACTCATTATAAACTTACCACAGACGTACCACAAACTCACCTCGAACTCATCTCAAAATTATCTCACTCACCTCAAACTCACCAAAAATCACGGCAAACTCACCACAAACTCACCTCAAACTCACAATCGCTTCCCCCGCTCACCACAAACTCACCTCAACCTCACCTCAAACTCAAAATCGCTTCCCCAGCTCACCCCAAACTCACACCAATTTCACCTTAAGCTCATCACAAACTCACTTCAAACTTCAGGACAAACTCACCTTAACCTCACCTTAACCTTACCTCAAACTCACCTCAAACTCATCATAAACTCACCTCAAACTCACCTTATCGTCACCTCAAACTCACCATAAACTCACCTCAAATTGGCAATAAATTTACCTGAAACTCACCTCAACCTACCATAAAGACATCTCAGCCTCATCTCAACCTCATAACAAACTCACCTCAAATTCGCCACAAATTCTCCACAAACTCACCTCAACCTCACCTCAGCCTCACCACAAACTCACCTCAGCCTCACCACAAACTCACCTCAACCTCACTTCAAGCTCACCTCAACCTCACTTCACCCTCACCTCACCCTCACCACAAACTCATCTCAGCCTCAATCACCCCACCACCAGTTTGCAACATCCACTATCACTGCATTTACTACGAAACTAGAGTCGAATCAATACTTTACTATAAGCGCCCTTACATGCAGTGGCATTGCAACATTGTAAAAAAAAATGCAGAAGCTGATCTTGACCTTTATATTGCGCATCTGGTCAAGTGATTGCTGATTC
>NC_051406.1:21345257-21345414 GCF_015228065.2 Penaeus monodon
CAATTTTACAAGCCACTGTATATATCTTCTGATAAAGAAATAACCAAAAGAAAAGCTCCGAGATTCAAAAGTCTATCCACAGTAATTATTTCTTAAAGTGTCATTAATGAATTGTTGACCAGCATCAGTGCAGAATGAAATACTAGTTGTGTTTACA
>NC_051406.1:21346041-21346340 GCF_015228065.2 Penaeus monodon
CGCCAAACAACAAATAAATCGAAGCCAATCAGACACATCCTCAATACAATCCCCTACTTGGCGCTTTATTTCTGTGTATTGGTCGTTCCTCCCACCTAAAACAATCCCGGGCCCCCACACATGACACTCCGGCTCGGTAGCACCCCGTTAGAATATGAAGATGGTGTGTGTAATATGCATCCTGGTAACAAATGCTACCAATGTGCCGGATGGTCTCCGCCGAATATTGTCTGTTATTGGACCTCGTCTCGATCGGCGCGCTATGGCTCCGGCTTGGGTTTCCGATGAGCACTCGCAAC
>NC_051406.1:21346449-21346516 GCF_015228065.2 Penaeus monodon
ATCCATGACGGTGTGTATTTTTAACCGTTTTTATTTGAGAAAGGTGATGACACTCGTTCTATTTTTT
>NC_051406.1:21346540-21346615 GCF_015228065.2 Penaeus monodon
GAGTTAGCAGGAACGAAGTCGATGAGGGCGAATCGTATGTTGCCGTCCAGGGTTAGTAGCTAGAGCGGCGAGACA
>NC_051406.1:21346644-21347228 GCF_015228065.2 Penaeus monodon
GCCCCTCAAAAGCGGGTCTACCTATTCGAAGATAAAAATCGGCCATTGCCATACTCAACACGCCATCTTCATACATTTATATGTTAGCCACCTGACTCCTGGGCAGTCGGTGGCTGTGAGCACGGGATAATCAACCAACTGGCGTAACCACGTAAGAGTCGTTTTACCCTCGCAGTAGACGCGGTGGGATAAGCCCCGGCCTTGTGGGGTATTAGGAGAGGACGGGGGGAGGAAGGGGAGGGAGGGGGAGGAGCGGGGGGGAAACAGCTGCGCGAAACAAAAAGAGAAAATGGGGTATTATTGGTAGCCGCAAGATGATGTGGAATTGATTTTGTAACAGATATAAATGACGTGTTCAATATTGGCTTCCCCTCTGTGGGATATATATAGGATTTTGACACTCCCTAATTCTCGACCATTACTAATAATTTTTGGGAGCAAAAAAATATGTCGTGTTTGTATTTTTTGTTATTTTATATATAGAGTTCCAAGTCTAGGTTTTGCTAAGATATAGCAACAAATAAATACAAATTCGACCTTTTCCACTTTGTCTTAACCTTTACGTTTCTCGTATAGAATTTTCT
>NC_051406.1:21347360-21347782 GCF_015228065.2 Penaeus monodon
TTTCTTTTCTCTTTCTCTTTCTCAGTTTATTATTTTTTTCGAATATTTAGCAACTATGTTTTGATATTTTAGTTTTCCAAAACAGAGCATGATTTCTTTTTATCCTTTTTATTTAATAAAATTTGCTGGCAAGTTCCTGTTCTCCTTTTCATAGCCTACCGTACTAAGTAGGCTATGAATGGATAGACACACAGTATCTGAATGATAAACGTAATATCTGTTTGTGTGTTTTTCATCACAAGAAGGGAAAAAAAAGTATTGGCTTAATTTTTTTAAGTATCTAAACTTCCCCTGAGAGTTCTCAGAAAAAAAATCGACGAGAACACGCGAGAAGTCGGGAGTAAACGCGGTCTTTCTTATTTCTAATATAATATAATATCGGTGGAACGTAACGATGACCAGGGTGCCAGCGCACATTCGGG
>NC_051406.1:21352250-21352828 GCF_015228065.2 Penaeus monodon
AGTGATATTGAGAGGGGGGGGGGATTTACTGTGGGAACAGCTTGCCTTCCATGCCACCCCCCAGACCAGTGCACAAAAACGGACACTCTAGCGCTACTCAGAGCGATGACGTAATTCGAGAAGTGGTAAGTCTCGATCTGCGTTGAGCACGGTTTTAGTAATCACCTCTGACAGTGGGAGAAGCTTCGTCCCACATTGGATAGCTATTTACCTTACTAGGTGTTTGAGGCTCAGGGCTGTGGAAAGCCTAACAAGTGGACTGTAAAACCCAAGCACCAAGCAAGAAAGTAAATAAAAAATAAATGAATAATTCATGTAATTCAGATGTTGGTACACAAGAGCCCGACCAACTTATGCTGATATACAGCAGTGGAAAACAGTGGACTGAGAGTGGATATCAGAGTCCTTCAGGAGACTTTCTCTTCGGAAAAACGATTTCACCTTTTTTCTAACACGGTAAAGCTGCAGAGAAACAGTCAGAATCAAAGCATTTATTTAGCTATATAATAGTAATATCAATGTAAAAAATGCATTTATTTAGCTATACCATAGTAATTACAATGTAAAAAATACATATA
>NC_051406.1:21353255-21353583 GCF_015228065.2 Penaeus monodon
ACATGGCTAGGCCCTCCAGGAGTACAACTCTCTTAGGAAGATCCATTATAAAAATTATATTTATGTTGTAACTAAAGAATAAATACATATAGAATATATTGCATGAGCATTAAACATATATTATAAGGGTATTGAACGTATCACATGAAGTATATATGTATATCATTTACCTTGTAAGTACTTTAACCAGACAGTTTACAAAGCTAGGTCGAGAGTTGGAGCATCGCGAATTGAAGCACTAAAAGGCTGACCAGAAAAAAAAGCGCTAAATGCATAACGCAAACAGACAGATAGAGGAAAATATTAATCATCATACTGAGATAACAAG
>NC_051406.1:21355381-21356995 GCF_015228065.2 Penaeus monodon
AAAGCCTAAGTATTGTCTTAATTTGTGTTTAGATGAAGAAATTGTTATGACATTTCTTATTCTCTCAGGCAGATTGTTCCACAATACCGCACTGTGATAAACGATGTTTGACCTTGATTGTTGAGCCTGTGCAAATGGGACAATCAGGAGATCATTGTGTCTCCTAAAACATCCCTGATTAGTTCTAAAACTAAGCATTTATACATTTGAAAATGCGTAAGCAACAATATACATTTTTTCACTGAGTTTAAAAAGATCAGCGAATCCTTCAACCTTTTTTAGTCCTAGAATTGTACGAAAATTTCGTACTATACATGGAGGTTTTAAGGTGTTTTTATGCGTTGCTTCCCAAACCGTTTGGCAATAAGTTAAATGAGGGTATATAAGAGAGGTGTAAATCGATTTCAAAACGTGTTCATTTAGTGTTTGTTTTGAATGGTACATTAGGCCACATTGTTTACTAATTTTCGATTGAATGTGTTTTATATGGTATTTCCAACTCAGCTGGGGATCTAAATAAATGCCAAGAAACTTCGTTGTTAATTAACGTTTTATCACAGAGGTTCCTAGTGTGATGTTTAGGAGGATAGTTGGTATTCTTTTATTACTATGAAATATCATGCAATGAGTCATGCCTACATTTGGGGTCAGTTTATTTAGCAAAATCCACTTCCTGATACCAATTAATTCATTATTTGCTACATTTATTAATTCCTGTATGAACTGTTTGGAGAGAATGTACACGTATCGTCTGCATATGTAATGGCACTGAATCTAAAGGAGTTAACTATGTCATCGAGAGAGAAAGAGAGAGAACAGGGCCGAGAATTGAACCCTGAGGAACACCGTGACTAATGGGATTTTGAGAAGATACGTGTCTGTCGAAACAGACAGAGTGCCTCCGTTTTGTTAATTATAAAACAATCCAATTTACGTCGGATGCAGTAGTGTTCGCATTTAAAATATTATTACAGAAGTCAATGATGGCTGATTCAATAGATCTGCTTCTCATGAAACCATACTGAGATTTGTTTATTACATTTTCGGTCTAAAAAATGAGTTGGTTACACATAATCTTGCTAAATGTAACAAAAACAGATACAGGTATGAAGTTCTCTGTAGGACATCTATTTCCTGACTTTAAAAAAGAAAAAAACTTTACCTATGTTTAGTTCATCTGGGAAAATGCCAGAATTAAAGGAGGAAGTTATTATATGTTTTAGTTATTATATGTTTAAGGTAATTGGAAGGATTTGTTCAATCAAAGTCATAGGGATATTATCATAGCCCGGACTTGAGTTTTTTTTAAGCTGTTAACAATATTAATTATTTCCGAGTCAGTGATGGGGTGTAGACACATCTGATTGTCATTTCTGGGGCCCCCAAAAATCCTTTCATATAAAGTTTGTTTGGTTTATTATCGTTATTTCTAGCAAGAACGTTATCAAGCATTTTCCGTGTTTTCTTAGGGTCATTTCTGTTTTTTTTATTTCGTTTAGCATCTCTAATGATGTAGTTTAAACGATTAAAGGCAGTATGTTACTGGCCATTTAGTGTACTTTTTCTAAAGCTTGTTTTTCTCTAATTAAAGTCTTTATTTCACTTGTAATATAT
>NC_051406.1:21357272-21357429 GCF_015228065.2 Penaeus monodon
CGGAATCCATCTTAAAAACTGAGTAGAGAAGGAAATGATCTGATATGTTACAGTAAAAGATTTCGCTATCAACAAGACGAGAATCTGTGAGTAGGACCTTAAATTTGCTGTGAAGAATTCACTGTTAATCACAATAGGACTGTTTAGGAAGGGGCAG
>NC_051406.1:21357947-21358046 GCF_015228065.2 Penaeus monodon
TTGGATGGTGGGTGAGAGAATGGTGAAAAGACAACAAGTATCAGAGTTAAGATGTAAAATGAAAAAAAGAAACACAAGATTTTCATTTTGAAAAGAACT
>NC_051406.1:21358108-21358365 GCF_015228065.2 Penaeus monodon
GACTAACAGTAGATACACCAAAGCCTCCATGGACATCAGCGTATAAGCTCTATTCTCACTACCTCCACCTCGCTCCCCCATCTTTCCCCAACATTCTCCACCCCCTCCACACGACCTCCAACAACTTCCACTCCCATAGCACAGAAAATTGACGAAAATGACGACAAAACAAACGAAGATATTCCTCAAACCTTCCTCAGCCCCTTACTTCACTCCCCCCAACACCCCCGGTCCCCCCAACCCACAGCCCCACAAAC
>NC_051406.1:21358435-21359348 GCF_015228065.2 Penaeus monodon
GGACGAGAAAGAAGAACGTAAGCGATAAAGATAGGTATAAGAAATCAAGCAAGAAGATATTAGTGACAACGATAGCAGAGTCATAAGTCATGCCATCAGAAAGCAATTACCGACGAACGGCTGCACGGGGGATGGGGGGAGGGTGGGGGGAGGAGGGAGGGAAGGGGCGAGAGGAAGGAGGGGGCGAAGGGGAGGGAGAGGGCGAGGAGGAGGGAGAGGGCGAAGAGGAGGGAGAGGGCGAGGAGGAGGGCGGGGGAGGCGAAGGGGATGGTGGAGAGCGGGGTAGGAAGGATGGAGGAAGGGAAAGGAATGGAGAAGGAGGGCGGGATGGAGGAAAAGGAAGGGGGTAGGATGGAGGGAGGGGGAGGGGGGGGGGAGAGTAGCAAGACTGGGTAGGAGGGAAGGGGAAGACAGAGGCGAGTTGGTTGAGGGGGGTACAGGAGGACGGGGAGGGGGGAAGTGGAAGTGGAACTAGGTAGAGTGGGGGTGGGGGGGAGGGAGGGGAGGGAGGAGGGGGTTGAGGGAAGAGGAAGTGGGGAGGACGAGGATCTGGCGAGGGAGGCGAGAGGGGGGAGGATGGGGGAAGCGAGCGAAGGAGGGGGCGAGCGAGTTCCTCTCCTGGACCGCCCTTCCTGTTAGATCCTCGACACAAAGAGGGCTGTGTCGTTGCTCGGTCGTGCTTTTTTGTTGTTGTTGTTGTTGTTATGGTCGTTGTGTTTTTGTTGTGTCGTTTAGTCTATCTTATTGTGTTTATGTTTTCCCTTTGTTTTCTTGATGTTTTGTTGTCGTGGTGAAGGATTTTGTTGCGTTGAGTTGTTGTGATGGAGGGTCTCAATCGTGTCTTTGTCGTGCCGATAAAAATGTTTTTGTTATTTTTGTTGTCCTTATCGTGATGAAGGCTTGTTTGAGTCCA
>NC_051406.1:21359385-21359670 GCF_015228065.2 Penaeus monodon
GAAGCTTTTGTTGTCCTGAATGAGGTAATTTTGTAGTTTTAGGAGAAGTACCTTCGAATATATGTTGTTGTTTTTTTGCGCTAATGTAGTTTTTTTAGTGTTTTAGTGTAGTTTTTAGTTTTTGCGCTAATGTAGTTTTTTGTGTTTTAGTTGCATGTATGACTACAGTTCTTTGTTGGGGGGGGGTACTTTTGTTGTGACGAAGTGGAAATATTTTTGTTGTGTTTTCGGTTTTCATTGTCCTTTTGAAGGTGTTTTGTTGTGCTTTTCTTGACCTTTTGAATA
>NC_051406.1:21359703-21359795 GCF_015228065.2 Penaeus monodon
CCTGATGGAAGTACTTTTGTGTTTAGTTTTGTTTTCTGGTGAAAATATTTTTGTCGTTCCTTTATTGATGCTTTTGATAAGCCGACATACGT
>NC_051406.1:21359848-21360561 GCF_015228065.2 Penaeus monodon
TATATTTTTCTTTGAAGAAATGCTCTTTTTGCCTTCTGTTGGCATTTTTTAAAATATCCTTTTCGAAGTCTTTTGATATTTTTGTGTGCTTTAATATGACTTCACTACACTTTTCTTACACCGATGTACGTTTCTGCTGTACTGTTTTTCTTGTGAATGTGTTTCCATTGCGTTTTGTTGTCCTTAATATTCACTATTATTATTATCCAAGTGGATTTTTTTTCTGCTCTTTTTTTGCCATCCTTTTAAATGTGCGTTGGCTGTGCTTGTGTTCCTCTTAGGGAAAAATATTAGGGCTAATAAAGACATCGCATACATTAGTAGTTACTGAGAAATTTGCATGTCAGCTATGGTATAACTCATGCTTAATTACACGATATACACGTCCTTAATCTATTAGGGTTTCTCAGGCCAACAATTCCTTGTGAAGTAGTTAGAGATCAGTTTCATATTCTAAGTTGGTTTCTAACATTTGGAGTTTGTGCTGATGGATGAAGTAATATACCATTTTGTGTGTGCGATCAATTAATGTAATTATATATAAATACAGTTATCTAAAACGTATCAGCGTTTGCAGAATCATCTACTATACTGATTTTGACTGTTAATGAAGTCATTATCTCGCAAAAAATGGATGATTTACCTCATATCAATAGTCCGCGTTTATAGAATAATATTGCTCGATATGGAGGTTTAAATATTTAAAATTATAT
>NC_051406.1:21360664-21360875 GCF_015228065.2 Penaeus monodon
CTCCATATATTTTTTTTTCTAGTTATGTGCTATCATTTCATGCATATTCATCATGAATATGAACTGTTTAAACCTACTTATCAATTTATTTCTTTTCTCATCCATTCGTCGACTAAAAGATATATGTAGAAATTGATATCACAAGAAAGGTGTAATTGCTTGTGCTTGACTGTATCACGAAATATTCCTTTTCGCTTATTCTTATCATCGT
>NC_051406.1:21361746-21362296 GCF_015228065.2 Penaeus monodon
ACTCCAAAACACCGCAGCAGTAGCCGCGAACAGGCCAGTATTTGCGTCGTATTGCCGTTTCCATGCAGTATCATGACATTTATATGACAGTCTAATAGCATAGTATTGGCTTTCGCGGCCGCACTAGCTGTACCATAACACTCTGCGGACTTTGCCCTCCACGTTTTAATTAACAACGGAAAGCTCCCTTAAAACACTGACAATGGAGTCAACGTTACGCTCAATAAACTCGGCTTCATAGCGGTACAAATACTTTTTTTGTAATACCCTAGGTCGTTATCACTCTATTTGTGATAATTCCCCCCATGACATAAAATATAATAATGCTATCATTCATATACAAATACATTTCGAATGATATGGGTGGGTAAAAAAGTCATTTTCACTCAGTCGTAAACGCTGATATTGTGACATACCTGAAAATGATGTGATATGCCCAGTGCCATAATTCCGAAGCAGCTAATTGACATAGCTGTTATCATTCTCCATGTCAAAATATTTGCTTAAAGCATTATCTGACTGGAATCATTAACTGATTAGCACTTTGTAC
>NC_051406.1:21362505-21363189 GCF_015228065.2 Penaeus monodon
CCAGTGCCACGTATTAAGCGGAGGTGAATCGAACTGTGCTATACTTTCATTGTGTAATGATCAGGGTTTCGTTTAGTAATCCAGAGTACAGCTGTACATGGCTTCCCTCGACCCTCGCTCCTGTTACCCGTTACCCTCCCCCCCCCCACACGCCACACATTCTGCCTTTCTTTATTTCCTCCTTTCTTTTCCCCCTTTTCTTCAGTTATCTCATTTCATTCTCCTCTCCTCTTTCCTATTCCCTCTTACCCCCTTTTCATCTTTCCAGGTCTTTTTTCTCCTTTCCTCTTTTCCTTGCCCTGTGAGATTTTCCTTTCTATTTCATAACCTTTTTCCTCTTCCTTATTTGTTCCTTTCTCTCTTATTATTCCCCTCTCTCCCGTCATCCTGTTTTCTCCCTTCATTCCTTTTGTTATCTCCACTCCACATTTTCTCACCCTCTTCCTTGTCTCCTCTTCTGTTGCTTTCTCCCTTTCCCCTTGATTCTCCTCCCTCTTCCCTGCCCCTTCCCTCCATCCCTTCCCTCCATCCCTTCCCTCCATCCCTTCCCTCCATCCCTTCCCTCTATCCCTTCCCTCCATCCTCCCTCTCCCTTCCTGTTTACCTGACCCCCTCCCCCCCTCCCTCCGCTCTTGGCGTAATAGTCAACTTCATTACCGCAACGAGCCTAGGAATGACCCTCTC
>NC_051406.1:21363230-21363323 GCF_015228065.2 Penaeus monodon
CTTCTCCCTTACCTCCAGCCCTCTCCCTGAGGAAAATAGACTCGCTGGCAACTCAACTCTTCGTTATAAGTATCGGCGACGAGCTGAAGCAAG
>NC_051406.1:21364515-21364645 GCF_015228065.2 Penaeus monodon
GAAATAAAACAGGTGCTCGTTGCTCGTCATAACATCGTCTGTTGTCCTAAAATTGCTCTGCCTGATCTTTTCCTTTCTTATCATTCTCTTTCGGTCATTTACGTTCTCTCAACCTCTATCATTAATTCAC
>NC_051406.1:21364702-21364940 GCF_015228065.2 Penaeus monodon
CATCGTCTCGTCGCCAAAGTCGAGGAATGATCACTTTTCGCCGGTTGTGGCTTCACGGTTGAGGTTGATTCCTTTCCTCGAGAGAAGTGATTGAGAGGATCTGCTTCTGATGCGAGTTTCGAGTGCGGGATTTTTTCTCGCTTTTTAAGAGAGGGGGGGAGGAGGGGTAGCGAGAGGGGGGAGATAGTAACTGGTTGATTTTCGTGTGGGTGCTAGGCTGACAGGCGGCATTTCTTTG
>NC_051406.1:21368199-21368534 GCF_015228065.2 Penaeus monodon
AGATAAGGTATATTGGCCGTGTTAAGTTACAGGCCGAAGAATCCCGTGCTAAATCGGAAAGCGGAGACAATATGTGTTAAGACAAGAAGGAAGGGGAAAGGGGGAGAGGAATGGTACTACCCCCGCCCCCCGTCCTTTTTTGCAAATAAGTTTTTTAAAAGGGAAGTATTTACTGGTGTAATGTTACAACACGGTTAGATGATATTTTTCTGTCATTCCACGTGTTGCAAAGGATTCTTGCACTCCCTTCCTCCCCGCCTTCCACCTCCGAAACGTCGACGAGAGATAATAAAGTCATAGAAGTAAGTTGTCCCAAACGAGTCTCAGCCATCTGC
>NC_051406.1:21368680-21368989 GCF_015228065.2 Penaeus monodon
GGAAAAAAAAGAAATGCCCTACAAAATTGCACAGTCTCTCCTTCAAGTGACCCCATTTTCTATGATGTATGAAGTGCTGGCTGGCACTCCTCCTCCGCCAACTCTCTGCTATACAGGGCCATTACAGCAATATGGCCGCGCTAAAAGGCCACTTCTTTATTTGCATTTTCTCCCCCCAAAAAGCGACGCGCCCTTTACCTTCTTATTCTTCGGGTCCCGCTAGAATAACTGTAACTAACGCCTGACTTAGAGAGGTGATTCGAACACTTTAAAGTAATTGGATTTTCGACCATGTTTGGCTAGGGAATA
>NC_051406.1:21369022-21369404 GCF_015228065.2 Penaeus monodon
GATAACATTTTAGCCTAACGATACACTGCATTATCCTCGGTAACATAAATGGGAATTTTGTAAGCAGGAATGGATTGTTGTGATATCAGAGGCTAGTGAAGTGATCGTCGCACGTTGGCGGCGGGGGCGGTAAGGATGGGAATGGCCCGCTGAGCTTTGGGGGAAAAGAACCTTAGCAGCAACCTGTCTCGAGCACTGTCTTGCCCCGCGCTCCTTGCATATTACCAGTGAGCGCAGGGGATGGGTCCGCTACAGTCCTGATTTGCTAGAGTCTTCCATCCTCTGATATACTTTAATATAAGTTCTTCCCTCTCGCACAGGGCCACCAGAAAGTCCCTTGTGAGTAATAAGTCCAACGCGATGCCGTCTTGTTCTTTCTTTA
>NC_051406.1:21369550-21369630 GCF_015228065.2 Penaeus monodon
AACAGCTCGTCCTAACAAACCTTAAGTTTCATATTGATGTATGTCTATATTTTCAACGTTAGCTCCATGAGATTTCGCCC
>NC_051406.1:21370369-21370749 GCF_015228065.2 Penaeus monodon
CTCCCCCCTCTCTCTCTCTTTCCATTCCACGCTCACTTTCCCTCTTCCCATTTTTTCACTCCAAGTCCATTTTTCGAAAGCAATAACAACGCGCAAGAGACAAGCACACTCTTCCCTCTCTATAACAAAGACATTCCACCTAATGGACTTACCCATTCAAATGTGTCTCCGGCTGTGCCTTTTCCCTCCCCGACTTATGGGTCTATGACGACTAAAGCAAAGCCGAGTTCAATATCAGTGACACCCATCGCACAGTTTATTAGCTACAATATCTGTGGTTCCGAATCCAAGTAGGAATCTCTTACACGAGGGTTATAAATCCCGGGTTATCTAGATATGAATGAAATGATCGCGTGTGCTGTTTTAGCTCGGGACAAGCT
>NC_051406.1:21371909-21372131 GCF_015228065.2 Penaeus monodon
AGATGTGAAAATTCCCCACGAAGCATCGTGCATCTGGCAGAGCACACTTCTTGCCGCCCCGGGATGTGTGTAACTTAATTTGTGTCTTGATGGATGGACTTTAACGCCGACCAGTCAAGATTTCGCTCACTCGAGAAGTTTTAAGTTATCGATTTACGGCCCTTTTATCGTCGGGCTGTGCAAATCACCTTTTTTTAATTAATCTTCTGGCAAGATTTAAGA
>NC_051406.1:21373094-21373337 GCF_015228065.2 Penaeus monodon
ATTAAAATCAACAGAAATAGTTGTAGGAATGAATAGATACTATTATTATTTCCTTTATACCAAAGAAAATATGCATTATATGAAATGTATATAGCCGGGGGTCAGTGCCTCATGAATAACCTTAGAGAAAAAATCGTCAAATTTATCAGGAAGATCAAATTATAAATTGAATCTCCGATCAACTCTCCGCTAGAATAACGAGCACGGAAAAATACACAAGTAAAATGATCACTATTTGCACGA
>NC_051406.1:21374093-21374637 GCF_015228065.2 Penaeus monodon
ATGCCGGGCAAGCAGTCATCATCCAGAGAACATAATTCTGGTCACATCGAAAGAGACGCCCAATGATTCACATATCACCGAGTAATTAGGTAAATAATGAGTCCCCCTTCCCCGCCGGCAGATAATTAGGCCCCGCGTAAAGATAGAGGCGGCAAGCCATCACGAACTTGGCGCGGGATCGGGTGCCATCAGTCAACATTTGCCACGGCGCGTTAGCCCGAACTTTCGTCAGGCGGGAGGGCGTTCGCGCAGCCCCGATCCGTGGATCCGCCTGAATCCGCTCGGGCCCTCGGCGTGCTCCCTTTTCTCTCCCTTCCTTCGCTAAGTGTTAAGGTTCCTTTTTCTGTTGTCTTTCGGTTTTGTCTTTTTTTTTTTGGGGGGGGGGGGAGGTTAGGGGATGGGTGATGACTTTCAGTCCTTGCTTATGAAGGATAGTCATATTTTGGTGGAAGACGCTCGGTCTTTTATGGAGTAAGTGAACTTTTTTTTCTTTTTCTTTTTCTTAAGCGCCTCCTCTCTTTTCATATCTCTTTGTCTTTCTTTC
>NC_051406.1:21374714-21374952 GCF_015228065.2 Penaeus monodon
CCTCCGGACGAAGATTATTGGGAAGCCGCAGTCTCCGGAGGGAAAACTGATACAAAGATACGAGAATAACGCAATAGAAAATGGTCCCAATGGAGGAAAATGTGTGCTTATTCAATTACAGCATCGATTAAGCCGATTTGCTAAATGGAGAGGCGGACACGGGGCTCGATTGGTCACAAATCACCCAATCAACGTCGAGATAGCGAGGCGCGCTTTTTCGTCGTCGCTTCCCTCGCGC
>NC_051406.1:21377206-21378698 GCF_015228065.2 Penaeus monodon
TTTGTCATCATTGATGTATACTGCCCCCGACGAGCCTTTCTGCCGTAGGTTTAAGTGGTAGAGCATACGCTTGTGACGACAACTTGACAATCAGAGAGGGTCGACCTGAGAACGAGGCTGTGTGGCGGTCACTCGTTAAAAGTCAGTTTATCTCTTGTGTTCTCTCATATTTTTACGTTTTATACATTTGTGGGTTTGATTCATATTCCGCCCATGTTCGCTTTTTCCTACTTCCTGGTGTTTCAAGTTTTAAGACTTAATTGTTCACGTTTACGTTAATGTGTTTCTTATCACTATGTTTTTTAAACAGTTCAGTGGCTCTTATAGAACGGGAGAGAGGGACTCATGCTTTCTCCGTTTTTACAGAATGTTTTGCATTTCCCATCCTGCCCTCCCGCCACAGCGGCAGTGGTGGTCGCTGAACAGGCTTATAAGCAACAAGACCTTACAGCTCAACAGCACCACTTGACTGAATGTATTTGTTAGCAACGAGAGCCAACTATGTTAGCGAGCTATTTAACTTCAAAACTCTTGTAGCTGAAAAAAAGCTGATAAGAACCTCTTGGTTGACCAGGTCCGTAGCGACGAGAAGCACTTGTTTGAACAAGATCAGTAGTAAATGAACAAGGTCGTTAAAGATAAGAACCAGCTGGCTGCACAGGGTCGTTAGCAGCAAGCACCACCTGACTGAACCAGGCCATTAGTTCAACCACCTGGTTGAACAAGGTGTTTGTAACAAGACCACATGGACCTTAGCAACAAGAATCACTTAACTAACAGGGTCTTTGGTAGAAAGAACCACCCGTCTGGACTGGCTTGTTGGTTAAAAGGACTGCCTGACTGAACGGGGCCATCAAGGTCAAGGACTGATTAGGGTCGTTAGCAACGAAAATCATTTGGCTAATTAGAGTCATTAGTGACCAGAACTTCCTAATGAACGAACCTCTGGTTGAACAAGGACCATAGCAACAAGAACCACTTGGTTGTTAGTGACCATTCTCCTGAAGAGGAACGCTAATGACAAGGGAGTTCGCTGACGACGGTCGTCTGCAACAACAGCCACCTGGCTGACAGGGACATTGACAACGAGAACCTCATGGCTGAAAGACAGTGACAAAAACAACCAAGTCAAACAGAGACGTTAGCAACCAAAGCCATCTGACTAAACCATCTCGGTAGTGACAAGAATCTAAGCTGAACAAAGCCATTGGCGACAAAACCCACCTTTGAATAACTAGCTCCATTGGCGACCAGAAGCACCTGGCTAAACAAGACCATTTGCAACAAAAACATTAGGTTGAGCAGATTTCTTAGTGGCAAGATACAGCTGGCTAACAGGGTCATTGGTGACAAGAATTAATTGAATGAACATAGTCAGCAGTGGCAACAATCAAATGGCTAAAGAGAATCGTTAATGATATATGTATGTGTGGATTTATGCTTGTGTCTGCCTGTTTCTGTTCCACTAGGTGACATGGTTGATGTAAAATGG
>NC_051406.1:21381651-21382005 GCF_015228065.2 Penaeus monodon
TGAATCAAATATAGTATAGTTACTGCTTTCAAAATTTCGTTTTCTCATAGTCTTGAAAAAGAAAACGAATATTTATTACTAACTAATATATTTACAGTCCACATGTATGTCTCCAAGAGAAGTCGGAGTTGGTCGCATTGCTGTATAAATATCAACTACTTCGTAGTAGTAATTCACGTGCAGTCTTAAAATTTGATATTATAATATGAATTCACTACCGGTGGGTCGGGGGGGGGGGGTGCATCACAGAAAACCGGAGCTGGGGAAAGTTCCTTCACAATGTAATTAGCTTGTATAATATGTCCAGCTTCTGTTGGGTTCCCTTAAAAAACGCATACTTTTTAAAATATTTTT
>NC_051406.1:21382597-21382811 GCF_015228065.2 Penaeus monodon
CAAATATTAGGTAGTGTCCCCCTTGGCCGTCCGTTTTCTATGGCCTCGACGCCCAGACGTAAACAAACAAAGCAGCTGAGCAGAAGCTCCAGAAGGTTGTGCGGACGTCCTCGTGTTTCTTCAGATAAAACTACTTCGGTAACTATATTAGGGCAGTTGAGGGGTTGTAAATTGAAAAGATTATGTTGATCTAATAACTGTGACGTTTAATTGA
>NC_051406.1:21382928-21383267 GCF_015228065.2 Penaeus monodon
TATGGATAAAGCTTTCATTTTCTCATTACATCTTTGTTTTATGTTCACTGTGAAACCAAAAATATGAAAGCCATATGGCTAGGGCTATCTTGAGTATCATGAGGTCAGATTTCGTTAGCGAACCTTTCCGGTATAAGAGCAAATGGAACTAATTGACCAACAAATTCAGTGGTGCTTTTCATTTGATATAGCATGGTGACAAATTGCTAATAAAAGGAATATTTAGTAGAACAAGATATTCACTTGATAGTGGCAGTGCCATGTGAGCGTCATGGGGATCTATAGGAACTATAGGAAACAGGAAATCTGTAGAGAAAGTATTCTGGTATTAGTGTCATG
>NC_051406.1:21383860-21384323 GCF_015228065.2 Penaeus monodon
CAGGTGTCACTTCCTGCTTATTTAAGTGCTTGAGGCATTTTGGGAAACAAAGCTCAAATAGGTTTATCTCTTCTTGGCATCAAATAGAAAATTATTCCAAGTGCTACCATGCAGTAAATTTAAAGTTATCTTTCATGCTTTGCCAGAGTGCCAAAGGCCTACAATGAATTATTTATTTGGCTGTTTTTGCTTATATAGCATACACACATAATTTTCCTTTATATTGTACCCCACATATCTTTGATAGTCTTCGTTACCTCCTCCACTGTTGGGTCTAAATTTTTGTTTTTTAGGGGTTTGCACACCTTAAATCCTACGTATTTATATAATGGAGGGTGAGAGGAATCCATTGGTACCATTATCTTCACATCCATGACATACAAGTGAATATTTATTGATATTGGACCACCAACATCCCCCCTGGATTCATTGTATATTCTGTCATCCTGTTTTGGGAATCTCA
>NC_051406.1:21384739-21384811 GCF_015228065.2 Penaeus monodon
ATTGCATTGTATATGACAGAAACTTTCAGTGGGATTTGGATAGAACAAAAGGTGTTACCAGAAAATTAACAA
>NC_051406.1:21385528-21385604 GCF_015228065.2 Penaeus monodon
TATAAGATAACTTCTAGTAGAATAACCTTCCTCACCAAAACATAAATTTTCATTTTTTTTTTTTTTTAATAAAGCA
>NC_051406.1:21385721-21386068 GCF_015228065.2 Penaeus monodon
TTGGAGAATAATTATAGCAATTGTAATGATAATTAGTAATTTCAACATTTTTGATATTTAGTTGTACTGCAAATGTACACATTTATCAGCACCTGGTATATTTTCTGACTTTGTTCCCTCTTTCCTCACAGGTTTCATTATGCCAGTGCAGACAGATGGACCAGAGGATTATAAGGCCAATTACAAGACATTGAAGAGGAAATTGAAACTCCTGATATATGTAAGCTTCATTTGACTTGACTTGACTTCCGTTTTTGGTCCTTAAATTCGTGGTGCTCTCAAAGCCTGGATGTTCTGTCATAACATGTAGATGAATAAGATTCACTGTGACAGATGGAGTACTGATT
>NC_051406.1:21386199-21386738 GCF_015228065.2 Penaeus monodon
ATTTGATTAGTAGGAAGAGAATTAATCAAGCAGTTTCTATTTCATGAAAGGGAAGAGGCTCAGCAGTGGTTGGAGAGACCTATTGCACTCTCTGCTGCATTCAAAGCATTACATGGCCTTTTGATAGCTCACTGGGGAAATAATAGTAAATAGGTCACAACAATAATTTAATGAACTTTGTAATAACACAAGTGATAGTAAATGCATTAGTCTTATTGAATTTTATATTAAAATCGAGGAAATATGACGGAATAACCATGTCCACCAGGAGAATGAGTGTTTCCAAGAAGAACTTCGGAAAGCCCAGAGAGCCCTCCTGCGGGTGCGCCGAGACAAGTCCTTTCTCCTGGATCGCCTCCTGCAGTACCATCGGGGTCCTGACTCATCCTCGGACTCTGAGCAAACAGAAGAGTCGGACACAGAAAATGATGCAAAGTTGGACACAAAGAGGTGAGTCCTTTGAACATTTTTAGAAGAACATCCCATTTTACTAGGCATATGTGGGTGAGGAGTTTAGGAATTGAGCTATGGCTAGGTAA
>NC_051406.1:21386776-21387150 GCF_015228065.2 Penaeus monodon
TGGTTCAGTGTATGCAAGTGCACATTTGTTTTCTTATATGTAAAGATTTTTTTTATATTTCACATCCTTTTAGATATTTGCAAACATCATTGCATATAAGAATCAACACAATATTTAAAAGATATAAGAATAGGTCCTTAATTCCACTCCTCGCGACCAAGTTGCAGGAAAAGGTTAAGTTTGGAGGGATCTGGTGGTGGTTCCAACAGCTCTCAGGGCCCCCTTGGAAAGCCGCCCTTGAAGAAAAAGAAGTCTAGCAACAACTCTAGCAGCAGTAGCAAGTCCAGTAAACAGGGCTCGAAACAGGTGAGACATTCAGCATTTTTCTAGTTTATGTGTGTGGTTGTGTTGGGTGAATGACACTTTTATTAATT
>NC_051406.1:21387211-21387385 GCF_015228065.2 Penaeus monodon
TCCCAACTGATCACTTTGAGGAAGGAAACAAAACCGCAAAACAACCTGAAGAGACCCAAACATCATTGGAAAATATTTTTCTCGCAGCCGAGCTTCTCAAATGCCATCAATCTCATCCCTCTCTCTGTCACTCCACTACCAAGATTGCTGCAGGCTCAACCATCACCGGCTCTG
>NC_051406.1:21387478-21387614 GCF_015228065.2 Penaeus monodon
ATGTAACAAATAGTGGGGCTATGGTACGCAAGCTTGCAGGAAGCAACGTACCCTCTGGGTCTTCACCTGCACAGGTGGGTGTAAGTTCTTTGGTGAAAATAACACAGATCAGAATGTTAAAAACATTTGTTTGGGA
>NC_051406.1:21387658-21387898 GCF_015228065.2 Penaeus monodon
CCCTGACTTCACATTATAGGAAACCTGTGCCTGCAGGTAAATAAGCAGCTTTCAAAATCTATTGTCTGTTGACTGGACTGTGTGCTCCTCTAAGATGTGCATGATAGTGAGGGGTTCTGGCAGGTTGGGCAAATGTCTGTGTCTTGTCCAGTTTGTATTTGTGTGTGCTAAGTGAAGAGGTGATGTCTGCAATCAAGTCGTTTCTCTGCTCTGTGTATGAGGGCAGTTGCATAGGATATC
>NC_051406.1:21387951-21388096 GCF_015228065.2 Penaeus monodon
CAAATTGTCCCTGAATGACTGATAAGCTGCAAATTATTAAATTTGCATGAAATTTGTATTTTCAGCATTGTAGAAAAAAATGGTATTGAAAATTAATGTTAGTATTTAAGGAGCTATGTTATAATAACACTGCACTGAAAGGTAG
>NC_051406.1:21388176-21388386 GCF_015228065.2 Penaeus monodon
GGACATTTAACCTAGGTTCAAGGGATGATTATGATCATTACTTTAGTAATGACAGTAGTGACAGTGAGAAAAAGATAGGCATAATGAATAAGTTAATGATATCTGTCATTTTCAAAGGATGATTCTCTTTCATTTTTGCATTTTATGGCAGTAAGAACTCTATGCAGTAATCATCAACACATATAAAAAATAATAAAATCAAACCATTGC
>NC_051406.1:21388612-21388719 GCF_015228065.2 Penaeus monodon
TATATTGCCTCGGTGAGAGTATGGGGTTCACTCCAGGTAGCATTGGTGGCCAACTTGCTCCAGGGCCATTTTCTGTCATGGCTGGTGTGTAGCTCTCGCATTGCCAC
>NC_051406.1:21388874-21388987 GCF_015228065.2 Penaeus monodon
GTATGTTACACTGTGTGCACAAGATTGAATATGGTTTTATTGAAGGATAGAAGATTTTTTGCAAATCATATTTTTATGAAAAATGAGATTGTGTGCTGTTATATACAAGGTGG
>NC_051406.1:21389093-21389182 GCF_015228065.2 Penaeus monodon
TCGTAAACAAGAGTGTAGGTTACTTACAGGTTCACATCAGCAGCAAGAGAGCATCATGCTTTGGTGCATGGCATCTTCCTGGAATAGCA
>NC_051406.1:21389263-21389381 GCF_015228065.2 Penaeus monodon
CCTAGGCATGCATGGGGTTCCATATGAAGAGCAGTATAAAATGTAATGCACATATCATCATAATACGATGTGAATAACCCAGAGCCGCTCCTGAGTCAGCCTTGATGTGAATAACATG
>NC_051406.1:21390203-21390735 GCF_015228065.2 Penaeus monodon
TATCTACTTGTATCTCTTTAATATTCTATTATTCTCTATTTATTATATATATATCTATATATATTATATATTATTTATATACTATTGATTCATATTTTAAATATTTTTTTTCATTATTCTATAATATATTTTTTTTTTTTTCCTATAGATTTTTTCTCATAGTCTCATTAATTAAATGATTTTTTTTTTCTGCCTTATGAGCATAATAACCTCAACAAATTATTATTATCATTATTATTTTTATATATTTATTTTTGTATTCTTAAAAAGATTCAGCAGTCCCGTTTATCCTCCGCAGCTCCCGACCCGAAGGCCTGGCATGGGAGGCAGCACTGGGGTGGCCCACACAAGTGACGGACAGCTCAGCAGGGAGGAGGTGGAGCGTCGTCTGGCAGCGCGGCAGCCCATGAACGACTTCACCACCACCGTCTCACTAACCTTGCCCAACCAGCTGTTCTCCGACAACATTATGGAAGGGTGAGAAAGTTGGGAGTGCTAAGGGAATGGGATAGGGGAATACATGTGCTGTTTG
>NC_051406.1:21391052-21391366 GCF_015228065.2 Penaeus monodon
ATAAATATTCTTTATAAATTTTAAAATTCATAGGTATGTCAACCAAATTGGTATGCGCATATATATTATTAAATATTGCTCTTTTCTTCCAGAGACTTCATGGAGGAGGAAGTTGAGACGTCACCAAGCTACATCGAGGAAGATGTCACTGTGGATTATGACTGATGTTAAAGTGTATAATTGAGGAATGCATCAGAAAATAAGATAAAATCTTTTGACTGGTGTGTAGCATATACAGTTAGGCTTATGTGAAGTTGTATGATAGAAGATATTAAGGTATAAGTATCATACAAAACCGTACTGCCTTGGTGGAG
>NC_051406.1:21391440-21391929 GCF_015228065.2 Penaeus monodon
ATTTCTGTACATTGTATGATTAAATGGAAGACAGTTTACAATATTGTATTTTTTTCTGAAGTGTAGAGTCTTCCTTGGTAAAACAAAAACAAAAAAGAAATGGATGTAATGTAATTCTACAAGTTCATTTTGCTGTATACCAGTAGATATACAAGATGAATTTGTTAGTTTGCTACACTATATAATCACATAGAAAGGCATTTTTATTGAAAAATTAATATTATGGATGGTAAATCTTAACAATCATATAAAATATCTTTGAATTTACATAGAAAGTACCAGACCAGTTTTAAAACTGCTCTCAAATCCCTCCCTCCAGCTCTCAGTCCCATCCGCCACCTCTCTCTTGATAAAAAGTCAAGCCAGTACTCCCAAACAGTGGTTTATTTAGAAGAATGTGACCTGTGGGGGAAGGATGGTCAATGGGAGGTGTAGTAAGGCCATGCAAGGACATATGCCTAGGAGGTGGCCTTTAGATTTACCACTGCT
>NC_051406.1:21391980-21392553 GCF_015228065.2 Penaeus monodon
TCATATACATATATATTGCTGCCAAGTTTCACAAACCAGTTTTTAATGCAAAAAATACCCTACCATTGCTAGTTGATTCCTCTTAGAAGACTTTTAAATTTCCCTTTAGCATATACAAGAAAAAGTGTTTCAAGTGAGTCCTTTTAGAATCCCCAACTAGTTATGAAACAGTAACTTAAAGAACAAAGATTTTTTATGAATCACAAATTGAAAGGTATGTGTTTGAAGATTTACCCAATTGATTGTTATGCCAGACAAAGAAATAACAGATGGTATAATAAGGATACCCATGTCGCAGGCGAGGACTTTGTGGTATTTAGTCAGTAATCATTGGACTGGATCACAGGAAGTGACAAATGTTCCATTACACATGGACATGGATTATATATTTGCCATACAATTTATCTTGCAGCAACTAGAAGGCGATTGACCTAGAACCAAAACAAAGGTCTTTCCCTGCAAACTGGCCCATCCTTATTCTGTACACTTTACTTTTGAACTGGTTGCTTAACCCTGGCAGTGGGAACATGAAGCTTTACCTGAAGGTGATACCAATACACGTACACCAACTTG
>NC_051406.1:21392973-21393109 GCF_015228065.2 Penaeus monodon
TACTCACAACTGACATTGTGGGTAAAGAAGCAGTATATTTTTAGTTTGTAGTCTCCAAACAACCCACGAAATTTTCATTTCTTCCATCCCCCACACCCACTAACCAATAAGCAGTAGTTGTATGTTACGGGACCCC
>NC_051406.1:21393423-21394060 GCF_015228065.2 Penaeus monodon
AAAATTATATATAAAATAAAAATATGTTAAGGGGCATACCCCCAGTCACAGAGGTAGTAATAGCATGCAGTTTGCAATACTGACTACTGCTGTTCTTTGGTAAATTATTGCGGCTAAAGCAGCTTCACCCAGGGGCGGTATATAAAAGATCTGTTCAAAAGCTGAATTGGTTCCGCCATAGTCTACTTAGCTTAGGCCAAAGACGAGGTAAGAAGACGGCGTCTGTCATTCTCTCTTTCGATCTTGGGTGAGTCTGCCGAGTACATGGTCATTTGATCGTCCGGTGGGTCTGAGTTAGCGTCATGGCTGGCAACAATTATTATCCTGTGGCTTCAAGCATGGCTTGCAGTACATAGGGTACTGTTCATCCACCTATCTGCGCTATGTCCTTACGCGGACTGCACTTCTGGCCATCCTCCACATTTGCACATCCGTTTGTCATCCGCTTCTCTGTGTTTACAAGCACTGGGTTCCATGGGCATGCTGACCGGCAGAACCCTTACAGTTGCATCTTGGATGGTTTCCCGCGCTGACAAGCAGAGGGTCTTGTAAAACGGCATTTTCAACCCCCTCTCCAATGTTGGTAATTTAGTCTCCAGATATATCGACTTTTGATAAAAATTACCTGCTTTTCTGT
>NC_051406.1:21394386-21394669 GCF_015228065.2 Penaeus monodon
CTTCAGTCAGTTTTCTTTACTGTAGAAGCATCGAAGGAAGCCAAAGAAGTGCTTAAAGCCGATGATTCTCTTCACACGAACTGGTTTATTAATTTCCCATCGAATATCCCTTGGTTATTATTGTTTGCTTTTTTACGTGAGTAAAGAGGTCGCAATCTTATTGCACAAGCCCTTTGAGGGATGAACGTAAATAACGAGCGATTATCATATCCGTCGGCCACCGCGAATCATAATGCGATCTACTGGTGAGAGGAGGGAAGTGGCGTGGATTTCCTTATAAAGA
>NC_051406.1:21394708-21394792 GCF_015228065.2 Penaeus monodon
GATCAGAGAGTCATGAAAGTAGCGAGAGAATTCAACGAAACGAAGGAGCGGAACAGTGAATTTTAAGTCAAATGAGCGAAATTT
>NC_051406.1:21394812-21394976 GCF_015228065.2 Penaeus monodon
GCTGAATTTACGAAAATAAATGTACAAGAATGAGTTGATTCTTAAAATCAGAAAATGAGAGAAGAATCTTATTTATTCTTCGGATAAACGAGTTTTCTATGATATTGACATCGTATCAGAGACGCTTTCATTGTGAGGAATTAAATTAGCAGAATGATTGACAG
>NC_051406.1:21395116-21395181 GCF_015228065.2 Penaeus monodon
GCTTTGTGAAGTTATTAATTTTCACGTGTTTTTTTTCTACAGTGCATATGCAGTTGTACGTAGCA
>NC_051406.1:21395208-21395420 GCF_015228065.2 Penaeus monodon
GTACGGATAATTATCAGAAAGAGTTACTGAAACGATCATATTGTTGCATATGCTAATAGTGAATTGCGTTTATACGTAATGGAAGTGTGTTGCGTCCAGGAATTACATACTTCCTCTGGTTAATACACTTTTATTGGGTATCCGGATGAGCGTTCATTAGGTGTTGCTGAATTATTGAACAACGTATTTGTAAAATGATATAAACTGGGGAG
>NC_051406.1:21397412-21397610 GCF_015228065.2 Penaeus monodon
TCCATCCTTACAGCGAAGGTGTAGAAAAGGGATTTTGGAGAAACATATGATAATCGTATCACAGAACGTCGGTGCACCAAAGTATATATTTTTATGTCGCATCGGAGGCTGGAGCTATTGATTATACAATTCAGTGAAAAAGGGCTAAACTTGTAGAAGTTAACAACACGGTGGTACAGAGGGCATTCAGTACGCAAG
>NC_051406.1:21397938-21398426 GCF_015228065.2 Penaeus monodon
AGACTTCAGAGAAAATCGGTAACTTCTCAAAAAAGGCCCCTCGGCCTCTTTTCCCCTTGAGCCCCGCCCGCTCGCCCCTTCTGAAAAGCCCCCCAGGGGGAGTTGCCGTTTCCTAAGTCGCTTCCACATAACAAAGAAAATATTGACCTTCTTCTAGTTCTGTCGCTGAAAATAAGTTGGATGATGATCATTTTGAAATTTAAAGATTCCTTACCCCTTAAGTTCTCGGGTGAGTCCCTTTCTGTAAGCTGTACTAGCACTAGAAAATTATCAGCTGACAAAGGATTGCACGAAATGCCTTGAAGTATTAGCATCTGGTACCTTTACAGATGTTTAGATATCAGTCTTGATTAACATTACCAGTAATTTTTTTCCGGCTAGATATGTTATCCATGTAAGGCTGGCACTTTTATTGCAAGCTTTTATGCATACATAATCAACACTGCACTGACAGCCCTTCTAAATCAATACAAGTTTAGCCAGTTTGG
>NC_051406.1:21400650-21401164 GCF_015228065.2 Penaeus monodon
AACTCGTTACACCAATACCGAAACATAACGAATTCAATAGTGAAATATGTTATTTGATTTAACTCAGGATAAAAAATCAGTATAAAAGTTACCAAAACAAGAAGGATTCACATATTCGAGAGGATCGATGCCCCAAAAAGCTGGGTTAAGGGTCGTCATTTTCCCCCCACCGGAAAGTAAATTTTGCCTTTTATCTTTATTTCGTGATTTGCCGTCGGTTAACAAAGTTAATCAAGGAGTGGGATTTAAAAAAAAAAAGTTTAATCATGGGTACCATAAAGAAACTATTCTCGTGGTGGTTTTTAAAGTGGGTTTTTTATTTCCACAAACCTCTAAGTACGTATTGGCTGGCAACAGTGATTTCCCAGGTCATAAAAGAAATAAAATATGATTCAAGAAAACAACACTGCTCAAGATCGCCTGAAGTTTATCATACCGAAACTATAAACACTTTTATTGATATTGCATTTGCATTTGGAGAATTGGGAACGGCGTCCCCTATACAATTCATTCT
>NC_051406.1:21409384-21409593 GCF_015228065.2 Penaeus monodon
TGGTCTTATGTGGAAAAAAATCTGATTTCAATATCTTCAAAATCAGCTGACATGTGCCTTGATGAGTGTAGCTAAAACCTATTACAAGGATTTTGCAATGTATATCATATTCTGGCATTGTAAAATCACTTTTTCACGTTGTGTTTGGTAAGTGTTTGGAAAGGTAGAAATAAGTTATTTTATGTAAGGGGGCTAAGATTACGTCCTCC
>NC_051406.1:21409655-21410077 GCF_015228065.2 Penaeus monodon
ACTTATCTAATGTTAAACTGAGGAAACTTTCTGATGTTTTCCGACTAGAGAAGTAATGGGTGAATGGATAGGTTTTTAAATGTAAACGCAAAAACACGAGTGAGAATACCACTTTACACAATGCATTGAGATGAAATTGGTGCATTTCTGTTATATCTTAACTCGAATTACATGTAATTTGCGAATATCCCATCTATCTGTTCTGTGTGAGATAAAGTTGAAATAAATGCGCATTACTTCTTAAAAGTAATCAACTTGCCACGAATTGAGTAGCACAAACTGAACATACATATAACATATAATGCATTTAATAACTTTCTAGTCATTGTTGCGTAATTGGGAGCATAGTCTCCAAGTCTAATCACATCAGGATATATCACAGATGCGATACCACGTACCATCTTTATCGCCAAGGCACCCTC
>NC_051406.1:21410130-21410396 GCF_015228065.2 Penaeus monodon
CAGTCCGTAAAGAGCTTTGGTGCAACTTATATCCTGCGGAGTTAGTTGTCTCTGCAGAGTTAGAAAAAAGGCTTTCTCTGCCTGCAGTTTCCTTATTTTCCTCTTCGCACTTACTACGTGGTATATGGCACATCCATATGTTGAGGGTAGATGCAGGTAAATACCAATTTTAGCTCTAATTTCTTTGTCAGATGAGTTGATTTTTAAAGGCATTGCCCATACACCAACTGATCAAAACAAGAGACGTAGGTGTGCGATTTTATCTG
>NC_051406.1:21410596-21411186 GCF_015228065.2 Penaeus monodon
CAAAGAACGGAAAATGTTATCTTTATTTCATTGACTTCCCATATTCTTACTTAAATGTCATTCTGGAAAAAAATATATGTACTAGCGAAATGCATCTGTTAAAAAGTCCTTTTGTTATGAAAATTTTATCCATATCTCATCTGCTTTTATCACAATGAACAGTACAATAGGAAACTCATTCCATATAAAATGGCAAAATCGGTTGCGAATCATAAACATTGTCCTTTCGGTATTGGAAATCCTAAAATGTTCTCGTTTGCGTGTGTGTATGTGTGTGGAAGATGAAGGTATTAGCAATTTTATACTGAAAAGTATGTAGCTGACGATTCGACATCACATTTTTCGGAATGTTTAAAATACAGTATCGAAAAGGCAATCTTAAATCTTGCCCTTTAGGAATTATTCATTTTCAACCATATCCTTTTCTGCAGATGTGGGAGGAAAACTCAGCCAATAGCGCGGGCGTGGGCGTGTGGCGGGGCCGGTATAAAGGGCGCGCAGTGGCCGCCTCCAGCACAGTTGCTGCCGCTTCAGCTCCCTCACCTGTTCCAACGTCCCACTCAGGTCATCCGAGGTCATGATGCACAAGC
>NC_051406.1:21411222-21411502 GCF_015228065.2 Penaeus monodon
GCCCCAGCCTGGCCCAGATCACCTTCTCGCGCTCGTGGGTGCCGCAGGGGAAGCGCTCGGGGGTTGCGGGGGCCCTGATGGCCCCTGAGGGACCTGCTCACCTGGGGGAGACCTGTCACGGCGCCTACGTAGATGCCCTTATGCAGGTTACCACTCTGGTCAATGTAAGTTGCAGCGCCTGATGACCTATGTAGCTTCTAAAACTATATCATTGCGTGTTGATTTATAAGAATAATTGCTCCATTTTTTTAAAGGAATTTATAAAGTTCTTTTTTCGATA
>NC_051406.1:21411762-21412309 GCF_015228065.2 Penaeus monodon
CGTTTCAGAACTTGATCAGGACGGCCCATGAAGCCATCGCGGTAGATTTTCTTCTCCTGAACCCAAAGGCATCCAGATAAACCTTCTGCGATACCAGCTGACTGATAGATAAATCAATAAACTGATGCTGTTACCGAGGAGGTATAGACAGAAGAATGCGACAGCGGGTCTTGAAATGAGGGGAAAATTTGGCAGAAACTGTAAAGAAATAATACTTAATTGAGACAATTTAGAAAGTTTTCAAGCAAAATTAAAATAAAAGACAGAAAGGAAATGAGATTAAGCGAACAAACAATGTTACTGAATAAGACTTATATTGTAGATACAAAGAAAAGAAGACAAGGCCAATAAAATAATTGCTGGAGTTTATTATTAGTTTTACCCCCTTTCCTCAGGAATAAATAATGTAGTTTCATCTATGAATACAGTTTACTTGTGAATACTAAATACATACTGTAGGGCAGGGGTTCCCAGCCTGGGGGCCAACTCGTGCTGTTTACAGCAGCGAAGAAGAATTTAGGGAAATAGAAGCACTTTTGTGCCAACC
>NC_051406.1:21415686-21415943 GCF_015228065.2 Penaeus monodon
AAATTATAAATCCTTGGGTAATAAAATTCAAAAATGCAAAAAGAGGGAATAATACCATTTTATTTAGGACACTATTTCTCTCACAATTTGTTTGCTTCTGTTCCGAAGCTTTATCTTCATTTATAAATAAGTTTTCTTTTAAAATCTCGTGTAGCCTTCTCCATCCTAGACATTTCTTCCTTGTCTGAAACTTTTTTAAAGGGATAAACAAGAAAGTGTTAGAAACAGATTCCAGTCTGATTAATATTTTTCCTCTA
>NC_051406.1:21416412-21416944 GCF_015228065.2 Penaeus monodon
CCTGCCTTAGTGATATAACTAATAGACTTACTTTAAACCGTTGAACTTTCTCAGACGAAAATCTGCAGTGTTGATTTCATGAGCACCCCTGATTAAGTCCTGAAAGAAATAAAAAATTTGTCAACTAAAATAAAAAGCTGATTTTCTCTCCGTCTATACGTTATATACGATAACTACCTCATAAAGCGTGTAACAGGCTCTTAAACAAACGTATTCTTAAGATTTCTGGACAATTTGAACAATTTATTAGGTAACTGATTCGGATATTAGTATGAAATTATAGCTAATTTCTCTCTCTCTCTCTTTCACCGTCTCACAAACACACACACACTTTTATCTCAATAAGATATTCACAATATAGAACTTACATTAATCTTAGCATCGATCTGCGTGAGGACATCTACACAGGCGTCGTAGTAGCTCTCCCCCAGGTCAGAGGGAGCCCTAAGGGGCATCAGGGCCCCCGCGACCCCCGAGCGCTTCCCCTGCGGCACCCACGAGCGCGAGAAGGTGATCTGGGCCAGGCTGGGGC
>NC_051406.1:21416976-21417174 GCF_015228065.2 Penaeus monodon
TGCAGCTTGTGCATCATGACCTCGGATGACCTGAGTGGGACGTTGGAACAGGTGAGGGAGCTGAAGCGGCAGCAACTGTGCTGGAGGCGGCCACTGCGCGCTCTTTATATCGGCCCAACCATACGCCCACGCCCTTGCGACGCTCGCCGGACGGAAAAGATTTTTATATTGTCGAAAGAATTGAGAATTAGCACTAAA
>NC_051406.1:21418041-21418112 GCF_015228065.2 Penaeus monodon
TATTATTATTATTGCAATATTAATGCAAAGAAAAAAACTATCACACGCATTGATATGGTCATAAAGGAAAC
>NC_051406.1:21420300-21420689 GCF_015228065.2 Penaeus monodon
GGGACAAAGCTGAGAAGATATATATGTGTGTGTGTGTTTATTCATTCATTCAGTTATTGGGGAGACATTTCTTATCGACTATACTAGGATATCATTATAAATGTAGATTTCTGGAGTTTCTGATGACTTTCTCTGCTAGAAAACGCTTGGATTCAACATCACGAAACTTATGGTTTGTCATACTTAACTTTCCAAAAACATGTGAATTTCTTTGATATCATTATTCATACATTTCGTCAAACTACAGTGCAGACAACCATCATAGAAGGACTGAAGCAATTTAAAAAAGGACAGTCAACCACAACAAACAGAAAGTATAACGCGGTTGTTGTGACGTTAGAGTGACGAAATCGATGGCGCTACGAAATTGCCGGTTGTTAGAGGATGTA
>NC_051406.1:21421033-21421133 GCF_015228065.2 Penaeus monodon
TTAAATCTAATGTTATGCTTAGCGTTCATCGCGGAAGGATATTTGACATGGGCACTGTGGCAGTTCCTCCACGACTGGTAGGAGCCCCTGGACAGCAGCA
>NC_051406.1:21421175-21421287 GCF_015228065.2 Penaeus monodon
CGGTATAAAGGGCGCGCAGTGGCCGCCTCCAGCACATTTTGCTGCCGCTTTCATCTCCCCCACCTGTTCCAACGTCCCACTCAGGTCAAATCCGAGGTCATGATGCACAAGC
>NC_051406.1:21421323-21422351 GCF_015228065.2 Penaeus monodon
GCCCCAGCCTGGCCCAGATCACCTTCCTCGCGCTCGTGTGTTGCCGCAGGGGAAGGCGCTCGGGGGTTGCGTGGGCCCGAATGCCCCTGAGGGGACCTGCATCACGTGGAGACGCCGTCACGTCACACTCACGCTCTTGCGCAGTCCTGCTCACGTTTCTGTGTGGTGTCGAAACTAAATTTTATAAACTTATAATCTGGTAATATGGTTTTTCCAAAGTAAACTCATCCATGTAACTAAAGGTATATCAGCTTATTTCATCCCCTGAAATGTTCGATTTTATTTCTCCTTACCTTATCTGTAGAAACGCATGAATGTCATGACTTCACAGTGCAATGAATGCATAGACCAGCCGCAATTATATTTTCGTCAAAGATCATTAATTCCTACGAAATACTCACAACCGGTCACACCACCTTATATCAGTGTGAAGACCTTTTTTTTCGTTGTCGCAATGGACAATATATCATCCTTATCACATTCATTACTATTCACATGCCTAGGAAGCCCTCCTTCTAATCTCTTCATTTTTTTGCAGGACATGCCTGGAGGAAGGTAAGAGCCTCCGCCCTAATACACGAAGTGGGTGCCAGAGCCCGACAGAACTGAAACGCCGTTGCATGTTTCAGGACCAACAGGCCGATGGATGCAAGGGTAGGGCTCAGCCTGTTGCAGTTAGGATTCTACATTGCACTTTCTGTGGTTTGACTTTTGATGCTGTGATTATTAAGTATATCCATGAATATTGTAATACATTGCGGAGTCTTTATATATTTTGTGATATTTCTCTCATAAGCTAGAATTTATGGGGGAATTTTTATTAAGGGTGGTTTTGTGAGACTGCAGATGCAGTGAACAAGGCAGTTTATGTTATTTTGTATATATCATTAACTTTATGTTATAAACTATAATATTAAATGTTTATGGAATGTAAGTTGGAAAATAAAAATGTTACCTGATTCATCTTATCTATCATAAATCCGACCTAGGAAACAAGTCTAGTGTAAACACCACATAACAGATATTAA
>NC_051406.1:21423037-21423118 GCF_015228065.2 Penaeus monodon
GTGGTCCAAATCACATGCAATACACTTAATCAAAATTAATATTAATGATGAAACCTGCTTAAAAAGTATTTTCATTAATAA
>NC_051406.1:21424680-21425140 GCF_015228065.2 Penaeus monodon
GGGAAAGAATGGGCCAAGAAATTTGATGACAAGAACATGTTTACAACGTATTACGTGTTGATACACTGACAAAAGTCACGCCAGCATGACTTATTTATCACGCTTATCTTTCTTATCTTGTTTAGTGCCTTTTATCTTTGATTCCCTTAATGTCCCTTGCATTTGCCTTGCACGTGGACCGCAAAGCTACCGCAGGTGAGTTTTAATAATAGAGGGTTAGAGGTAAGTGAAACCCGGCGAAAGGTCCCGCAGAGTATGAAACACAATTTCTATTATTGATACTGAGCAACTGAGCTAATCGTGACACATCGACTTTCCCCTGATCTGTCTCGTGTGTTTATATCTATTTGAACATTTAATCTTTCAGTCTATACAGTCAATTTACGTATCTATTAATTAATCTACCTAGTTATTCATATACAACATCATATACATCATCATCACCTTCATATTCATCATT
>NC_051406.1:21425917-21426180 GCF_015228065.2 Penaeus monodon
TTTTCTTTTAATTTCTTCAAATATTCCTTTTCTACAATTTATTCCTTCTATTTCTTAGACCAAGTCTTTCACCAACAGAATTTATGTATTTGTTATCAACTATATATCATTTTCTTTGTAATCTTGTGATATCCTTAACAATAAGGATTTTTCTTGTATTTTCAACCTGTCTTTCCTTCTTTTCTCTGTTTGTTACTTTTCTTGTCTGTTGTATGAAATGGAACCTCAATTTACTTTATTTTTCTATACCTAACCCAAGACTA
>NC_051406.1:21426229-21426955 GCF_015228065.2 Penaeus monodon
TCGAAAAATTAAAGCCAAGAGAAGTAAGTTTAACATTTAAATGAAAATATCTTATAACGGATTTAACTTTCATGGCAAGGTGTGACTATAACTCAATGTTTCAAACCCACTGGAATAACCATTCATTCTGTGCTCTTCACTCCAAGACTGAAATGCAATAAAGATACAGTAAGGAAACCATTTTGTGTTTTATGACAGGAGAAAGGCGTGCTTTTTTCTACGTTTGATGTGATCCTTAATCATTATTAATGTTTTTCAATCCCGATCCCTTGCAATTTCTACAATGACAATTCTTCTATCTTTCGAGTGTCGAAAGGGCGTGGGCGTGTGGCTGGGCCGGTATAAAGAGCGCGCAGTGGCCGCCTCCAGCACAGTTGCTGCCGCTTCAGCTCCTTCCCCTGTTCCAACGTCCCACTCAGGTCATCCGAGGTCATGATGCACAAGCTGCAAGTGTTGTGCTGGTGGTGTGCGTGGCGGTGGGCCCCAGCCTGGCCCAGATCACCTTCTCGCGCTCGTGGGTGCCGCAGGGGAAGCGCTCGGGGGTCGCAGAGGCTTTGATGGCCCCTGAGGAACTTGCTCACATGGGGGAGAGCTGCCACGGCGCCTACGTGGATGCCCTCAACCAGGTCGCCTCTCTGGTCAATGTATGTTGCAGTTCCTGCTCATCAAAGTAGCTATCCTGTAACATGTTCCTTGGACATGTATTGCGGGGACACTTCTGATTAT
>NC_051406.1:21427101-21428081 GCF_015228065.2 Penaeus monodon
CCCCTACCGCCCTCTCACCAATCCGCATAATATTATAAGTATCTATTAATAATTACTGTTTTTTTTATAATCGTCTTAGATAGTCTCATCATTACTGCCATTAACTTCAGAAAGCACCCTCTATATTCGCTTCGGACTCGACCAGGACTGCCCATGAAGCAATCACTGTCGATGCAACGTTGTCCTGACCCACGGCATCGAGATAGAGAGATGGTGAATAGAAAGCGAAAGCAGAGAAAACAAAAATGTATGTTGCTTTAACGACGACAAAAAACACATTATCACAACTTAGACATCTTTCAGGATCTTCAGTAAAGGTAGAAACAAAAGTAAGACAGACCAGATGACAAGAATAGTGCAATAGATAAAACTTCAGATCGAATATTATGTATTTTCGGTCAAATAATAAAGCAGAACAATAAAATCCTTGCCAGAATCTGTCTATGCCTCCTTCATATTCTTCACTGAACCGGTTAATATTAATGAACGGTCATATTGAGACATGGAGTTGAATGGCACGAATTATTCATCGTGACAATTTGGGTAGGCTTTTTGTTTGTTTGTTTTTTTACTATTACTAGCGGTTTTCGGTCATTGCAACGTCTTTCCCCCAAAACGTGAAAAAGCGAACCTTAACCTTGTTTCTTTGCCCTATAGCGAGACTTAAACTCGGCCTACCCCAAATTTCCTTTAATCCTAGACTTTTAATTGGTTATCGCCAGAATTGCATAGATTGGCGAGAGATACACGACTCGCTCCAAATAAAGGGTCATTCATTTTCATTTTCACAGATTAAAAACCCTTTAACAAGGAATCACTGAACATGCTAAAACTCCTGCTTTAACAAACAAGACTGTGAAGGTTTGTGATATTTACCAAGGCTTCGTGGGGGACGAACTGTTGCTGCAATACTTGTATCGGTAATGTTATGTTATATAACAGCGATACATTACTCCTTGCATAAGCTAATCAGACTAGCT
>NC_051406.1:21428102-21429434 GCF_015228065.2 Penaeus monodon
AAGGATGTTTCATTCAAATGTCATGATCGTGTATATATACAAGTTCCGGCTCAGGCGCCCGTGGTGTCCCCATACCTATTTTGTTTGCTTCACAGAAGTCCAAGCACCAACAAACACCCTTGGATACCAATGGCCCGCACAGAGTCAGGCAAATCTGACGCCAGGGCTACTTGGCGCCTCTCTCGAGTGCTTTCAAGAGCTCTTGTCTCCAGGAAAAGGGGTCCCCGTTGCCAGGGAGTCGGTCCCTTCCCTCACAGGGTTAGAGGGGTTTGCAATACGAATAGTGGAATCATCAAAACGCATATAGTACAAACAACGAAAGCTTGGAGATAGTCTAGATTGTGCGAACAGTGTAACACACGAACAAATTAACAATTTTGGCACCCTAACAATTACTCCTGATACTATATTGTGTTTCTTACTTGGTGTGAACACTCGTAAAAATATGTTCCGGAGTAAATCACGAAAGCACATATATTGTTTATTGAACTACTCATCTAGACGACCCACCCTCACGGGTCGTGACGCGAAAGAAATGTTTACCTCACACATCCGTGACAGTCTGGAAGAAAATACGTATATCATTTCGTATGCAATAACATAGCAAATCGTGGCACTGGTAATTTGCCGGCTTTATTCCTCACCTAGGGCACCTGACCAAGAAGTCCATGGGAACACATAAGAGAAAACAAAGCAAACGGGCGACCTTAACCTACCTCTGCATTAATTTTCAAACAGGCTGTTATCTTCACGCGTGAAAAAAAAACACCGAGGACAAAATCTAACAAATTAAAGCTCATTTGTATGAAAGCCCAACATCCTTTCCCAGCTTTAAGCAACGCCGATCATCTGCGCCCACGCATTCAAAAGAAAGATAACCATATAAAATTCGCGAGTCCACTGATAACACATCATGGCTGGTCAGGTTCTCAACGCCTCTAATGCGAATGCTAATACCAAATATGTCACGGTGACACTGCTTCCCCTTGAAAGGGAACGTCCACCCCACCATCAGGATAAGACGCGTCACCACACGAATCAAAGATATCAAACACGAAAAAACTTACAAAACAAAAACAATGATGCAGTAAGAATATTCAGTAAAAAGGTTAAGGAACGAAATAAGATCGTCTTAGAAGAGTTGTCACAAATAAGTAGTTGAGAAAATCATAAAACAAACCCCCACATCATAGCACACCCATTTAAGAAGCTAGCAATACGTAACGAAGGTTAGCAAAAGGTAAATCTCCCGCCCCTGAGACATCGCACCGAGATTATTGCACGGTTTGCTCCCAAAGCTCGCCGCCCGCCTTCGCGACATTTGTAGTTGAA
>NC_051406.1:21429534-21429684 GCF_015228065.2 Penaeus monodon
TGTGGACGTTACAACACACTTTTTATTTTATTTTTGTAAACAATTGAATATGTTTACTTTGTTTTCGTTTGTATGCCTGGTTTTTTGTATTTGTACATAGAAAAATATTTTATTTTTTATATCATAAAGCCTCCGAGTCCAAGCACCTAC
>NC_051406.1:21430353-21430737 GCF_015228065.2 Penaeus monodon
CTAACACATCCATTGGAAGCGCATCATCACAGTCTCGATTCCACTTAATTCTCTCGACGGGTACCTTACCTCAAACCTCTTTCGTTGAAATCAGAAAAAAACTCGAGAGAAAAAATTGCCAAAGAAATGAGCAATGTGTTATATACAGGATCTTTTAACAACCTGTGATAGAAATTCCCCCAATCATGCTTCAATCGAACAGAAAGCAGACAAAACTATAAAGCACACGGGGTATGATATTCTACTTCAATAGAATGATGAACACTGTCATGACGCTTTAAGTCGCTCCTCTTTGGTGATCTGTTTAGAGTGGGGTTTATTAGCGAAGACCTGAAGTGGTTTCGTAACACCAGAATAATAGTTTTAAAGTGGCAGAAAAAAAGT
>NC_051406.1:21430852-21431912 GCF_015228065.2 Penaeus monodon
AGTGAACCCGTAATCATTGCGCGAAACGTAGAAAAGGTTTCTTCCGATACAATATATTTAATTTGACTGGTTGTTCGATTAGAATCAGAACAGTCAGATAAATATCTTTATTGTAAACTTTTCCTTTTCTAACTTGTATCACAATATCATTTCATTACTTTCTTCATTAATATGAGGTTAAAACCCATGAGATAGTGTACACGTTTAAAATTTTTGCATGTATATGCTTAGATCTAGTTTCATGTGCTTATATAGTGGAGTGATGCCGGGGGGGGGTCGACTACGATTGCATAACTGATGCAAAATATTGCACAAAAAATCGTATATTTTTACTGAAGTCTTGGTCTTGTGTCTGTGTCAGCAGGAATTTTATCCTATGTAATCGGTGATACGTTAACTGCGTCATTTTTGTTAGAATTCAAATTGGCATTATCTTTTATTTTGAGCGAATAATGTGTGTATTTCCCGCAACCTATGAATTCTGTGGCGGTAACCAATAAAGTATAGATAGGGAAATTTGGGTAAGTCGGGTTAAGTTGCTTTAGTAGGCAAATCAGTTAGAATTCGCTTCTTCCATAATGTTTTAGGGAGAGGCGTTGCAACGGACCGAAAACCGCCTCTAAAGAAAACAAAGTACCCAAGCGGTCACGATGAAATAATTTCGTGGCATTCACTTCTACCAAGCCCCCCCATCATATGTTCTTTCGTCAGTGAAACAGAAGGGAGAAAATTAGATGCATCATGCAAGTATTTTAGTGTTTTAATTAATTTGGGTTGTATCTAATTACATATTTCATTATTGACTTTTCTTTTTGTTTCGTTTAATTATCATCTAATCTATATTTCCTTTTCTCGTTGTCTTTCATTTTGCTTGAGGTCTTGATCGATGCTTATTCTGAATTATTCGTTATCGCCGTAAAGCACCTCCTTTTTCTTCTTCTCATTCTGCTATCAACATCTCTCTTCAACATCTATCTCGTGCTTTTGGGGTTTCAGGAGACTAGGATCTACATGATGGCTTTCCTGTGCAGATCCTGATCAAGTTCTGAAACCGAATGCA
>NC_051406.1:21431963-21432230 GCF_015228065.2 Penaeus monodon
TAACCAGAACGTTTTAAAATCCTTGAAACACCTTGAATCACGTGTTTCTCGCAAGTCTTTATCAGGAACTTGTTACAGAGAGCTACTTAAGTTAGAGGGCTGTAACTTACATTGACCAGAGCGGCACCCTGCAAGAGGGCATCTACGTTAGGGCGCCATGACATGTCCTCCCACCAAGGTGAGCAGTCCCCAAGGGGCCATTGCGGCCCCCGACGCTTCACCCTGCGGCACCCACGCGCGCGAGAAGTGATCTGGGCCGGCTTGGGC
>NC_051406.1:21432265-21432379 GCF_015228065.2 Penaeus monodon
TTCAGCTGTGCTCATGACCTCGGATGACCGAGTGGAACGTTGGAACAGGGGAGGGAGCTGGAGGCGACAGGAACTGTGCTGGAGGCGGCCACTGCGCGCCCCTTATACCGGCCC
>NC_051406.1:21434578-21434663 GCF_015228065.2 Penaeus monodon
CACTTAGATGTTTTTTATTGATGTGGAGTATCTAGAATAAGAGTAACATGATACAACCTCATATCATATCTATATATATCCACTC
>NC_051406.1:21435024-21435254 GCF_015228065.2 Penaeus monodon
GTGGGGGGGGTGTGTGTGTTGGTGGTGCGTTGCTGTGTGTGGTATTGTAACCCAAGCCTGTTTGGGTGGCACGCCGCCCTGTCATCAGCCGGTCCCAAGCAGATAAAATGGGAGGGTTGGTCCGGAAGGGCAATCCTCCTGCAAAAATTCCTCACCAAAACTTTAACATGAACGAGCCAAACAATTAGAATCAACATCTGTTGGTCACCCGTAGTGACCCCAGATGAATC
>NC_051406.1:21435908-21436007 GCF_015228065.2 Penaeus monodon
TATTCAAATGTAAGTGTTTTGATGTCATCACGGAAAATGTAAGAGAAGAACCACCATGGTGTGTCTTGTAACGCTGGATGATATTGTCTAGTGGAGGTG
>NC_051406.1:21436080-21436146 GCF_015228065.2 Penaeus monodon
AGTAAAAGCGGATATTTTCCCACAGATATAGATGGCGACCAACTAGCCACGTAAGCTCAGGTGAGA
>NC_051406.1:21436751-21436908 GCF_015228065.2 Penaeus monodon
TTATTCATTCATTCAGTTATTGGTGAAAAAAAATATCGACTAACTCGGATAATTTTCCCCCCCCATTATAAATTTAGATTTCTGGATGTTTCTGATGACTTTCTGTGCTAGCAAAACGCTGGATTCCAACATCACGAAACTTTATGGTTTGTCCTGC
>NC_051406.1:21437350-21437457 GCF_015228065.2 Penaeus monodon
TTCTTATAATTTAAAATCTATGTTAATCTTATGCGTTCATCGCGGAAGATATTGACATGGCAACTGTGGCAGTTCTCCACACGTGGTAGGCCCCCTGGAAGACAGCA
>NC_051406.1:21437498-21437955 GCF_015228065.2 Penaeus monodon
CGGTATAAATGGCGCGCATGGCCGCCCTCCAGGCACAATGCTGCCGCTTCGCTTCCCTCACCTGTTCCAACGTCCCACTCAGGTCATCCGAGGTCAATGATGCCCAAAGCTGCAGGTGTGGTGCTGGTGTGGTGTGGTGGCGGTGGGCCCCAGCCCTGGCCCAGATCACCTTCTCCGGCGCCTCGTGGGTGCCGCATGGGGAAGCGCTCGGGGGCCCTGATGGCCCCTGAGGGACCTGCGCACGTGAAGACCGGCCGTCACGTCACACTAACGTCTCTTGCGCAAGTCCGCTGCTCACGTTTCTGTAAGGGGTGTCAACTAAATTTATAAACTTATAATCCTGGTTACTATGGGTTTCCCAAAAGTAGATTCATTTATGTATTTTAAAGGTCTATCAGTTTATTTTACATTCTGAAGTGGTAATCGAACGAATTTAATTTCTCTTATCACTATTGTA
>NC_051406.1:21438100-21438703 GCF_015228065.2 Penaeus monodon
GTCGCAATGGACGAATATTCATACCTTATCACCATCAATTACTATTCACATGCCTAGTAAGTCCCTCCTTCTAATCGACTTCATCCGTTGCAGGACATGCTGGAGGAGGTGAAGAGCCTCCGCCCTAAAATACAGAATGCGTTCCAGAGCCCCATCAGAACTTAAACGCCCTTTGCATGGTTCAGGACCAAACAGGCCGGGGATGCAGGGTAATGGCTTCAGCGTTGCAGTTTTAGGATTCTACATTGCACTGGCTGTGTTTGACTTTGGATGCTGTGAGTAGAGTAATTTCCATGAATATTTAATACATTGCGGAGTACTTTATCTATGTTTGTGATATTTCTCTCATAAGCTGAGAAGTTATGATTTTATTAAGGGTGGGTTTTGTGAATACTGCAGATGCGTGACAACAGTTTATGTTAAATTTGTATATATCATGACTTTAGGTTATAAACTATATATTAACTGTTATGGAATGTAAAAGTTGGAAATAAAAATGTTACCATGATCGTCTTACATATCATAAATCCGACTAATGAAAAACAGGTCTATAATACCCACATAAACGGTATTAACAAAGAAGAAGGCAAGGTGATAGTATTG
>NC_051406.1:21440053-21440504 GCF_015228065.2 Penaeus monodon
AATGTGATCATGACATGGGAAAGAATGGGCCAAGAAATTTGATGACAAGAACATGTTTACAACGTATTACGTGTTGATACACTGACAAAAGTCACGCCAGCATGACTTATTTATCACGCTTATCTTTCTTGTTTAGTGCCTTTTCTCTTTGATTCCCTTAATGTCCCTTCTGGACATTTGCCTTGCACGTGGACCGCAACGCTACCGCAGGTGAGTTTAATAATAGAGGGTCAGAGGTAAGTGAAACCTGGCGAAAGGTCCCGCAGAGTATAAAACACAATTTCCATTACTGATACTCAGCAACTGAGCTAATCGTGACACATCGACTTTCCCCTGATCTGTCTCATGTGTTTATATCTATTTGAAAATCTAATCTTTCAGTCTAGTCTACAGTTAATTTACGTATCTATTAATTAATCTACCTAGTTATTCATATACAACTTACATAGCT
>NC_051406.1:21441031-21441147 GCF_015228065.2 Penaeus monodon
TTTATTCCTTCTATTTCTTGGGCCAAGTCTTTCACCAACAGAATTTATGTATTTGTTATCAATTATATATTATTTTCTTTATAATCTTGTGATATTCTTAACAATAAGGATTTTTA
>NC_051406.1:21441281-21442025 GCF_015228065.2 Penaeus monodon
TCGAAAAATTAAAGCCAAGAGAAGTAAGTTTAACATTTAAATGAAAATATCTTATAACGGATTTAACTTTCATGGCAAGGTGTGACTATAACTCAATGTTTCAAACCCACTGGAATAACCATTCATTCTGTGCTCTTCACTCCAAGACTGAAATGCAATAAAGATACAGTAAGGAAACCATTTTGTGTTTTATGACAGGAGAAAGGCGTGCTTTTTTCTACGTTTGATGTGATCCGTAATCATTATTAATGTTTTTCAATCCCGATCCCTTGCAATTTCTACAATGACAATATCTTCACTGCACAGACGCTCTCTTCATTATCATTTCTTCTATCTTTCGAGTGTCGAAAGGGCGTGGGCGTGTGTCTGGGCCGGTATAAAGGGCGCGCAGTGGCCGCCTCCATCACAGTTCCTGCCGCTTCAGCTCCTTCCCCGGTTCCAACCGTCCCATTCAGTCCTCCGAGGTCTGATGCCAAGCTGCAAGTGTTTGGTGCTGGTGGTGTGCGTGCGGTGGGCCCCACCGGCCCAGATCACCTTCTCGCGCTCGTGGGTGCCACAGGGGAAGCGCTCGGGGGCCCTGATGGCCCCTGAGGAACTTGTTCACATGGGGGAGAGCTGCCACGGCGCCTACGTAGATGCCCTCAACCAGGTCGTCGCTCTGGTCAATGTATGTTGCAGTTCCTGCTCATCAAAGTAGCTATCCTGTAACATGTTCCTTGGACATGTATTGCGGGGACACTTCTG
>NC_051406.1:21442276-21442373 GCF_015228065.2 Penaeus monodon
ACTTCAGAATGACTCCTCTATACTCGCTTCAGGACTTGACCAGGACTGCCCATGAAGCCATCACTGTCGATGCACGTGTCCTGAGCCCAAAGGCATC
>NC_051406.1:21442417-21442951 GCF_015228065.2 Penaeus monodon
AATGTATGTTGCTTTACGACGACAAAAAACAACATATCAACGAACTTAGACATCTTTCAGGATCATCAGAGTGAAAGATAGAAGAAAAAAAAAGTAAAGAAGACAGACCAGATGACGAATAAGTGCAATAGATAAAAATTCAATCGAATATGTAATGTATTTTCTGTCAAAATAAATAAAGCAAAAATAATAATGCCTCCATTCATATTTCACTGAACGCAGGTTGATATTAATGAACGGTACATATGATGACATGGAAGTTGAATGGCACGAAATTATTTCATCGTGACAATTTGGGTAGCTTTTGTTTGTTTGTTTTTTACTAGCGGTTTTCGGTTCGTTGCAACGTCTCTCCCCAAAACGTGGAAAAAGCGAACCTTAACCTTGTTTTGCCTAGAGCAACTTAACTCGGCCTACCCAAATTTCCTTTAATCTATACTTTATTGGTTATCGCCAGAATTGCATAGATTGGCGAGAGATACACGACTCGCTCCAAAATAAAAGGTCATTTCATTTTCAATTTTCACAGATTAA
>NC_051406.1:21443050-21443264 GCF_015228065.2 Penaeus monodon
CGAACTGTTGCTGCAATACTTGTAATCGGTAATGTTAATGTTAATAACAGCGACACCATTACTCCTTGCATAAGCTAATCAGACTAGCTGATGGTTCATTCAAATGTCATGATACGTGTATATATACAGAGTTCGTGCTCAGGCGCCGTGGTGTCCATACCTATTTTGTTTGCTTCACAGAAGTCAAAGCACCAACCAACACCCGTGGATACCA
>NC_051406.1:21443409-21444500 GCF_015228065.2 Penaeus monodon
GGTTTGCAATACGAATAGTGAATCATCAAAACAAGCATATAGTACAAACAACGAAAGCAATGTAGATAGTCTAGATAGTGCTGACAGTGTAACAAACGAACAAATTAACAATTTTGGCACCCTAACAATTACTCTGAATACGATATTGTGTTTCATGACTTGGTGAACAACTCGTAAAAATATGTTCCGGAGGAAATCACGAAAGCACATAATATTGTTATTGAACTGCCCAGTCTAGACGACCCAGCCTCACGGGTCGTGACGCGAAAAGAATGTTTAACATCACACATCCTTGACAGTCTGGAAGAAAATACGTATATCAGTTTCGTAATAGCAATAACAGAGGCAAAATCAGTGCACTGGTAATTTGCCGGCTTTATTCCTCACCTAGGGCACCTGACCAAGAAGTCCATGGGAACACATAAGAGAAAACAAAGCAAAGCATGAAAGTTTCATCATACTAGGCGACCTTAACCTACCTCTGCATTAAATTTCAAACAGGCTGTTATCTTCACGCGTGAAAAAAAAAACACCGTAGACAAAATCATAACAATTAAAGAACATTTTTATGAAAGCCCAACATCCTTCCCAGCTTTAAGCAACGCCGATCATCTGTCGCCCAAGCATTCAAAGAAAGATTACCATATAAAATTCGCGAGTCCACTGATAACACATCATGGTTGTGTCATGGTTCTCAACGCCTCTAATCCGACTGCTAAATACCAAATATGTCACGGTGACAACTGCTCCCCTTGAAAGGAACGTCCACCCACCATCAGGATAAGACGCTTCACCAACACGATCAAAGATATCAAACACAAAAAAGCTTACAAAACAAAAACAGTGATGCAGTAAGATATTAAGTAAAAAGGTTAAGGAACGAAATAAGATCGGCTTAGAAGAGTTGTCACAAATAAGTAGTTGAGAAAATCAGTGAAACAAACCCCAAATCATAGCACACCCATTTAAGAAGCATAGCAATACGTAACGAAGGTAGCAAAAGGTAAATCTCCCGGCCCTGACGACATCGCACCGAGATTATTGCACGAGTTTGCTCCCAAGCTCGCCGCCCTCTTCGCGACATTGTAGTG
>NC_051406.1:21444605-21444754 GCF_015228065.2 Penaeus monodon
TGTGGACGTTACAACGACTTTTTATTTTATTTTTTAAACAATATGAATATGTTTACTTTGTTTCGTTTGTATACCTGTTTTTGTATCTTGTACATAGAAAAATATTTAGATTTTATATCATAAAGCCTCCAGAAGTCCAAGCACCTAAC
>NC_051406.1:21445402-21445793 GCF_015228065.2 Penaeus monodon
CTAACAAGTCCCTATGGAAGCGCATCATCACAGTCCCGATTCCCCCAACAAATCCACTTAATTCTCTCGACGACCTTAACCTCAACCCTATTTCGTGGAAATAAGAAAAAAAAAATCGAGAGAAAAATTGCAAGAGAAATGAGGAATGTTTTATATACAGGATTCTGTAACAACTTGTGATAGAAATCCCCCAATCATGCTTCATCGAACAGGAAGCAGATATATACTATAAAGAGCACGGGTATGATATTCTAATTCAATAAATTAGCCGTTTCGTCCATGACAGAACACTGTCATGACGCTTTAAGTCGCTCCTCTGTGGTGAATCTGTTAGGAGTGGTTATCAAAGAAGATCTGAAGTGGTTCAGTAACACTAGAAAAATAATTTTAA
>NC_051406.1:21446047-21446717 GCF_015228065.2 Penaeus monodon
AAATTTCTGTTTCTACTGTAATCACAATTATCATTTTCATTACTTTCTTCATTAATTATAGAGGTAAAAAAAACAAGGAGATAGTGTACACGTGTAAATTTGCATGTATATGCATTAGATCTAGTTTAGTTTGCTTATATAGTGAGTGATGCCGTCGCTACGATTGCATAACTGTATGCAATTATTGCAGCAAAAACTCGCATATTTTTACTGAGGTTCTTGGTCCTGTGTCTGTGTCAGCAGGAATTTTATCAATGTATCGGTGATTTCCTGTTAAACTGCGTCATTTTTGTGAGAATTCAAATGGCATTATCTTTTATTTTGGAGCGAATGTGTGTATTTCCCGCCAACCTATGAAATTCTGGCGGTAACCAATAAAGTATAGATTAAGGAAAATTTGGGTAAGTCGAGTTAAGTTGCTTTAGGCAAATCAAGGTTAGAATTCGCTTCTTCCATAATGTTTTAGGGAGAGACGTTGCAACGGACCGAAAACCGCCTCTAAAAGAAAACAAAAGCTACCCAAAGCGTCACGATGAAATAATCTCGTGGCATTCAACTTCCACCTCATCATATGTGTCTTTCGTTCAGTGAGAACATGAAGGGAGAAATTAAGATGGCCTCATGCAAGTATTCTAGTGTTTTATTAATTTGGGTTGTATCTACATTACAT
>NC_051406.1:21446890-21446974 GCF_015228065.2 Penaeus monodon
ACATCTATCTCGATGCTTTTGGGTTCAGGAGACGAGGATCTACAGTGATGGCTTCCTGTGCAGTCCTGATCAAGTTCTGAACCG
>NC_051406.1:21447043-21447450 GCF_015228065.2 Penaeus monodon
GTTTAAAAAACCTTGAAACATCTTGAATCACGTGTTCTCGCAAGTCTTTATCAAGGAACTTGTTACAGGAGAGCTACTTAAGTTAGGGCTGTAACTTACATTGACCAGAGCGGCGACCTGCAAGAGGGCATCTACGTAGGCGCCATGACAGGTCTCCCCCAGGTGAGCAGGTCCCTCAGGGGCCATCAGGGCCCCTGTGACCCCCGAGCGCTTCCCCTGCGGCACCCACGAGCGCGAGAAGGTGATCTGGGCCAGGCTGGGGCCCACCGCCACGCACACCACCAGCACCAACAGCTGCAGCTTGTGCATCATGACCTCGGATGACCTGAGTGGGACGTTGGAACAGGTGAGGGAGCTGAAGCGGAAGCAACTGTGCTGGAGGCGGCCACTGCGCGCCCCTTATACCG
>NC_051406.1:21449798-21449867 GCF_015228065.2 Penaeus monodon
TTACATGAACGAGCCAAACAAGTAGAATCACCATCTGTGGGTCACCCGTAAGTGACCCACAGATGCATC
>NC_051406.1:21451325-21451507 GCF_015228065.2 Penaeus monodon
TTATTCATTCATTCAGTTATTGGGGAAAAAAAATTATCGACTATACTCGGATATCATTATAAATTTAGATTTCTGGAGTTTCTGATGACTTTCTCTGCTAGAAAACGCTTGGATTCAACATCACGAAACTTATGGTTTGTCATGCTAACAATCGTAACGATAACAGAAATGATACTAGCCGC
>NC_051406.1:21451788-21451914 GCF_015228065.2 Penaeus monodon
ATTTCATGTTTTTCATATTCTTATAATTTAAATCTAGTGTTAATCTTAGCAGTTCATCGCGGAAGGATATTGACATGGGCACTGTGGCAGTTCTCCACGACTGGTAGGAGCCCCTGGAAGACAGCA
>NC_051406.1:21451954-21452062 GCF_015228065.2 Penaeus monodon
CGGTATAAAGGGCGCGCAGTGGCCGCCTCCAGCACAATTGCTGCCGCTTCAGCTCCCTCACCTGTTCCAACGTCCCACTCAGGTCATCCGAGGTCATGATGCACAAGC
>NC_051406.1:21452098-21452391 GCF_015228065.2 Penaeus monodon
GCCCCAGCCTGGCCCAGATCACCTTCTCGCGCTCGTGGGTGCCGCAGGGGAAGCGCTCGGGGGCCCTGATGGCCCCTGAGGGACCTGCTCACGTGGAAGACTGCCGTCACGTCACACTAACGGCTCTTGCGCAAGTCGCTGCTCACGTTTCTGTAAGTGGTGTCGAAACTAAATTTTATAAACTTATAATCTGGTTAATATGGTTTTCCAAAAGTAGATTCATCATGTAATTTAAAGGTCTATCAGTTTATTTTACATCCTGAGTGTTCGATTTAATTTCTCCTTATCACTAT
>NC_051406.1:21452530-21453116 GCF_015228065.2 Penaeus monodon
CCTTTTTTTCGTTTGTCGCAATGGACAATATTCATCCTTATCACTATCATTACTATTCACATGCCTAGGAAGCCCTCCTTCTAATCGACTTCATCCGTTGCAGGACATGCTGGAGGAGGTGAAGAGCCTCCGCCCTAAATACAAGAAGTGCGTTCCAGAGCCCCAGCAGAACTGAAACGCCGTTGCATGTTGCAGGACCAAACAGGCCGAGGGATGCAAGGGTAATGGCTCAGCTGTTGCAGTTAGGATTCTACATTGCACTGCTGTGTTGACTTTGATGCTGTGATTATTAAGTAATTTCCATGAATATTAGTAATACATTGCGGAGTACTTTATATATGTTTGTGATATTTCTCTCATAAGCTGAGAATGTTATGATTTTATTAAGGGTGGTTTTGTGAAGACTGCAGATGCAGTGAACAAGCAGTTATGTTAAATTTGTATATATCATGAACTTTATGTTATAAACTATATATTAAATGTTTATGGAATGTAAAGTTGGAAAATAAAAATGTTACATGATTCATCTTATATATCATAAATCCGACTATGAAAAACAAGTCTAGTAATAAACCCACATAACGGA
>NC_051406.1:21454056-21454420 GCF_015228065.2 Penaeus monodon
CTAACAAGTCCCTATGGAAGCGCATCATCAGTCTCGATTCCACTTAATTCTCTCGACGACCTTAACCTCAACCCTATTTCGTGGAAATAAGAAAAAAATCGAGAGAAAAATTGCAAAAGAAATGAGCAATGTTTTATATACAGGATTCTTTAACAACCTGTGATAGAAATCCCCCAATCATGCTTCATCGAACAGAAAGCAGACAAATACTATAAAGCACACGGGTATGATATTCTAATTCAATAGAATGATAGAACACTGTCATGACGCTTTAAGTCGCTCCTCTGTGGTGAATCTGTTAGGAGTGGTTATTAGCGAAGACCTGAAGTGGTTCAGTAACACCAGAATAATAGTTTTAAAGTGC
>NC_051406.1:21454678-21455298 GCF_015228065.2 Penaeus monodon
TACTGTAATCACAAATATCATTTTCATTACTTTCTTCATTAATTATAGAGGTAAAAACCCATGAAGATAGTGTACACGTGTAAAATTTGCATGTATATGCATTAGATCTAGTTTAATTTGCTTATATAGTGAGTGATGCCGTCGCTACGATTGCATAACTGTATGCAAATATTGCAGCAAAAAATCGTATATTTTCACTGAAGTCCTTGGTCCTGTGTCTGTGTCAGAAGGAATTTTATCAATGTATCGGTGATTACCTGTTAAACTGCGTCATTTTTGTGAGAATTCAAATGGCATTATCTTTTATTTTGGAGCGAATATGTGTGTATTTCCCGCCAACTTATGAAATTCTGGCGGTAACCAATAAAGTATAGATTAAGGGAAATTTGGGTAAGTCGAGTTAAGTTGCTTTAGGCAAATCAAGGTTAGAATTCGCTTCTTCCATAATGTTTTAGGGAGAGGCGTTGCAACGGACCGAAAACCGCCTCTAAAAGAAAACAAAAGCTACCCAAAGCGTCACGATGAAATAATTTCGTGGCATTCAACTTCTACCTCATCATATGTGTCTTTCGTTCAGTGAGAACATGAAGGGAGAAATTAAGATGGCCTCATGCAAGTAT
>NC_051406.1:21455376-21455472 GCF_015228065.2 Penaeus monodon
CATCGAATCTATACTTCCTTTTCTTGCTGTCTTCCATTTTGCTTGAAGGTCTTGAGCGATGCTTATCTTGATATTTCTTTATCGCCGTAAAGCACC
>NC_051406.1:21455510-21455594 GCF_015228065.2 Penaeus monodon
ACATCTATCTCGATGCTTTTGGGTTCAGGAGACGAGGATCTACAGTGATGGCTTCCTGTGCAGTCCTGATCAAGTTCTGAACCG
>NC_051406.1:21455663-21455917 GCF_015228065.2 Penaeus monodon
GTTTAAAAATCCTTGAAACACCTTGAATCACGTGTTCTCGCAAGTCTTTATCAAGGAACTTGTTACAGGAGAGCTACTTAAGTTAGGGCTGTAACTTACATTGACCAGAGCGGCGACCTGCAAGAGGGCATCTACGTAGGCGCCATGACAGGTCTCCACCAGGTGAGCAGGTCCCTCAGGGGCCATCAGGGCCCCCGAGCGCTTCCCCTGCGGCACCCACGAGCGCGAGAAGGTGATCTGGGCCAGGCTGGGGC
>NC_051406.1:21455949-21456127 GCF_015228065.2 Penaeus monodon
TGCAGCTTGTGCATCATGACCTCGGATGACCTGAGTGGAACGTTGGAACAGGGGAGGGAGCTGGAGCGACAGGAACTGTGCTGGAGGCGGCCACTGCGCGCCCCTTATACCGGCCCCGCCGCACGCACCACGCCCACGCCCTTGCGACGCTCGCCGGACGGAAAAGATTCTTATATTG
>NC_051406.1:21458094-21458376 GCF_015228065.2 Penaeus monodon
CTATTTTCTTCCAGTGTCAGGAGTGTGAGCTAAAATTCTTCGCGTCAACCGTAGGCTGGGTCGTCTAGACTGGGCAGTTCATATAATTATTCTTCGTGATTTCCTCCGACTATTTTTACGATTGTTCACCAAGTTGAAAACATATCGTATCAGGTATTGTTAGTGCCAAAATTGTTAATTTGTTCGTTTGTTACACTGTCAGCACAATCTAGACTATCTACATTGTTTTCGTTGTTTGTACTATATGCTTGTTTTGATGATTCACTATTCGTATTGCAAACC
>NC_051406.1:21458521-21458736 GCF_015228065.2 Penaeus monodon
TGGTATCCACGGGTTTTTGTTGGTGCTTTGACTTCTGTGAAGCAAACAAAATAGGTATGGACACCACGGCGCCTGAGCACGAACTCTGTATATATACACGTATCATGACATTTGAATGAACCATCAGCTAGTCTGATTAGCTTATGCAAGGAGTAATGGTAGTCGCTGTTATTAACATTAACATTACCGATTACAAGTATTGGAGCAACAGTTCG
>NC_051406.1:21458809-21459382 GCF_015228065.2 Penaeus monodon
TCAGTGATTCCTTTGTTAAAATACGTTTTAATCTGTGAAAATTGAAAATTAAATGACCTTTTATTTTGGAGCGAGTCGTGTATCTCTCGCCAATCTATGCAATTCTGGCGATAACCAATAAAGTATAGATTAAAGGAAATTTGGGTAGGCCGAGTTAAGTTGCTCTAGGCAAAACAAGGTTAAAGTTCGCTTTTTTCCACGTTTTGGGAAGACGTTGCAATAGACCGAAAACCGCTAGTAAAAAACAAACAAAAAGCTACCCAAATTGTCACGATGAAATAATTTCGTGCCATTCAACTTCCATGCATCATATGTACCGTTCATTAATATTAACCTGCGTTCAGTGAGAATATGAATGGAGGCATTAAGACAGATTCTGGCAAGGATTTTATTGTTCTTGCTTTATTTATTTTGACCGAAAATACATTACATATTCGACTGAATTTTTATCTATTGCACTTATTCGTCATCTGGTCTGTCTTTACTTTTTTTCTACCTTTCACTCTGAAGATCCTGAAAGATGTCTAAGTTCGTTGATATGTTGTTTTTTGTCGTCGTAAAGCAACATACATT
>NC_051406.1:21459426-21459523 GCF_015228065.2 Penaeus monodon
GATGCCTTTGGGCTCAGGACACGTGCATCGACAGTGATGGCTTCATGGGCAGTCCTGGTCAAGTCCTGAAGCGAATATAGAGGAGTCATTCTGAAGT
>NC_051406.1:21459776-21460413 GCF_015228065.2 Penaeus monodon
CAGAAGTGTCCCGCAATACATGTCCAAGGAACTTTTACGGAACTACTTTGATGAGCGGAACTGGGGGCATACATTGACCGGAGGCACCTGGTTAGGGCTCCACGTAGCCCGTGGCAGCTCTCCCCCCTGGGAACAAATTCCTCGGGGGCCTCAAAGCCCTGCACCCCCGAGGCTTCCCCCGCGGCACCCCAGCGCGAGAAGGTGATCGGGCCAGGCTGGGGCCCCCCGCCACGCACACCCAAAACCACACCACCTTTACTTGTCACATGCCCCGGATGACCTGAGTGGGACGTTGGAACAGGGGGAAGACTGAAGCGGCAGCAACTTGCTGGAGGCGGCCACTGGGCTCTTTATACCCGGCCCAGCCACAGCCCACCCCTTTTGACACTCGAAAGTAAAATTGTCATTGTAAAATTTTCAAAGGGGTGGGGTTGAAAAACATTAATAATGATTAAGGGTCACATAAACTAGAAAAAAACAAGCCTTTCTCCTGTCATAAAACACAAATGGTTTTTCCCTTTCTGTATCTTTAAATTTCCTTTAGTCTTGGAGTGAAGAGCACAGAATGAATGGTTATTCCCGTGGGTTTGAAACATTGATTATAGTCCACCTTCCATAAATTAAATCCGTTTAAAAG
>NC_051406.1:21460599-21460792 GCF_015228065.2 Penaeus monodon
ACGGGTTGGGAAAAAACAAAAAATCCTTTTTGTTAAGGATACACGATTAAAAGAAAATGATTATAGTTAAAACAAATAAATCTGTTGGGTGAAAGATTTGGGTTAAAGATATGAAGGAAAAAATTTGTAGAAAGGATTTTTTGAAAAAATTTAAAAAGAAATTAAAAAATAATTAATAATCCCCAACACACTG
>NC_051406.1:21461151-21461342 GCF_015228065.2 Penaeus monodon
CAAAGGTATGAAAAAAAATAAAAATTTTAATCCATGTCACGGGTTTGGGAGACCAGCAAAAGCGCAAAAAAATTTATCACCATCTGTGAGCGGACCACAGCTAATGAAGTGAATCCAGATAAATGTCATTATCAAAGCAAGCCTTTTTACTGAAGTAATTCCCTGAAAGAGAAACTCCAGCGTTTGGTCGA
>NC_051406.1:21468051-21468546 GCF_015228065.2 Penaeus monodon
ATATTTACGTCGCTGGTATAATCCATACATTTCAGTTTTCGTAACATTGGCAAGCAAATCCATTTATCTCTGTGCATGTGTTTGTTTGTTTTGGATTAAAAAAAATAAACACATAAAACCAAAAAAATAGATGAAAATTTATTCCACTATATCATATATTGTCTATTATGTAAAGACCGCATTTGACTAAACGGCGTTAATTATGATTAACATATGACCACAAGTTTATTTTTGCGACGATGAAATTAAGGAAGATACGATTTAGAAAAAAAAGGAAGATAAAAAAGAACATATAAGAATAACGCAAATCCAAATAGGCTACCTATTAAGACAGATAACAAGAAATGCAAGACAGAGACGTGAGTGACGTCAGTAGATTCCAAAATGGCGGCCATTTTGAGACGCCGAATGGAATTACGGAGTGATACTTCTCTCCCGCAGAATAGTGGTGTGGAGTTTTGGGAGTTTGGGGAAAATTATACGCTAAAATTCATT
>NC_051406.1:21470486-21471770 GCF_015228065.2 Penaeus monodon
ATATTTACGTCGCTGGTATAATTCATACATTTCAGTTTTCGTAACATTGGCAAGCAAATCCATTTATCTCTGTGCATGTGTTTGTTTGTTTTGGATTAAAAGAATAAACACATAAAACCAAAAAAAATAGATGAAAATTTATTCCACTATATCATATATATGTCTATATATGTAAAGACCGCATTTGACTAAACGGCGTTAATTATGATTAACATATGACCAGAGACGTGAGTGACGTCAGTAGATTCCAAAATGGCGGCCATTTTGAGACGCCGAATGGAATTACGGAGTGATACTTCTCTCCCGCAGAATAGTGGTGTGGAGGTGTATTGGGAGATCTGGTGAATTATAGCGCTAAAATCATTCAGTTATTTTGGTATGTAGCTATGTGTGTGTGAGCATTACTGCACTTATATAAATGATATTAAGTAACATACATGTATTTACTGTAACATGTGCAGGAAGTTAGTGTGTGTATATTACACCTTCAAGCACACGTCTCCCCGACCTCCCCCCCCCCCTGCAAAAAAGGAAAAAAATCCTGTTCCTTCTACTCATGGGGTAAGTTGGGCGAAGCAGTGGGGAGGGGGGTAGGATCGGCGTGAAGGAGAGGGGAAATGGGGGGGGAGAGAGAGGGAGAGATGAGTGAAACACCAGCTGGCTAATTATGCACCGACGGGAACCTAAATAAACCGGAAACCCCAATAATTCACCGCAGTTGTCGTGTCGCGTCGCATCAGCGGTGCATTGCGGCTGAAGGATTGGGTGCGGGCCGAGGGAGGCCAGGAGGATGACGGCTCGCTCGCGGACGCACCTGCGGCAGCGGCCAGCAAGGGCACTGGGGGCCGAGAGGGTCGGGGAGGAGGAGCAGGACGGGGGGAAGGTGGGGGTAAAGAAAAGGAGACAGTGAGAATGTGGGAGTATAGGGGCATAGGAGGAAAGTTGGGGTTGAGGAGGAGGAAGAGGGGGCAGGAAAGGGGTTAAGGGGGAGGAGGAAGAGGGAGGGGGGAAGGTAAAGGAAAGGGAACCAGTGAGGAAAGTAGGAGGATGGGGATATAGGGAAAGGGGAAGAGGCGAAGCAGGAGGAAGAGGAAGAATGAAGGGGGTTGAAGGGGAGAAAGAAGAGGACGGTGCAGGGTAAGGAAAGGGAGACGAGTGACGAAGGTGGGAGCATGGGGGGGAGGGAGGAGGAGGGGATTAACACAGGGGTTGGGGAAATGAATGTTGATTTACGAATTTTCGGGTGAGAGTCCGAGAGTGTAACAGACTATGTACAGTGACCGT
>NC_051406.1:21471845-21472241 GCF_015228065.2 Penaeus monodon
GCCTGAGGATTCCTTGATTGCTTTTCTCTCCCACATATATCTTTTCCTCACTTAACCTCTTTACAACGCTCACCTAAGAGGAGTCAGAAAGTGATCGATCCCTCTGGTTCGCTACAACCGCTCGCAAGCCATATAAAAACATTCAACAGCTATATAAACCACCGAAGAAATATTTCGCAAACTACATTCTGCATGAGAGCCGCGCTTAATGAATTTCCTTCATATTACGTAATCACAATAAGTGATTGCTTGCTTTCATTGTTTCGGACAACTCTTAAGGTAAAAGGCTTGCTAGTAATTTATAGATAATCTTATACCCAAAATCCATTAAAAGAAATTATTTAGAAATAAAGGTTTTGGAAATCACTTTCACATAATACTTCTTAGGCTGTCGGG
>NC_051406.1:21472299-21472793 GCF_015228065.2 Penaeus monodon
GGCGCTATTTTCACCTCACTGCAGGCATTCGATACTTTAATTTAAGCTATGAAATAGTTTTTTTTTTTCTTCTTTTGAGGAACCGCTTGAAGCCTTTACTACATAATAGTTTGGTACGTTTGTCGTCAAAATTTGCTCTGCTTACTTCTCCCACACGATTTTGTCCACGCAAACGCTCCGGACATACATAGTCTTTATATTGAAAACGACGAAGTACTGTCTGTTGTACGTTTTGAGTATCTTTGGACCATATATTCTATTTACGAATTTTTAGGAGTTAGAAAATATTGACAAATGGTTAGTACCACGATGGTTACGATAGTAATTATAATAATGATAATGCAAATAATGGTTGTCAAAGTTTTTTTTTATTATCCTCATCACTGTTATGTTAGATTAAATTCTCCCTTATATAGTTCACGAGGCAAAAAATAAAGAAAGAATGTATAAGGAGATCAGTTTTCAAAATTAATCATTTGCCTTTATTGGTCAAG
>NC_051406.1:21473304-21473400 GCF_015228065.2 Penaeus monodon
CCGTCCAATTAAAAAAAAGTGAAATGCGTGAATCAATGCATCGAGTAGACGGGTCCCCTCTACCTCTTACATCGTGGGAGGCAAACCCAGCCAATA
>NC_051406.1:21473433-21473541 GCF_015228065.2 Penaeus monodon
CGGTATAAAGGGCGCGCAGTGGCCGCCTCCAGCACAGTTCCTGCCGCTTCAGCTCCCTCACCTGTTCCAACGTCCCACTCAGGTCATCCGAGGTCATGATGCACAAGC
>NC_051406.1:21473577-21473780 GCF_015228065.2 Penaeus monodon
GCCCCAGCCTGGCCCAGATCACCTTCTCGCGCTCGTGGGTGCCGCAGGGGAAGCGCTCGGGGGTCGCGGGGGCCCTCGTGTCCCCCGGGGGCCCACCTGACATGGGGGAAAGCTGCCACGACGCCCGTTTAGCCGCACTTGCTCAGGTGGCCGCCCATATCGCCGTAAGTACGCCTGAGCGGTCTTTTGGCCTCACGTGGCCC
>NC_051406.1:21474810-21474905 GCF_015228065.2 Penaeus monodon
GGGCCACGTGAGGCCAAAAGACCGCTCAGGCGTACTTACGGCGATTATGGCGGCCACTGAGCAAGTGCGGCTAAACGGGCGTCTTCGTGCCCCGC
>NC_051406.1:21475276-21475709 GCF_015228065.2 Penaeus monodon
TTTCAAGTCTCTTCTTATCACGAAGCTTATGGAGATAATGAGAGAGAGAGGAAAAAAATAAGGGAGATAGGAGCTGAGATAAGAGGAACGAAGGGGAAAAAATATAATTATTTTCTAGTATCCTAAACAAGACTTTCTGCCTTAACTCGCCACAGCCTGATTTTTGTGTGTCGTCAAATCTATTCTTCTTTTCTTGTTGTTTATCTTCCATCTGATTGCCTCTTCTCTCACTCTTCTCCAATTCCTCTTGTATCACGAGAAAAGGGGAGCTCCAGCAAAAATGGCAACCCATGCCCTGTACAAAGTCTCATTATTCTCTGAGGCGTTTTTTCAAAAGTGATTTATCATCCCTGGACTAAAAAACCTAGTTTTATTTCTACTCCTACGCACCTTCAACAGTGAACGGCTGGTGTGTGTGTGTGTTCATACGAAG
>NC_051406.1:21475775-21476205 GCF_015228065.2 Penaeus monodon
CATGTATATATAGATAATTAGCCTCATGAACACTTCTTGTTATACCTATTCCCACTCCTGGCCCGCTTTGCCCAAGTCTCCATCAAAGTGTGACAAAATGAGTGGAAACTTTGAATGCACCTGTAACGCAGTTATTAAGAGAGGCACCATACGCAGAACAACGATTGAATATCCAGTTTTCTGCACCGCGTCACTTTCTGCTGGGTGATCCTAAAGGATTGTTTACTTTAGAAGAGCAAGAGAGACCTAAAATATCTGAGGTAGAGTTCGTGGCATCAAAGCACCTGCTGTCACATACGTCATTATGCCTGAGTTCGCTTGGCCAGACGATGCCGCCCGTCCGACAGTGCGCTCGGCGGTGGTCCGGTGCGTGGGAAAAATGGGTCTCGCATTTTCTGTTCTTTCCTCTCGGTCTTTCTGGGCTGCCAGA
>NC_051406.1:21476788-21476914 GCF_015228065.2 Penaeus monodon
GCCTGATTGGACGTCTGCGCTCAGTAAATATGATTGCAAGGACACAATAATTCCACGTGTGTGATCATTCCTCCCCTTATGACCCCCACTTTTAGTCTCCAACAATCGTGTATCAGGAGGGAACTG
>NC_051406.1:21479283-21479380 GCF_015228065.2 Penaeus monodon
CTGGTGACTCGGGATCATGAGCGAATCAAGGGAAAATCAAAGAAATGGAAGCAAAAGAAAAGGAGAAGTGACACGGGAAGAGAAAATGAAGACGAAG
>NC_051406.1:21479430-21480250 GCF_015228065.2 Penaeus monodon
GAAAAGAGAGAAGAAACTCGGAGGAAAAAATAGAAGGAGACAAAGCGGGGAAAAGAAAAAGAAGCGAGAAGTAGGCATAGAAGAGGAAAAGAAAAGGAAAGATGAGGCGCCAGAGGAGAAAACCAGAAAAGAGGGGGAGGCAGATGAAACAAGAACAAAAGAAAAGAAGGCAGAGGAGAAATAAAAAAAAATAAGGAGGCAGGGAAGAAAGGAAAAAAGAAATGAGACAGAGGAGAAAAATAGAAGAAAAGAACAGAGAAACCGAAGAAGAAGAAGGAAAGAGAAAACAAAATAATAAGGGACGAGGAAGCAGAGAGAGAAAGAATAGGGAGAAGAGAGGAGGCAAAGGGAAACCAAGAAGGGAGATAAAAGAGAGGAAGGAAGAGAAAAGAGGAAAAGAAAAGAAGGTGAAGAGAAGAAGCAGCAGAAGAGGTAGGAAGCAGGAGGGGGGGGGAGAGAAAATAAAGAGAAAGAGGCAGAAGAGAAAATAAAGAGAAGTACATAGGAAAAGAGGGTAAGGCAGAATGGAAAAGGAGATGAGGAAACTGCAGCAAAAGGGAAAGAGAGAGAAGAGTAGATAAAACAGCAGAAGAATGGAAGAGGAGGCATAGGAGAAAAGCAAACGAATGAAAAGGAGAAGTACGGAGGAAGAGACAGAGATGAAAAGAAAGAGAAGAAAAGGGAGAGAGGAGACAGCAGAAGATGAAGAATCGGGCCTCCATCCATAAACATAAGAGCAGGCAGAAGGGGAAATCCAGTGATATTGACAAGGGCGAGAGGGAACGCACTGGTAAAAGTTTGAGCCCAATATTCTGGTGGC
>NC_051406.1:21480350-21480444 GCF_015228065.2 Penaeus monodon
TCGGCGAAGGGTGGTGTTGATGTCGATTTGACCGTAGTGTGGTGCGGGATGGATGGTTATTTGTTTATTCAAACACATACGCACATATGGCAAC
>NC_051406.1:21481824-21482156 GCF_015228065.2 Penaeus monodon
ACTAAAGAAAAAAAATCAGCCCAACATACTTTGCAAACTGTTCGTTGACATATACACATGAACGCCACACGCAAAACATGCACTGCAGTAGGCGGGGTCTGATCAACAATGCAGACGTGTTACATATGCATTCGTAAACAAAGCATTAATTTGGGTGAGTGTCTAGTTCCCTATGCGCTGATTGACAGAGGCCCGGACTTTTAGCCATTAACTAACATTTCTTTCAATATTAATCAATTCCAACATTAATAACCTTTCTTCTCTGTGAATTATATGGCATATTATAATTACAAAAAGGTATGAATGTTTCTGCTCACAGATTGTGAATTCTT
>NC_051406.1:21482189-21482285 GCF_015228065.2 Penaeus monodon
GGAGTGCTGAAATCTCTGGGACTCGAAACCGTGAAATTTTCTAGATACTGAAAAAATACCGATCACAGTAACGCACTTTCCGGTGATAATTTCACA
>NC_051406.1:21483747-21483813 GCF_015228065.2 Penaeus monodon
AAATAGATGTAGCCAAGTGTGTTCAACCTGCAGAAAGTGCTCACACGCGTCGCCGGAGAGTCACTT
>NC_051406.1:21484216-21484387 GCF_015228065.2 Penaeus monodon
GCAAACTCATGAATAAAAATAGGCATTAGTTCAAACTTCAGATTGACCTGAACGACGAGTATCTGTCTATTCCTGGATTTGTCACTCCTGGGTTGCCATGGAAACGTTATCTAGTCTTGTTCTTTAGCAAGGCACGATACTTATTTCTACAACACAAGAGCAAGAACATTA
>NC_051406.1:21485080-21485303 GCF_015228065.2 Penaeus monodon
CACTCAAACCGAACGCAACAGCCTCAGCAGCACGGAGCGCGGCCGCCTCTCTGCGCCCGCTCGCTCGCTCTCCAACCTCGCTCGAACCGACCCGATAAAAACGGCAGCGCACGACCGCCGGAAGCGCTAACGAAACGACCCTCGGCATCTCTCTTAGGGGGAAACGACTCCCAACGACTACCCAGCTAAAACCGCGTCCACTCGGATCTCATTATAATTCCTG
>NC_051406.1:21485330-21485610 GCF_015228065.2 Penaeus monodon
GTAAGGGGGAGGGCGAGATAGGCCAGGTGAAACTTAGATCCTAAAATAATGATTTGGATTTTTTTCGGATTTTTTTCTTGGTGTTTATTGATCTCTTTCTGTGTCCTTTTATTTTCTTCCTCGGGTTGTAATTGTCAGTAAAAACAGAAAAAATGGCGGTCGATTGCTTTGCTGTGGCTCCGAAAGATTTTTTTTCTCTCTCTTTTTTTCTGGTGAATGGTTGGAAGGTGGGCGGGGGAGGATGTTGACACTGCCTGCAGCATTTAGGTGGTTGTCAATA
>NC_051406.1:21486607-21486848 GCF_015228065.2 Penaeus monodon
AAAAAGTATATAAAAGATCAACAAGCTGCCTCTTAAGTCCGATTTTTATATCACTCTGACTAGCTAAGAAAAAAAATCGACGTCCTTTTTGATAACCAACATCTGAAGATGAGCTGGAAGATTTCCACTTCAAAGAACCCAACTCGATAGAAAACTAATCGTGTTACTCTTCGCTGCACCGTGGCGATCGATCTTATCCTCTTATCGACCTTATCACGGGACCTTATCGTCTCGTTTGCTC
>NC_051406.1:21486901-21487906 GCF_015228065.2 Penaeus monodon
TAGGGTATTTCACTAATAAGATTATACAATTTGTACGCAACATCTGTGTTTTATTTAACTAATACCAGCAAAGTTATAAAATACAAATCATTTATATTGAGTATGCTCTGTAGTATAAGATACCTTTATTTACATTTCCCGTCACTCTTTCTCTTATCTTTCTAGGTTGTTTTTATTACTACCAGTAGTTCAATCTTATAAAAGCTCTCCAAATCCGCGTTACGCATTAGATTCCAAACACCTTCTCAATCACTGTACAGCCTTTGAATGGAGCTCATGTTTCCCTCCAGATGTTTAAATAGCGGAAAATAGAACGTTTTTGCTTTAAAATTAGGGACCTGATCTAGCATATCGATGTTCAGATTACACCCTTGACTTTGTATTTGACTGTAAATTGTGCTGAACTGTAATTATCTTTGCAGTCAATATTTCTCCCCAAGACTTAAGACACCTTCAGCATGCAATCAGAAACTCAGGACTAGCATTATACATGTCTGTTGAGAGAAGCAAGCCAAGTACTGATCACCAAAACTAAACTTGGCAACTACTATAGCATTCATTTTGGCTGTGTCATATAATGTTGTCCCCGTGCTGATCGTGGCTTTTCTCCAGCACTGAAAAGTGAAGTTTGGAATATCTGTTAATACAATAAATTAACCATATCAGAGTTAACTTAATCATTTGAGAGTATATTCCCGAATGACAACTCTTGCTATTGTCGTTGTAGGCTCATTAAATGTTGCTGGAGGAGAATTCACTGACATCGCAGAGCGGTGAGAGGTTAAATGTGCATTGTCATTTTCATCACAATATATACCCAGAGTGTAATTACCGATGTTCATTTTTCTAGTTTCTTCCAAAGTTTGTTTTTTTCCCTTTTCTCCTTCCTCCAATTTGCGATAATACTTTTTAATACAGCTCTTCTGGCTCCATATGTGGATTAAAATGCGGTAAAACTCGTTTGTTGCTCAGGATGTCTTCTTCAGCTGTCTTAGTACCTTTGTA
>NC_051406.1:21489632-21489748 GCF_015228065.2 Penaeus monodon
ATTGCATGTCGTCAAGTCCCTAATCAAGTAATTTACAATCCAATTACTTTTCCGTTACATTACTAGACCGACGAACGACCCGCTATTAGCCTGTATAAACTCTGCGGGGGACAACC
>NC_051406.1:21492955-21493466 GCF_015228065.2 Penaeus monodon
CTTTTCTACACCCACTCATTACTCCTCAGGCGACCTAGCTAAAAGAAATCAAATAAATTATCATTATAATCATCATAACCATTTATAGAATATATGCATTATCGCACAGGCAAATGATAACACGCTTGTTGCTTTCTCGTATTTGGTTGCAATATACATGAGCAATTATATATGTCTCAGTCCCAGTTACTTCTCAGGCGACCAAAGAAATAAACAATGACCTATTGCACTCAAAATTTAGATCCATGATGCATCGTCGCCGGCAAATGACTCAACAAAGAAATTGCTTTCACGCTATAGAATATTATGGTTTGATATATTTTTAGATGAGAATTTGAATGTAACGAGTTGTGATTCATGTTTTGTGTCAAAGTTGATGTATGAGACTTCAACTAGAATTCTATGGATATTGGAGAGATGATTTAACGAAACCGCTATAGTTAACATTGAGATGGTAATACATTTTTAGATGATACTACAGTAGACTGACTTTGTCCCATTACATGTTTGT
>NC_051406.1:21494461-21494637 GCF_015228065.2 Penaeus monodon
ATAATGACTCCATTCTCTTGTTTCTAATTATTGAATCAAAATGATAGAAACTTTGAAAAAAGAGAGTTACTAGTTTTGACAATTATCTCGATCGCTTGGGAGACTAATTAATTACTTTTTTGCAGGTAACTGAGATTGCATTTTTTTCTATTTACATAATGAAAGTTTAACAGCGT
>NC_051406.1:21495060-21495447 GCF_015228065.2 Penaeus monodon
CACCATACCCCTCAGCATAGAGCAAAACTTGAGTTCTCTCCAAGGGTGCCACAGAAATCCCAGAGAGTGCCAGGCTATCTCCGCCCAAGTGCCAGCCAAGCGTTACAATGATTATGCATCGTTCGGCTTTATTTATGGATAGAGAATCCGGTCCCTTTTATAGATTTTTTACTCAGTTTAATTTTCTCTTTTTTTGAGGATAGGATCATTATGTTTGCGAGGTCTGTAAACTTCAAGGGAATAATATGAGACAGTGTGAGGATTTTTACACGTGTAAAAGGTATACATTGAGGATAGCTGTGTGGATGGAAGACCTGCTTCACAACACATAGTTACAGTTGCTGACTGAACCAGCTCTTGCATGCTGACAACATCCTCCTTTCCAAC
>NC_051406.1:21495716-21496292 GCF_015228065.2 Penaeus monodon
TACGCTTTTCCTAGCGCTCTGGGGATGACGAGGAAGAAGGGGAGAGAGCGAAGGAGAAAAGGAGACATAAAGAGAGAGAGAGTAAAAATACATAGGGAAAGGAGGGAGAAGAAACAGAGAAAGAAGGAGGGAGAGATAGAGAAGAACAACGAAATAGGGAAATAAATACAGAAGGAAAATATTAGGGAGAGAGAGGAATGGGGGAAGGACTATAAAAAAATATAAAGAGTAGAGAGCGCGAGAATATCCGACGGCGAGAACCAGAAAGAGAGAGAAATTACGTACTGAAAAAAAGAGAGAAAGAAAGAAAGTAAGAAAAAAAGAAAGAAACAGAAAATGGAATAAGAACGAAATAAAAAAAGAAAGAGAAAAGAAAGGAAAAATGGAAGAGAGAAAGGGAGAGCCTATCACAACGAGCACACCGTCACAGTTCATCCTCTGCCAGGCCTTCGCGAGGGTCTGCGGACTTTTTCTTCTTCGACTGTCAACTGTTTCGACTTTTTTCTTGAAAGAACAGAAATTTTCTCATTTCTTGTCTTATTTGAGACTGTGCGTCTATTTAGCACTCATATTTCT
>NC_051406.1:21498607-21498893 GCF_015228065.2 Penaeus monodon
AGGCAGCAGAGACACACCTGTTCCCTTGTTTCGCCCGCACTCGCTCCTCGATCACTTTCTCTTCATTACAGGAGCGGTTTCGTCCCCCGTTCCATTACGTCTGTGACCGCTTTCATCCCTGCCTTATTGCCGCGTCCCCTCCCTTGCTCGTGAGAGACTTACTTCAATCAAAGATCACACTCTCACTGCATTTCCATGATGCTCAGGCAATGCCTGCGATCTGCACCCGTTTTCTATGCAGGGTTAAGGTAAAGCTCTCACATTTTGCTTATTATGAGTCTATGCG
>NC_051406.1:21499781-21501207 GCF_015228065.2 Penaeus monodon
TGGCACCCAACAACCAGATCTGCCATAAGCATGCCATGCAAGAGTATACTGTCATGCATTCCTCCCCGCGTCCGCCGCCCTTGCAGAGGAAATGCAAATATACAACCTGATTTTCGATCCAAGAAGGAGAGTGTTTACGAGGAAATGGCATAATGACCTTTATTGCCCCCTGGTGCAAGGGTGCAAGAGGCACGCTTTGTTAAGCAAATCCTCCACTGCATAACGCAACACGGTCCTCAAATGACTCTTTGTTTTCTAATCTCTAATTCCCTTTCTTTTTTTCTCTATTAAAGCTTAACTTGTTGACTGATTTGTGACAGATCCAATCCAAATAGAAAGCTTGCTCTTGTAATGGAATGCAGAACAAGGTCTATCAACCATCTTGGCTCTTAAAAAAACATGTTGAGCTTCGCTGTCTGTGATGTAATAACGAACAATAAAAGCAGTGACTGACTTTCGTGTGATACTTATCCTGTAAGCACGCTCACTTCGTCTTTCACACGACGTGCGATTCCTGTTCACCGTGTCTGCTTTGTCAGCGTTTATGCCGTGGGATCTTTAAGTGAAAATTAAATTCATTCCTCAGGCGATATACCCTCTGTAAAATGAGAAGTCTTGGTTTTCTTTGTGCGTATTCGAGATAGCAAAGCTTGTATACCGAGAAAGGAATAGTTTGTTTGTGTGTAAATTTGTACAGCAATAAGGGCTAAAATAGCTAAAGCATATTTTGTGGAATCAGAGATTTAAAGAATAATGGAATTATCTATTTTTTAAAACAAATTTGGACGAATTTAACCAACTTTTTGAACATTATTATATAAACTTCCTTTAAAAGTTGTACTTATTCAATATTTACACAAACCACTCATTAGATATATCGAAACATAATTTTCGGTTTAAAAGAGTGACAGTTAGTTCAGCGAAAGAGTGTGACCGAGAACTCATACTTTTTAAGGAAACATAGAATTGACCTGTGCTAGGTAAATCCCAAAAGTCTCCAGAAATCCCAGTTATTTAGGAGTTACATTGGTTCCTGCTGTTGCTGAAAGAACAAGCGAGAAAATGAAAGTGGAACTCATATGGTTTAAAGGTCATAGATTCAGTTCTTATTTATTTTTTAGCGTCAAATGCAGCCGAATGAAGTTATAGTTTATTAGACATGTATTCTACTTATGAATAGGAAGCTATTTAGTATCGAAATTAATCATCAGGATCGTATTCGTAGCCTTGAGATGACGCCAAAATGTTCTCTAATTTATCTCTGTTCGTCCATATGCATCACGGCTCCGCACTGGGCCTCTTTACGAGCAAATGAGTAAACTACAATATTTCAAGATAGACACATCCGCGCATTGCAACCATTTCCATCATTGCTATTGTGAGGGGACATTCTTTATAAAATCTCGTTAAAGATACGTAGAACTGA
>NC_051406.1:21501232-21501660 GCF_015228065.2 Penaeus monodon
CTACTGATTGCTCTTGCTAAGCCTCACACAAATTCTGAAATGTAGGTCCCTTTCAACAAACATCATCCTGAAACAATATCCCGCAATAAAAAAAAAAATGCTAAAGGCGATATGACTGCAAATATGTTGTTCCTGCATGCAATCGCAGGTCCGTGATAGAATCTACACTTGTATAGCAAAGGTAAAAAAGCAGACGCAGACGACAACCGCTGAACAACCTGTGCGTGACAGATCTGAAACTACCTCCAACATCAGCTACATCTCGCCAGCATTCAACAATGCCGAAGGAGATCATTTGAATTCCATTGAGTGGGGTTGGAAATCTGAAAACGGTAAACTTCAACCAGTGATCTCTCATCAATATCCAGCACCGCCTTCCTTTCTCCGCATTGCATTGTAGATCTGATTGTAAACGGAACCGTGAATGT
>NC_051406.1:21501679-21502862 GCF_015228065.2 Penaeus monodon
TACTCAGCTATTCTAGTATGTGCGGTCGTTACGCTGGATATGGTTGCTGTAAACAATCCTTAGCAAATGACGTCAATACGGTAGACAGATATATGAATTAAACACAAGAAATACAATAGGCGAGATTCTCTACCGCCACAGAACAGGCAGAGAAAATAAGTTTAAATTAGAACAGTATTCAAAACATTTCCCTAGAGAACTTTATTTTAAGATTTTCTTTCAAGCTGATTGGATTGTTATTAGATATATACTATTTCGTTTTGTTACAAGTTGTAGAATTAATTTCATAAAACCAATGTAAGATTTTTTTCCCAAGAAGATCGTCTTCAATAACGGTGCGTTCCATATATCAGAACTTCGGTAACATTGTTGAAGGATTCGCAAATTAAGAGTTCTGACATCTTTGAAGAAAATGACATTTCGGATTCTTAGTGTGTGAAAGGATGAGTGTGAAAAGACACGAGTGTTGGCAAAGAAAGTTGGTTTGTTTAGAGGTAGCCATGTTCTCACTGTCTTTCGTACGCATTCTGGAATCATATCAAGCTGAACCAGGATTAGTATATGCATCTACAATATTCGAAGGCATTTTTGGATTAAAATAAATAAAATAAAAGCCTTTAACTTTAATTTCTGTGAAACTTAAATTTCCTTTACAAGTAGCAAGGGTTATAAGTGCATATGTATTTAGATTCATTTGTCTTTGTACGTATGTTTGTATGCGTGTTTATGGCCTTGTATGCAACATATTAACACATTTTCATATCTCTTTATCTTTATCACCATTCCCTCTCCCATCTTCTTTTTCTCCATGCCTTATTCTACTTCCCTCGCTTCTTTCTCGCTCTCCCAATAAATTTTAAAGACGGAATCGCTCAACGCGTCAATGATTTCTTAAAACTAACAATTTCACCTCAAAGGACCGACATTAAAGATATATTTCGACGGTGCTCTTGCTATGAAATGATTAATGAGCCTCATTTAAGGCGTAATGCATTTTTGAGTCTGAGAAGTTCTTTGAAGTCAACACAGGGGCGACTTTGGAGCGACATTTCTCGAAGATTGACTGATAGATATGTTTCTGTATTTGTGGATCCCTTTCCCTTGAGGCATTCTAATTGACATGTGGAGATATCAGAAGGCTGGATTGCTAGTGGTATTTCTGGGAATTTTTCCCTCTTCAGAT
>NC_051406.1:21504541-21504621 GCF_015228065.2 Penaeus monodon
AGCCACAACACATACACAAAAAAAATCAACTAAATCCAATCTACCTGGTTATATGTACCTCACAAAAGACCACACAACTA
>NC_051406.1:21507223-21507306 GCF_015228065.2 Penaeus monodon
CAATATCATTCTCACGCTGAATTCAATTCAGTGATGGGTGTGGCTTCCCATTGTTGCTGTGTGTGGTGTCTGTTGTGATTCTT
>NC_051406.1:21509023-21509156 GCF_015228065.2 Penaeus monodon
GTCGATGCTGTATAATATAATAATATTACTATAAGTTATATATCGCATATCTAATGAATGGAATAACATATATCAAAGATATAATAAAAATAATTAATATATATTATACAGGGTATATATACTATACTAAAAA
>NC_051406.1:21510532-21512036 GCF_015228065.2 Penaeus monodon
ATTGTTTTTGATTTCCATTATTATTTAATCATATTTGTAATTTTATTTTCATTTTCATTTTTCTGGTCTTTAATGTACTTGCCTATGATCCCCATTGTTATTAATAGCCTCATTATCATTTTCATTAATATCATTATCTTTAATATTTACGTCGCTGGTATAATCCATACATTTCAGTTTTCGTAACATTGGCAAGCAAATCCATTTATCTCTGTGCATGTGTTTGTTTGTTTTGGATTAAAAGAATAAACACATAAAACCAAAAAAATAGATGAAAATTTATTCCACTATATCATATATATGTCTATTTATGTAAAGACCGCATTTGACTAAACGGCGTTAATTATGATTAACATATGACCACAAGTTATTGTGCGACGAGAATTCAAGGAAGATCGCATTTAGAAAAGGAATTACGATAAAAAGAACATATAAAATACGCAAACCAAATAGGCTAGGCTATTGAGACAGAATAACAAGAAATGCAAGACAGGACGTGAGTGACGTCAGTAGATGTCCAATAGGCGGCCATTTTGAGAGCGATGGAATTACGGATGATACTTCTCTCGCAGTAAAGGGTGTGATGTATTTGGGGATCTGGTGAATTATAGCGCTAAAATCTCAGTTATTTGGTGATGTAGTATGTGTTTGAGCTTACTGCACTTATTAATATATTAAGTACTACATGTATACTGTACAGTGCGGAAGTTGTGTGCGTATATCACCTCAGCACACGTCTCCCGACCTCCCCCCCCCTGCAAAAAAGGAAAAAAATCCTGTTCCTTCTACTCATGGGGTAAGTTGGGCGAAGCAGTGGGGAGGGGGGTAGGATCGGCGTGAAGGAGAGGGGAAATGGGGGGGGAGAGAGAAGGAGAGATGAGTGAAACACCAGCTGGCTAATTATGCACCGACGGGAACCTAAATAAACCGGAAACCCCAATAATTCACCGCAGTTGTCGTGTCGCGTCGCATCAGCGGTGCATTGCGGCTGAAGGATTGGGTGCGGGCCGAGGGAGGCCAGGAGGATGACGGCTCGCTCGCGGACGCACCTGCGGCAGCGGCCAGCAAGGGCACTGGGGGCCGAGAGGGTCGGGGAGGAGGAGCAGGACGGGGGGAAGGTGGGGTAAGAAAGCAGTGAGAATGTGGGAGTATAGGGGCATAGGAGGAAAGTTGGGGTTGAGGAGGAGGAAGAGGGGGCAGGAAAGGGGTTAAGGGGGAGAAGGAAGAGGGAGGGGGGAAGGTAAAGGAAAGGGAACCAGTGAGGAAAGTAGGAGGATGGGGACATAGGGGAAGAGGCGAAGCAGGAGGAAGAGGAAGAATGAAGGGGGTTGAAGGGGAGAAAGAAGAGGAAGGTGCAGGGTAAGGAAAGGGAGACGAGTGACGAAGGTGGGAGCATGGGGGAGAGGAAGGAGGAGGGGATTAACACAGGGGTTGGGGAAATGAATGTTGATTTACGAATTTTCGGGTGAGAGTCCGAGTGTAACAGACTATGTACAGTGACCGT
>NC_051406.1:21512111-21512511 GCF_015228065.2 Penaeus monodon
GCCTGAAGATTCCTTGATTGCTTTTCTCTCCCACATATATCTTTTCCTCACTTAACCTCTTTACAACGCTCACCTAGAGGAGTCAGAAAGTGATCGATCCCTCTGGTTCGCTACAACCGCTCGCAAGCCATATAAAAACATTCAATAGCTATATAAACCACCGAGGAAATATTTCGCAAACTACATTCTGCATGAGAGCCGCGCTTAATGAATTTCCTTCATATTACGTAATCACAATAAGTCAATTCCCTCACTTGCTTTCATTGTTTCGGACAACTCTTAAGGTAAAAGGCTTGCTAGTAATTTATAGATAATCTTATACCCAAAATCCATTAAAAGAAATCATTTAGAAATAAAGGTTTTGGAAATCACTTTCACATAATACTTCTTAGGCTGTCGG
>NC_051406.1:21512564-21512883 GCF_015228065.2 Penaeus monodon
AAGAATGGCGCTATTTTCACCTCACTGCAGGCATTCGATACTTTAATTTAAGCTATGAAATCGTTTTTTTTTCTTCTTCTTCTTTTGAGGAACCGCTTGAAGCCTTTACTACATAACAGTTTGGTACATTTGTCGTCAAAATTTGCTCTGCTTACTTCTCCCACACGATTTTGTCCACGCAAACGCTCCGGACATACATAGTCTTTATATTGAAAACGACGAAGTACTGACTGTTGTACGTTTTGAGTATCTTTGGACCATATATTCTATTTACGAATTTTTAGGAGTTAGAAAATATTGACAAATGGTTAGTACCACG
>NC_051406.1:21512924-21513078 GCF_015228065.2 Penaeus monodon
GGTTGTCAAAGTTTTTTTTTATTATCCTCATCACTTATGTTAGATTAAATTCTCCCTTATATAGCTCACGAGGCAAAAAATAAAGAAAGAATGTATAGGGAAATCAGTTTTCAAAATTAATCATTTGCCTTTATTGGTCAAGTGGTTGCTCTCA
>NC_051406.1:21513773-21513873 GCF_015228065.2 Penaeus monodon
CTATCCGTCCAATTAAAAAAAAGTGAAATGCGTGAATCAATGCATCGAGTAGACGGGTCCCCTCTACCTCTTACATCGTGGGAGGCAAACCCAGCCAATA
>NC_051406.1:21513906-21514014 GCF_015228065.2 Penaeus monodon
CGGTATAAAGGGCGCGCAGTGGCCGCCTCCAGCACAGTTCCTGCCGCTTCAGCTCCCTCCCCTGTTCCAACGTCCCACTCAGGTCATCCGAGGTCATGATGCACAAGC
>NC_051406.1:21514050-21514299 GCF_015228065.2 Penaeus monodon
GCCCCAGCCTGGCCCAGATCACCTTCTCGCGCTCGTGGGTGCCGCAGGGGAAGCGCTCGGGGGTCGCGGGGGCCCTCGTGTCCCCCGGGGGCCCACCTGACATGGGGGAAAGCTGCCACGACGCCCGTTTAGCCGCACTTGCTCAGGTGGCCGCCCATATCGCCGTAAGTACGCCTGAGCGGTCTTTTGGCCTCACGTGGCCCTTGATTTTATACCTTGATGGATATTTCAGATCTCGTCAACTTGTTC
>NC_051406.1:21515913-21516752 GCF_015228065.2 Penaeus monodon
ACATAGCATTATACAAAAACATCAGTCTGATTTTGCATTCTTTACTGTTACATACCATTTTTTTCATCTCTATCTATATATCCCTAAACAATTTAGCTTCGATTATTCTATATCATACGAAGTGAAAAATGGTGTCTTATCTTCACCCTTCTTAATCAACTCATTCAATCAATTTGCTCACATTAACAATCTCCATCTTACATGCCTCTATCGTCTACCCCCCCCCCCCCCATTTTCTTCTACTATTTCTTCACGTTTTCTTCCACCTTACTTCCCTGTTCTCTTTCCGAAGGACTTGATGGAGGAGACAACAGACCTCAGCCAGGATGATGCCGCCCTTGCTATGCGCCTGAAACACGCCTTCGAGGCTAGGTAGGTGGGCGTGAGAGAATTGTGGATATGAGCGAATTGTGGTCGTGAGAGTATTGTGGATTTGTGAGAATTATGGGCTTGAAAGTGGGTTTGCGACAATTGTGGGCGCGAGACTATTGTGGGTTTGCGATAACTATGGGCTTGGAAGAATTGTAGACACGCGAGAGATATGGGTGTGGGAGAATTAGGGGTGTGAGAGTATTGTGGGTTTGCTATTTTGGTGGGAATATTGTAAGTGTCAGAGAATTGTAGATGTAGCAAAACTGCTGGCTTCATTGTAACTATTATGAGATTTGTTGAGTGATTCTCAACCGGGAGCCAAGGACTGCACCGCCCGCCACCACCACCACTCCACAGGAGAAATCAGGTAGAATCTTTTATTTGTCCGATTGTCAGCGAAGGAACTAAGGAGAGATATGCCATGTAACGCTGTTTGTTCTCCATCACTTAATTTTCGCCTTTCTGTA
>NC_051406.1:21516992-21517409 GCF_015228065.2 Penaeus monodon
CATGGAAGTGGAGCTTCCTAGTTATATGTACCTTACGTCTGCAGCTCTACATATGGGTGATAACGAATGCATGAAGGTCTAAATAAACCATGACTGAATTAGTTTTCTATACAGATTACAAGGATCTCGTATATTTATCATACTTAACAAATCCTTTTCGCCTCATACATTAATTCAGCTACCACCGTTGGAGCGTGTTTATTAAAAGTATTTCTGTAAGTGTGTGGAGACATCTCAGGTGCTGGTGGTAGTTTCTTGTCACGTTAGTAGTAATGAGGATATTACAGTGTGCTACCTTTATACTGTAGTGAGTGATATGGTGGCTTGTTTCAAAGAATGAAACACGGGAGGATAAGAAACACTTTTCAGGGTGGGTGATATAGTAGTTGACCCCAGAACAGGTTTTAGGTTGATTCG
>NC_051406.1:21518538-21518628 GCF_015228065.2 Penaeus monodon
TCTAGGAAATGCAACACATTCGCTGACAATTGCCAGAAATACTTACGCTTGAGCATGAAATTAGCGACTTCCTGTAATCTTTATGTATGG
>NC_051406.1:21519010-21519229 GCF_015228065.2 Penaeus monodon
GCCATCATCTTGGCTGAACGAATAAAGTGGTACATTGACTTTCCAGACGGCGAAGAATGTCCTAAGGAGAGTCGCCTCGCAGACGCCCTCTCCACCATGGCCTCGTGGGCGTGAGAGCAAGACGGTGTACCAGAGGATGAGTGATACAGCGTTTGGGTTGCCGTCGAAGGGAAACATGCCGTTGAGGAAAGTGAACATGGGAACAAAGATCTGACGATT
>NC_051406.1:21519516-21520123 GCF_015228065.2 Penaeus monodon
GCTGAAATATATCTGTCTTGTACACATTCCAACGTGAGAGAAAATGTTCTTAAGGAAGAACTAAGAAAGAGACAACCTGAGATTATATCATTGTTTAACATCTTTTGAAATTATTGAGGATTTATTCTAATAAAGTTATCATAGAGGCTGGAATGCTATTTTTACATCCAACATCTTCTCGTGTATGATATTTCTCCGTCCAGTGACTAGGTCCTGTTGAACAGTATGTACAGATGTCGCTTGTATATCATTGACACAAGATACGCGTTTTTCTTTTCTTTTCTTTTTATTACGATGAAGACTTTTTTTTTTAGGAATGCATGAATAAGATAGTAACAAAAATCTTCTGGGAAAATTTGCGAAATAAAATGTAATCATTTTACAATAGACAATATAACACTGCCTGTGACATACCCTAAGAGTGACTGACACCGACCTTTTTTCACGGGAAGGATGATAATAAACTGATCAAATATAGAAAGAACTGTGACCCATTTGAAACAGCAGGTGAAGTAACAACAAGCGGAAAGAAAAATAAAAAATTCTTTGGAAAGAATAGCACAAAGAAGGTATTTTAGGCAATAATTTTGGTGGCGATCTGGATGCA
>NC_051406.1:21520288-21520414 GCF_015228065.2 Penaeus monodon
AAAATCCTTTGTTAGTGTCTGTCATTACCTTTATTACTGTCCTCCCTTCCTTCACTTTTTCTCCTCACTTTACTCACCCACTCTCCCACTCCCATCACTTTTACACTTCCTTTTATCTTTCACTCA
>NC_051406.1:21520791-21520939 GCF_015228065.2 Penaeus monodon
CCCAAAAGGATTAGAAAAAGTAGGGAGATGTCGTCGGGTAGAAAAGGGAATGCTAGGAAATTAGGCGGGATCCGGAGTATTCGTTCCCTTATTTCTTTCCGGTTTCTCCCCCCCCCCATCCTTCTTATTCCTCCCTTACTTTTCCCCC
>NC_051406.1:21521599-21521741 GCF_015228065.2 Penaeus monodon
TAACAGAATAATTGTCTTTGTGGTAGAGAAAAGCACAAAGAAGGTATTAGAGGCAATAATTTTGTATGTTCTGGCAATCGTATGTCGTCAGGTAGAATAACACTGGAAGTGCTAGGTAATTTATGGCGGTTATCTGGATGTA
>NC_051406.1:21522225-21522351 GCF_015228065.2 Penaeus monodon
AAAATCCTTTGTTAGTGTCTGTCATTACCTTTATTACTGTCCTCCCTTCCTTCACTTTTTCTCCTCACCCTACACACACACTCTCCCACTCCCATCACTTTTACACTTCCTTTTATCTTTCACTCA
>NC_051406.1:21525344-21525831 GCF_015228065.2 Penaeus monodon
TCTAGTGTGAACATAACAATGTTTTGTACTGACTATTGTTGCGTGTGTCTGGTACTGCAAGTTCGGGCTAGCCGCTTTACGTATAGTGCGAATTAATGCACTTCTTGGGAAAAAAAATGAAACTCGTATAACCGCAAGATTATAGTTTAATCGCACTAATAAAAATGTAACGGCTGGATTTAAAGCACCATTAATATCTACTTAGCGACTGGTATATCATTAGCAAGCAAAATATTTTGATTTTTTTCTGTCGGGCTAACAGTATCTATTCTGCGGCCACAGTGACAAAAATGGTAAGTTGCCTCCGACAGCTATCGACGTCCAAGATGTAATTCCTTCACAAAACTTAGGATATTCATTGGAGTGTAACACGATTGTGTATGCTCAAAGTCCGTGTTCTAATATGTTCTTGAAACATTTTCATCAACGTATATGAAAATATTCTAGAAAACCTCACATAAAGAAAAAGTGGTATGATCTCATGCGG
>NC_051406.1:21526268-21526700 GCF_015228065.2 Penaeus monodon
AAGCCGTGATCACACTGGCACCTGGTATTTGTAACCTTTCCGGGAATTCGCAACTAGTGGTACTGCAACCAAAATTCTGCAATTTCCGCACCCAATACCCGTGATCTCATGCTTTCCAAAATTATGACAACCAAAAGTTGCCATGTTTGTTCGGCGACAAAAACTTATGGATGGAAGTTAAATCAAATATATTAAAACATATCTGTTATAAGTGGGATTATTTAAGCCTGATCATAGTACTATTGGAATCATATTTATTTTCGGCATATCTGTACCGTATAGAAGGCTTGAATTCACACATGTTAAACGTGTATAGAATTCTATTATTATTATTTTCATGATTTCAATCTTGTAGATATCGAATCTCCATACTACAAACCACATTATCAAAATTTCAATAGGCATTACTTTGCCTGAAATTATAAAAAAAGC
>NC_051406.1:21526747-21527131 GCF_015228065.2 Penaeus monodon
TCTTTCTTTCTTCCATTTCTTATTTTAGGCGACAGTAAATCTCCAGGGGAGATCCACAAGCATTACCTTGCCAGAATAGGCCTCTTTGTGTGTTGGCCTTTGTTGACGCTATCACTATTGTCTGCCACCACGCAGTTTAACATCTACTTGCTCCAGTGCAATGAGGCATGCGTAAATTATATTTAAAAAGTGTCATTCCAGGACCCAGTAGTAGTATTCATTTTGTTGTATTTTAGAGCGGTCTTGTTCTGGCCACTTGACTATACAAGTGGCCTTCTCTGCTCATAACAGTGCGACTAGTGTGGCCAGAGAGCATCGTTGCAACATGGCTGCAGTGGTTCCGTGTCCGTGGGATCGCTAACGGTTATAGGTGTAAGGTGCCAG
>NC_051406.1:21527702-21527825 GCF_015228065.2 Penaeus monodon
TTTTTTTTTTCTTTTTTCTAGTCGTTCGAGTTAAACGGCCTTATGTCTAGATAAGATGTGGACTTCATAAATAGTCACAGTTATGATTCCGCATTTGTGCTATACACAACTGTTGGAATCACG
>NC_051406.1:21527905-21528433 GCF_015228065.2 Penaeus monodon
CTTTATAACAATACTTTCCGAAGAAAACTTACTTTTTGTTGTTGATGATGTTACATGAAACGTGTATTTTTTTATTGATAAAATTTATGTTAGGAAATCTGAGGTCAAATTCTTAGATCTGCATTTCATTTTACTCCTGGCATACTAATTAATGAGCTGAGCATATTTTAAAGATTTTGCTATAGAAACTAGTCAATGTATTCTTTAAAAAAAAAATCATAAAATTGCAGCAGCGAATATGTAATGACTATGAAGATGCATTTTACGGTTAAGTGAATTTTTTTTCTTGAAATAGAAATCATTTGAAACAGCCACGATGGAATGATACTGAATTAGTTTAAAAACACTTTATTACAAAATATATCTTTATTGAAATATTTGGATTTTAAGCAATTTAGTAGTTGACTATTCTTAATCGTCAGGCTTCCCAACGACATTGCGAAAAGCGCATTTGTTGCGCATATAAAGTGCGCCCAAAAACAAAAGCGCATCGCCATAAATAGCCGTAATGGGGTAGAGGTGGTTTTG
>NC_051406.1:21528926-21529148 GCF_015228065.2 Penaeus monodon
ACGTTTGTATGTATGTTGTGGTTATGTTTGTGGCTCGTCCCCTATCTTAAGTTCAAGATCGTGTGTTCATACCATCCTATTATGTATTAATATAATATAATAAATATAGCAGATAATATGCTTAATATTATGATGTTTGTTGTGTAGTGGTATGTGGGTGTAGTTTGCATTCATGTTCATACCGTAATGAACAATAGAAGAAGAATGGTGTTAACAATAATA
>NC_051406.1:21529699-21530564 GCF_015228065.2 Penaeus monodon
CGATGGAGGTTATTGCTCTTCGTGTACTCTTTTTTTCGTTTTCTTGGTGTTAAATTACTTTAGACAAAGAAACTCAATAGCATAAAATTTATCTTATTATAAGATATATCTATCATAACTACTTGACTCGATGCCTGCGGTTCTAGAGGGATTTCTTGGTCCTAAACCCTACTTAGAGAACTAGTTTAAAAAGGCAGGTCGAGCCATGGCGCACGGAGGATTTAAGTGTAACAAGGAAAGGCCCCTCGAGGGAATGTGGGGAGGTCGTTACATTATCAATCCAGCAGATTCGGCAAAAGTTGGCTGGTAACAACTGGATTCTTCATAACATGCAGAACAACTGTCAGCTGGGAATATACTGCAGGTTGTTAAGAAACCACTTCTTTTACTGGATTTCGTGCAAGAATCACTACAGGATATAAGCCTCAGTGATAATCATCGTCCTTCCTCATTAGAATGCAGAAGTGGAACGAATATTTAGCCAATTTAACATTGCGAAATCAAAGCTACATAACCGAGTGAATCTATGTTGACCTGAGGAGAAGCAAGAAATGGTTTGATTAGGATTTTCCTAAACCGTTTTAAACAGGCTTTGGACTGTGGGCTATTTCCTTCGGCCACAGCCCAGCATGTTCAAGGAAGCACAAAGACTTGAGGGGGTGCTGGAGCTGACTCGGAGGAAGATGTTTCCCAAGTGCTTCTTTGATTACTTTCATGAGCGTGAAATCATTTGTTACTTTTAATTCCATGATATTCTCGATAGACACAGTCTATGATATAGAGCAATGTTTCAGTCAGACTCCGACATGTCGGAGCCACCATCACAGTTGGTATCTGACTCTGAATTCGAATACATTTACATCAT
>NC_051406.1:21537747-21537968 GCF_015228065.2 Penaeus monodon
CCCTTTCCCTGTCCTAACAAATAAGTTGACCCTACAGGCGACGGACGCCCCTTGCAGAAGCCTGATGAGCGGTGTAAGGACTACTAGCAAGGGGCTCCCTCTGCTGCTGGTTTCTGGATGCATCTTTTATCTGTGAGTAATGTGCTTTTGTCTTTTCTTATCGTCTATCTCTAGGCATCTCTCCCTTTCTCTCATCCCCTGTCTATCTATCTATCTCTATT
>NC_051406.1:21538068-21538190 GCF_015228065.2 Penaeus monodon
GTGTTTAGCTGGTAGGAAGGAAAATCGAAAAGCCCAGGGAAAGGGTGATAAAACGAAAAGGAAGGGAAAAGGTTTTGAGAAAAGGTGATAAAAAGAAGGGGAGGGACGAAAAAATAAAAATT
>NC_051406.1:21538813-21539542 GCF_015228065.2 Penaeus monodon
TTATATAATTAAATATTAATTAGATTATTATTTTATATTTTATAATATAACATTATAATAAAAATGGTAATCCTATAAAATATTTATTATATTATTATATTTTTAACCCTCAATATCTATTAATAATATTATTTTTTATTTTATATTTAATTTAATTTTTTATTTAAACATCAATATTTATTTTAATTTATATTTTTTTTAGTTTTTTTTTCTATAATATTTTTATATATTTTCCAAAAATATTTTGTAATAGTTTTGTATTAAGTACATTATTTTTTAATATTTTTTTTAAATTTTATTTATTAAAGATAATATCCAATTTAATGTGCCTGGGTTAAGGGTTTCTCCAACCAATAACCGTTTTTGTCGTGGTTAGGGCCATTTTACTCGCATTACTTTTGTCTTACCCCCTAGATTTTCAAAAAAATAACACCAATTATTTTCCTTTTAGGGTTGGGGCGTGTGGACCCAAAAGACCCGTTTTCGTGGCCGGAGTAAATATTGTTACGTTTTGTTAACCCCCTTCCCCCGATTCGTTAAATAAATTTTAAAACCAAATTTATCACAATTTGTGTTTTCAGCTTAGGCAGAGCTTTCGGGGAAAATGAATAATATCACAAAGCAAATGATTATATTTACAATAAATAAGATTTTCGCACAGGAACATATGGACCTGTATCTGAGCAGGGAAAGATATACAAACACTTATATTGTAAAAGGGAAATAATT
>NC_051406.1:21539768-21539889 GCF_015228065.2 Penaeus monodon
TGTATCTTTATTTCCTTTTTGCCCTCTCATCACTATTGTTATCATAATGGTCGCAATATTACCATTTGAAGCATACATGTACTTTTTTCCTGTTATTTGTATTTTTTACGGGTTAACATCA
>NC_051406.1:21539945-21540526 GCF_015228065.2 Penaeus monodon
GGATATGCTATCAGATCATATCATCATGAATGTGGTATTTGATAGTCTCATCATAATTAACCCTTTATTATCAGCATCTTTATTGCTCTCATGTTTTTATAAACACCGCTACAATCCTACCCTTTATTATCGTTCTACTCTTCCCAGTCACATTTGACTGTCCCCTCCTCCACCGCAGAATATTTTCTTCTGACAGAAGAAAGTCTCAGAAGAAAAAAAAAAAAAGAAGAAGAAGAGAAAAGGAAAAGAAAAAAGAGAGAAAGCAGAAAAGAAAAGAGGAAGTGATTAGGATCTGCCCACCGAGTGCCATGAGGTGTCATGAGTGCCATGAGGTTTTCTCAAAGAGTCAGTCTGCCCTCCAGGTTCCGGCGCAACCTCGAGTCTACGCTGCTGTGGCTTCTGCTCCTCTACGTGATCGTCGCGTGAGTACAAACCCGGGCCCGGAGGCACGAGGCTGTGGTGCTAATTGTTGTTTTCTTATAATCATTACCCTTCGTGGATTCTTAAAAACACAGGCATGTATACAAACCCCCCCCCCCGATTAAAGGCTTTTACATATATAAAACATTATATAAAACTTT
>NC_051406.1:21541434-21542665 GCF_015228065.2 Penaeus monodon
AGTGGCGGATATTTTGTGACGACGCCCTTCAGTTTATCGAAAAGCACGGGTAACCCCTTTTATATTTTATTTTTTATTACGATGATACTTGAGTACCGAAAATCCGGGAAATTTTAAAAATGCATTTCTGGATGGGGGGATATTCGAGGTGGGTACTTTTTCTAGGGGTTGGCTCATTAAATTGTTTTGGTTGATGTGTCAAAACTGTCAAGATTTTTCAACAGAAAAAATAAACCCATTTCACTTGTAAATCTTACCTTTTCCCATCAGTGTATCCAGGGCTTTATTTTTGAGGGTGATGATACTTTTGCCCAGCTCAACAGTAGAAATTTCCCATTTTGTAGGAAAACCGTGCCCTGCAGCGGTCATTTTAGCCCTTCAACAAGACGACATTTTCATAGTTGAGAGGGTGAGACACCCTTTTTGTTCACCCCTTTGACATTCGGCCATTCGACGCAGAGTAGATGTGGGCAATTCTCGTTTATGTTAATCAACTCTAAGTCAAGACAGGTAGGCGCAAATGTCTTGGGAAATGAGAAAGCTTTTGTGGTCCTGAATCAACTCAGATGCCATGAGTTGCATTCTGAGGTAATTTACGGCCGTTAGATTTTTTGCATATGGGGGTTGGGACCTGATAATTCATTGTTTTTCTTGAGAAAGGTTACTCAGATATTGACAACGAAGATTGTCGTTTATTTTGGTATTTGAATCGTCTATGTGGTCGGCGAGAATAGAAGTAGAACTTGGTAAGAAACATTTGATAGTAAATGGTAAATAAATCTGCAAACATATACACATGGACACATAGACGTCTGGAACACATCTGGTCAAGGAGGGCAAAAGCATGAAAAATAAGAGTAAAACAATAGCAAAATAAAAAAAAATTACGTATTTTTTAAGAGCAGAAGGGGCAATTGACCGGCTACCCCCCTGCTGCAGGCGCGGCTGAATGGACATATGCACCTCTTTTTTTTGCTGTTTGTCTTTTCTACCACTCGACCAAAAACCAAAAACCCTTTCACAAAGTGTTAATTTTTTATGATATTAGCTTGAAAGCCTGAGCACTATACTACTATCTATTCTCATTTCTGACCCTCTCAAGTATGAATATATCGTCTTCTTGCAGAACAAAAATGGCCACTGTAGGGCAATAATTATCGCTGCAAAGGCACGTTTTCCCTATAAAATGGGCAATTTCTAAGGATTTGGCAGGGCAAAAGTGTCATCACCA
>NC_051406.1:21543455-21543548 GCF_015228065.2 Penaeus monodon
GGAATTTGTTTTTGTTGAGAAGGGGCATTTTTTTTTTAAAAAAAAAAAGTTTTTTTTTGGGTTTTGGGGGGTTTTTTTCCCAAACTTTTTTTG
>NC_051406.1:21544361-21544595 GCF_015228065.2 Penaeus monodon
TAAACCCGAAAAAAATAGCCGTCTGCTCTTACACTCTGATGTCTTCTTCAGGAATTTGACACCCCCGGTCAAAAAAACAAAATGCTGAAATTAGGGGAGATAAATGCACACCCTCTTTTGGGCAATAGGGAAACGAATCGCTCGTGTTGGTGAAAAGTCTTGATATTTTAGTAAAGGGAAACATGGTTTCATGTAGATTTTACGAAGGCTCTTATAACTTTCCATTTTTCATTT
>NC_051406.1:21544804-21545565 GCF_015228065.2 Penaeus monodon
GCATAAAGGGTTTTTTCAGAGGCGCATATAGATAGGGAATCTTTGGGTATTTACAATGAACATATCGTATATACAAAAATATTGTGCGCATCTGAAATGCTATATACAGAGCATGGTATTAGATTATTACAAATCATCAAATGTCAAAAAAATTTGATCAAGTATTCATCGTAGCGCACTAAAAATGGGATTAGCAAAAATCTTGTTTTCTTCATTTTTTGTAGTAGTTGGCTGTGGAAAATTTCGCTGCAGAAAGACTTTTTCGTACCCAAAAGAATCGCCCCTAAGTAAATTTTGCGTTTTGGAAAAAAGTCTTCGTAACTTACTTCCTCTCTTTAGATTTTAAAAAAAAAACAGTTTCGTATTTTACATTTTTAGATATAGATTTCGCAAAGGCTTTGGTCTAAACCAAAATTCGACTTTAAACCCGGAAGAACGTGGTAGATAAAGTGTAGAAGAATGAAAAAAAACTTCTCATAGAGATGTTGAGACTTCGGGAGGTAAAAAAGAGATCCAAATACACATATGAAATGCTGTTGAAAGAATGGATTCGGAGTAAACCATGGGAGCCCAAAAAGGGAAATGAAAAACCGTCATGCAAGGATTTTGCTGGTTAGCTGTAAGGCTCGAAAAGACAGGGAATGGGCTAATATCTTTGAATATGTAAACTTTTCCTAAATGTTTGAGAAATAATTGTTACATATAAACAGTTTTGTTTTTTGTTGTTTTGCTATTCGGAAATAAAACTAAAATTATCCTCT
>NC_051406.1:21546244-21546396 GCF_015228065.2 Penaeus monodon
GGGAGGGAAAAGGGGAAAAGGCGTTAATAATTAAAGTATTAAGCTTAGATTGATCACTGGTATGGTTGATCTTTATCAACACGCTACTACTTATGGAATCCTAACATAATGATGAAAATTATCACGAGGTACCCTGAGATTTACTGCTCTTA
>NC_051406.1:21546876-21547040 GCF_015228065.2 Penaeus monodon
GCCCTTGGAGGCGCGGGAGTTCACGCTGCGATTGGCTGGACGTTCGCTCCCGTTGAACCCTCCCCGCATCTCGTCAAAATAATAAAAGCCAAGTATTTTTCCGGATTTGTGTTGTTGGCGTGTACGAAAAAAAGAGCAAAGAGCGTTTTCTCGTGGCCGAGTGA
>NC_051406.1:21547830-21548256 GCF_015228065.2 Penaeus monodon
CTACTCTTCCCAGTCACATATTGACTGTCACTCCCTCCACCGGCAGAATATTTTCTTCTGACAGAAGAAAGTCTCAGAAGAAAAAAGAAAGAAAGAAGAACGAAAAAGAAAAGAAAAGAAAGAGAGAAAGCAGAAGAAGAAAAGAGGAGAAGTGATTAGGATCTGCCCACCGAGTGCCATGAGGTGTCATGAGTGCCATGAGGTGTCTCAGAAGAGTCAGTCTGCCCTCCAGGTTCCGGCGCAACCTCGAGTCTACGCTGCTGTGGCTTCTGCTCCTCTACGTGATCGTCGCGTGAGTACAAGCGAGGCCCGGGAGGCACGAGGCTGTGGTGCTAATTGTTGTTTTCTTATAATCCCTTACCCTTCGTGGATTTCTTAAAAACACAGGCATGTATACATCCCCCCCCCCGAATTAAAGGCTTTTAC
>NC_051406.1:21549232-21550383 GCF_015228065.2 Penaeus monodon
ACGATGATACTTGAGTACCGAAAATCCGAGAATTGTGAAAATCCATTTCTGGGTGAGTGCATATTCGAGGTGGGGTACTTATTCTAGGGGTTGGCTCATTAAATTGTATGGTTGATGTGTCAAACTGTCAAGATTATTCAACAGAAAAAAATACCGATTTCACTTGTAAAATCTTACCTTATCCCATCAGTGTATCCAGGGGCTTTATGTTTTGAGGGTGATGATACTTTTGCCCAGCTCAAACAGTAGAAATTTCCCATTTTGTAGGAAAACCGTGCCCTGCAGCGGTCATTTTAGCCCTTCAACAAGACGACATTTTCATAGTTGAGAGGGTGAGACACCCTTTTTGTTCACCCCTTTGACATTCGGCCATTCGACGCAGAGTAGATGTGGGCAATTCTCGTTTATGTTAGTCAACTCTAAGTCAAGAAAGGTAGGCGCAAATGTCTTGGGAAATGAGAAAGCTTTTGTGGTCCTGAATCAACTCAGATGCCATGAGTTGCATTCTGAGGTAATTTACGGCCGTTAGATTTTTTGCATATGGGGGTTGGGACCTGATAATTCATTGTTTTTCTTGAGAAAGGCTACTCAGACATTGACAACGAAGATTGTCGTTTATTTTGGTATTTGAATGTCTATGTGGTCGGCGAGAATAGAAGTAGAACTTGGTAAGAAACATTTGATAGTAAATGGTAAATAAATCTGCAAACATATACACATGGACACATAGACGTCTGGAACACATCTGGTCAAGGAGGGCAAAAGCATGAAAAATAAGAGTAAAACAATAGCAAAATAAAAAAAAATTACGTATTTTTTAAGAGCAGAAGGGGCAATTGACCGGCTACCCCCCTGCTGCAGGCGCGGCTGAATGGACATATGCACCTCTTTTTTTTGCTGTTTGTCTTTTCTACCACTCGACCAAAAACCAAAAACCCTTTCACAAAGTGTTAATTTTTTATGATATTAGCTTGAAAGCCTGAGCACTATACTACTATCTATTCTCATTTCTGACCCTCTCAAGTATGAATATATCGTCTTCTTGCAGAACAAAAATGGCCACTGTAGGGCAAAAATTATCGCTGCAAGGCACGTTTTCCTACAAAATGGGCAATTTCTACGGTTTTGGCAGGGCAAAAGTGTCATCACCC
>NC_051406.1:21556244-21556465 GCF_015228065.2 Penaeus monodon
ACAAAGCATGAAGTGACGCCCCTGTATACAGTGATGAGATAAGGTAAGATTTTACAAGTGAAATCGGTATTTTTTTCTGTTGAATAATCTTGACAGTTTGACACATCAACCATACAATTTAATGAGCCAACCCCTAGAATAAGTCCCCACCTCGAATATGCCCCCATTGAGAAATGTATTTTTACAATTCTCTCGGATTTTCGGTGCTTAAGTATCATCGT
>NC_051406.1:21556498-21556585 GCF_015228065.2 Penaeus monodon
GGGCGTTGCCCGTGTTTTCCGGTAAAGTGAAGAGCGTAGTCGCGAATAATTTTCGCCCTCCCAAAAAACCGCGGTGTCTGCCACTCA
>NC_051406.1:21556704-21559003 GCF_015228065.2 Penaeus monodon
TATTTATAAGCATAAACACATATTCACACACACACATTGATATATAAAGTTCCAAATGGTTGTGGTAATTCAAACAAAATATCATAATTCCTTAATAGGCGAATGATCATATTATAAGGAATGCTTTAGTTTTAATCAACACCCAGTTCATGTCTGGGTCATTTTCATTTGCGATTTCATGTTTTCCAGATTTGTAGGACAAGAGAGTAATGTAGCGAATCAACAGATGCGGATAGGAAGACATAACGTCGTAATACGTGGATATCTTAATGGTAAACGTGAGAATATTGGTCTCAACTCCAGTGTGACTCTTGGTTTAGATAATCTTAACCTCCAAAGGGGACTGTCGAAGTCAAGCATGGCGTTAAAGTCAACTGTGGCTTCGAAATCAACTATGGTGTTAAAGTCAACTGTGGCGTCGAAGTCAACCACGGCTTTCCGTCCAACCAGCCTTGATCTCAAGAAATTTCCTACAAACTCTAGTATGAACTCAAACTTCTTCAGCATCGGCCTTGATATCGATTGGTCAAAACAACGTGCCACAGTCCAGGATCTCCAAGAGGCTGTGCCCAACTTGCCCTCTCGTTATTGGCTCAAGAACGACAATGGTATGGGCATGAACAAAAGCTGTGCCAAGTATCCATCTCTGTACCAGATCCGCTTCAACAACGGCCGGTGGCAGACCTTCGACACTTCCAACGGCACCTTCTACTTGTTTAGTGCATATTATGACAACAGGACCTTGGCAGAGCGGCCAGTTGTGCGTGTTCTGGGGATGCTGAACCGCGTTGATCCCAAACTCAACACTTCCTGCCAACTTTGGTTTAATGGAACAAGTAAACCAGTATTCGCAAAGGTGTCGGAGTACAAATATATCTGGAATAGGGCGTTTGGCAAATATAAAAACGGCGTGCTTCAGCCTTATTTGTTATCGTGTCAAGTGCCATATGACTATGCACATCAGGTGCCGGAGTCTGTGTCCCTCGTAGAGCGGCCGTGCGACACAGCCACAACTAACCTCAGGGTCGTTAACAATCGTCCAGCAGAAGGTCAGACGAAAGACTTTGCTGTTTGTGTGAAAGGCCTCGACATTTATCACGAAGACAGAAGCGTCTACCTTGTCGAATGGCTGGAGGCACTCTACCTCTTGGGGGCTGACAAGGTGTTCCTGTACGACCTGCATGTGCACCCGAACACGACCAAGGTCTTACAGTACTACCAGAAAACCGGTTTTGTGGACCTGACAAAACTCACCTTGCCCGGGGACCAGCCGAACATCCCTGAACTCACACACAAGTACCTTAAGGAGAAGGGCGGTTATAAACGACTCAATGAACTCATCCCTTACAACGACTGCCTCTACAAGAACATCTACAGCTACAAGTACGTGGTTCTCTTAGACATCGACGAGCTTATCATTCCTAGAAACTTATCGTCTTGGAAAACACTGATGGAAGTCCTGGTCAAAGACGCTTTCAAGGCCAGCAAGAAACCGCGAACCTCCTTCGCTGCGCGCAATGTGTACTTCCTGGACTCCATGCAAGAGAAACACGGCTTTTACAAGGATATTCCCCAATACATGCACATGCTGCAGCACGTGTACCGAGCCAGGAACTATACCAAACCAGGTGCTTATGCAAAGTGCTTCCACGACACCCAGAGTGTCTTCACGCTCCATAATCACTTTCCCTTCTCATGTTTGGGAAAACAATGTCACTCTTACTACATTCCCACAAAAGACGCGCATCTACAGCACTACCGCCAAGAATGTGTTGGAGAGCTTCGCAAGACGTGCGAGAGCGAATTCAAGGTGCACACGGTCAAGGATACATCGATCTGGAGGTACAGGAGATCACTGATACTACGTGTTTCAAAAACCCTCAGGCGACTAGGATTCTTCAGACAGAAGTCGCACATCTCGTGAGATTACTAAGGTGTTCACGGTGTATTTTACGTCAGTCTAGTGTTTCAAAAGTGTAATATTCTAATGTTAGTTACATCCTAGTATTTAATTAGAGTATTATCTTTATAGCAACATTGTTGCTCTAAACACCGATAAATGACCTTCCATGATCAACTGCACCAAATAGAAAAAAAATAAAAACATGCGTATATATTTTGCTTTTATTTTCATAGACAAGCACCCCCCAGTAGACCACTGGGGGGGGGGAATGCACTGATACACGTAGAAATGTTGTGCTGGCAATATTCCTTCTTTTTCATACTTTGTAAAGAGTTTGTGCTACACAAGTCTTTCATAAATTCATAAATGTTCGTATGTATATTGAAGATAAATATG
>NC_051406.1:21559132-21559456 GCF_015228065.2 Penaeus monodon
CCGTGCTGCATATTCACCAGCTGTAACCCCTGCACCAGTTAGCAGCACATACTACCGCGTATAGTGCTGTTTTCACAATATTTCACATATTTGATCGTGCATCATTTTTTCCATTTATAATGTACTATCCTACTGGCAGTATCACAAAGTCAAACTATAAGCATCATTCCTTTGATAATCTTCACAGTGCCCTGAATATTAATTATCTAAATATATCCACAGGCTGATTAGTGTGTATAATTATCCCCCTGCCCAAGGATGCCTGGTATAAAGGAGAAAGTCGGAAGTATGCTACAACGGTAATAATAAATTAAACAATATGCA
>NC_051406.1:21560689-21560930 GCF_015228065.2 Penaeus monodon
CCTGTGTTTATCTTTTGGACATATGAAATACTTTTTTTTAGTTAATGCGACTATAAATGTAAATGGTATAAACCGTTATTTAGGGATGATCCTGTTTAATTATGGATATTATGCACTGGAAAAGTGAATATTTGTTTCGGTTCAAATAAGCAGAGAATTATTTTCTTTTTATCATAGTTTTTTTCATAAAATCTAATAAAATCCTAGCTTTCAGACCCAAATATATTCCTCGCTACGCCCG
>NC_051406.1:21561036-21561457 GCF_015228065.2 Penaeus monodon
ATTATTATAATTATTTTTTTATATTTATTTTATATTTTATTTTTATTATATATTATATGAAATTTTTGTTATACTTTATTTCCATTTCTTATATTTTTATTTTTTTGTCTTACATTACTCTTATTATTTTTTTTTTAACTTTTTTTCAACATTTTTACAATTTTAAATTATTATTTATTATATATTTTTTCTTACTCCATCTGTATCTTTTTTTTTTTTTTCTCCTTTTATATTTTTTTTTTATTTATTTTTATTTGTTTCTTTTATTATTTACTTATTATAATTTCTTTTTATTTTATTTTTTCTCTTTTTTTATTATTCTATGTTTATAATGTTTATTCTATTCTTAGTATATTGTTTTTTTTACTTTATTATAATAAATTTATTATTTATTTAAATTTTATTTTATTTTTACCTTCTT
>NC_051406.1:21561814-21562098 GCF_015228065.2 Penaeus monodon
CTGTTAGTTCAACTCGCACGGAGACTTGCAAAGCGGAGAAGTTCTTTGTGTTCGAGCACTCAGCCCTGCAGTATTCTGCTGTTAAAAAAAATCTGATGTTACAGTCATTTTGTTAAAATCCATCTGGTGAAATTGTCCCTTCTGTTTACCAAAACAGAAATACTTGACCGTCGCGGGAACATCAGCTGTTCGCTTGCCTTAATTCTTTCGACTCGGCGGTGACGGTCTTAGGGTGACGTTATATGTTTTAAATATATGATGATATTGTTGTGATGGTGAATAAG
>NC_051406.1:21564110-21564311 GCF_015228065.2 Penaeus monodon
ACTAACCCTTTTCCAATGTTTTCTCAGCAATATCCCCTTGTTTATAAAAACCCAAAACTAAAACCTCATCACTAGAGGCTTAATCTATGTGCATTGTCAAAATTTTCATGATGAAATTAATTTTCTAAAAAAGCTTATTTGTAAATAATGGGGTTACCCATTATATCTATTTTATAAAAAAGCAAAAAGACTTTTCTTTGT
>NC_051406.1:21565041-21565670 GCF_015228065.2 Penaeus monodon
CCCTTCGGGCCCTTCCAACGGCACCTTCTACCTTTTTAAGTGCTATTATGACAACAGGACCTTGGCAGGCGGCCAGTTGGCGTGTTGGGGGGATGCAAAACCGCTTTGACCCAAATCAACATTTCCCTGCCATTTGGTTTAATGGAACAAAAAACCAGATTCGAAAAAGGTGTGGGAGTACAAATTTTTGGGAAATAGGCTTTTGGAAAATTTAAAAAAGGGGCGTGCTTCACTTATTTGTTATCGTGTCAAGTGCAATGACTATGCCCCCAAGGTCCCGGAGTCTGTGTCCCTGTAGAGCGGCCGTGCGACAAGCCCCTAACCTCGGGGTCTTAACAACGTCCAGCAGAAGGTCAGACAAAAGACTTTGCTTTTTGTGTGAAAGGCCTCGACATTTATCACGAAGACAGAAGCGTCTACCTTGTGAAGGCTGGGGCACTTTATTCTTGGGGGCGACAAGGTGTTCCTGTACGCCTGCATGTCCCCCGAACAGACCAAGGTTTACATATACCAAAAACCGTTTTGTGGACCGACAAAACCACCTTGCCGGGGACCAGCCAAAACATCCCTAACCCCCAACAAGTCCCTTTAAGGGAAAAGGGGCTTATAAACGACTAATAAATACCCCT
>NC_051406.1:21565710-21566515 GCF_015228065.2 Penaeus monodon
GGGTTTTCTTTAGCCGGGACGAGTTTCATTCCTAAAATTTATCGTCTTGGAAAAAAAATGAGGGAATCCTGGTAAAAGACGCTTTAAAGGGCCCACAAAAAACGCGAACCCCCTTTCGCTGCGGCAATGTTACCCCCTGGACTCCATGCAAGAGAAACACGGCTTTAAAAGGGAAATTTTTCCCCAATACTGCACATGCTGCAGCAGTGCCCCGACCAGGAAATACCAAAAACCGGGTGCTTATGAAAAAGTGTTTCCACGAACCCCCCGGGGTTCTTCCGCCCCTAATCACTTTCCCTTTCAGTTTGGGGAAAAACAATGTCCTTTACAACATCCCAAAAAAGACGCGCATCTACGCACTACCCCCAAGAAGGGTTGGAGAGTTTCGAAAGACGTCGAGAGCAAATCAAGGGCCACGGCAAGGTACTCTCTGGAGGTACAGGAATCATGATACACGTTTTCAAAAACCCTCAGGCGACTAGGATTTTTCAACAAAAGCGAAACTGTGGATTACTAAGGTGTTTACGGGGTATTTACTCGGGGTAGGTTAAAAAGGTTTTTCCCAAGTTAGTTACCCCTAGCATTTATTAGAGTATTCTTTAAGCAAATGTTGCCTAAAAACCGATAAATGACCTTCCAAGATCACTCACCCCTAAAAAAAAATTTTAAAAAATATATTTTTCTTTTTTTTTTCAAGAAAGACCCCATTTAAAACCACTGAAATGCACTGTACCGTAGAAATGTTGGGGGCCCCCACAAGTCTTTTCATAAATTCTAAATGTTTGTATGTATATGAAGTAAATAG
>NC_051406.1:21566640-21566954 GCF_015228065.2 Penaeus monodon
CCCAAAAACCTGGATATTTACAGCTGTACCCCCCCCAAATTTTCAGCACTACTACCGCGTATGGTTGCTTGTTGTCAAAATATTTCCATTTGATGTGATATTTTTTCATGTAAAAAGTATACCCACTGGAGTTCCCAAAGGGCAACGAAAGCACAATTCCTGTTTTTTAAACTTACATGCCCCGAATATTTAAGGACGAAAATTTATCCCCAGGCTGATTAGTGTGTATAATTAGCCCCCGGGCCCCCAAAGGGTGCCTGGTAGAAAGGAAAAGTCGGAAGTTAAAAAGGGAATAAAAAATTAAACAAAATATG
>NC_051406.1:21567116-21567338 GCF_015228065.2 Penaeus monodon
CCACATATTTTATTTTTACATATAATAATTTTTTATTAATTTAGACCCTGGAATGGAAATGGGGTAAAAACCTTTTATTTTCGGGGTTCTGTTTAAAATTATGGTATTAACACTGGAAAAGAATATTGTTTTCGCAAAAAGGAAAAAATTTTCACCCGTTTTTTTTAAAATCTAATAAAAATAAAGAAAAAAACCCTAGACCCCCTTGTCCGCTAAAGCCCG
>NC_051406.1:21567603-21567968 GCF_015228065.2 Penaeus monodon
GGCGTGGTTTTGTGTTGTTAATACATATATACATATAATACACACACCACACCACATATATGCGTGTGGTCGTTGTGTATGTGCGCGTGCATTTCAATGCGCTTTTCGAGCTGTTAGTTCAACCGAAAGGAAGACTTGACAATCGGAGAAGTTTTTGTTTTCGGAGCCCCACCCCTGCAGTATCGGCTGAAAAAACAACTGATTTTACAGCAATTTTTAAACTGTGAAATTTCCTTCGGTCCCAACAGAAATACGGCCGTCGCGGGAACATCCTTCCGCTTGCCTTAGAGGCTTTCGACTCGCGGTGACGGTCTTAGGTGACGTTTAATTTTAAATTTAATGGAATATTGTTTTGAGGGTGAAAA
>NC_051406.1:21574267-21575020 GCF_015228065.2 Penaeus monodon
CAAATTTTTATGTTTATTATATTCATTCTAAACATTGGTAACACTTTCCACATCAAAATTCCTATAGGCTGTTTCTAATTTAATTCAAATTATACTTATTTATTAAAAAACAATAAACCGAAATTTAATATTAAATTAATTAAATAAAAAATAATGGGTCTATATTTTAATTTTTTTTAAAAGGGCATCAATAACCCATAAACCCAAATAATAAAAAATTTAATTTTTCACCAATACATTTAATCTCCATATTTTTTATTTTTCCAATACAATAAAATTAAATATACATAATCCTTTAAATTTATATTCTTTATTTTAAATTTTTATATCACTTTTTAAATCAACCCCCACCAAATATCATTATCTCATCAAAACCCTAACCCGCGGGGCGCCATCCAAACCACCTTCCTTTCCACCACTTATCCTCACATCTCCTCACCACTCTACTCAATTTCTTCCATCTTCACTCCCAAACCATATCCTGGGTGTCCACAAATATTACTATTTAATATTACCTAATACATTTATCCCACACTTCTTTATTCACCCTTTATTCAAAACATTAATTCCCCCTATACAAAACAACCTTCTTCATTTATAATAAAACTTCAGATCACCCTAAAAATTCTTTAAAAATTCTTTTCCACAATCATTTCAACTCCTCACCCCTTCCCAAAACTACTCTCTCCATTTTTATCCATAAAACTCTAAAAACCCTCTCACCAACCTTCCCCCTCCATTTTTTTACCTACT
>NC_051406.1:21575312-21575565 GCF_015228065.2 Penaeus monodon
CCACACAACAATATAAAATTTTATTAACATTAAAACGTCACCAAAGCCCGTCACCGCGAGTCGAAACCCTCTAAGGCAAGGGGAAGTGTGTTCCCGCGACGGCACGTATTTCTGTTGGAAAACCAAAGGAAATTTTCACAGATATTAAAAATTGACTGTAAAAATCAGATTGTTTTTTCCCCGCCGAAAAACTGCAGGGGAGGGGTCCCCAAAACAAAAACTTCTCCGATTGTCAAGTCTTCCTGCGGTTGAA
>NC_051406.1:21575892-21576235 GCF_015228065.2 Penaeus monodon
CAATGATTAGATCATAAAATACGGGGGGTTTTGCGGACTTTGGGGTCGAGGGGTTTTTTTTTTATTAGTTTTAAAAAAAAACTGGGTAAAAAAAAAATAATTCTGCTTTTTTGAACGAAACAAATATTCATTTTCCATGAATAAAATTTCCCTAATTAAACAGGACAACCCCCCAAAAAACGGTTTATACCATTTCCTTCTAAGTCTCATTTTAAATAAAAAAAGTATCTCATATGTCCAAAAATAAACCCGTCATCCGTCGGATTTTTTTTAGTACAAATTATTACTAAATCGTTAATATATTAAATAATACACACACAACACACATGTTATACAATATAAA
>NC_051406.1:21576395-21576591 GCF_015228065.2 Penaeus monodon
AATTTTGGGGGGGTAATTTTAAATAATATTTATAATATTTTGTTTAATATTAGGGATTAAATATAAAAATTTGTTTCTTATTTTTAAAATATAATATAATTTATTAATGAAAAAAAATGATCACAAAATGTGAAAAATATTTTAAAAAGCAATATTTTATATTTTAAAATGGTTTTATAAGGAAAAGAATATGGCA
>NC_051406.1:21576684-21576998 GCF_015228065.2 Penaeus monodon
CCGGTGTATTTTTTGTATTTCTTCTATTTTTTCCTAACAACGAAATTTTGTTTTGAAGCTGGGGACAAATTTTTACGGTACATGCATTTCGTGGTCTTAAAGGGGGCTTGTCATGAAAATAAAAAAATATATTTTTGATATTTTTTTTTTATTTTGTGGGTGTTTGGGGGTTTTTGGTGTTTGGGTGTTGTGTTCTTTTGCTGGGGTTTTGGTTTTTTTGTGCCCCCGGTTTCCCGTGTTGTTTGGTGGCGTTTTGTTGGTTGTGTGGGGTTTTTTGGGTGTTCGTGTTTTTGTTGTGTGTTTGGTGGTTGTTT
>NC_051406.1:21577098-21577485 GCF_015228065.2 Penaeus monodon
TTTTTTAAAAAATAAAAATTTGGGTTTTAAAAAAAATAATTTAAATTTTTTATTTTTAAATTTCTTTTCCCCCCAAATTTTTTTTTAAAATAAATAATTTTTTTTTTTAAATTTAAATTTTAAATTTTTCTTTTTTTTTAAATTTGGGGTTTTTGATTTAAATGTTTTTTTTAAAAAATTTTTTTTGTTTTTATAAAAAAATTTAAAATTTTTTTTAAAACCCAAAATTTTTAAAAAAAGGGAAAACAAGATAAAAAAAAAACCCAAAATAAAAAAAAAAAGTTTTTTAAAGGGGAAATGTTTAAATCCCCTTTAATAAAAAAAAGGGGTTTTTTAAAAAGATAGGGAATTTAAAAAAAATTTTAAAAAGGGGGGGGGGGGGTTAAA
>NC_051406.1:21577661-21577915 GCF_015228065.2 Penaeus monodon
AAAAATTTTTAAATGAATAAAAAAAAAAAATAAAAATAAAGAAATATAAAAAAAAGGAAAAAAATAAAAAGAATAAAAAAAAAGGAAGAAAAGAAAAAAAAGGGGTTTTTGGGAAAGTAAAAAAAACAAAAATTAGGGGGGGATAAAAAAGAAAGGGAAATACATAAATAAAGAAATAGTTAGGGAAAAAAGAGTAAAAAAAAGAAAGATAAATAAAAAAAGGGGAAGTAAAAATAGAAAAAAAGGGACGAGGA
>NC_051406.1:21577981-21578979 GCF_015228065.2 Penaeus monodon
GGGGGGGGTTTTTTTTTAAAAAAGAGTTTTAATTTTAAAGGGATAGAAAATTTAAAAAAAAAAAAAATTTTATAAATTTTAAAAAAAAATTAGGGAAAGAATAATTATTTAAAACAGAGGGGAAAAGTAAGAAAAAGAAAAAAAATAAGATGGGAATTTTTTAAAATATATAAAGATAAAATATAATTATTTTTAAATAAAATATAATAATTAAAAAGGAAATAAATATAAATAAAAAATTTAGATATATATAATATAAAAAATTAAAATTATAACACTTTAAAATTTTTAATTTTAATAAAAAAAAAATAATAAAAAAAAGGAAATATAATTTATATATATAATTTTTAAAAATAAAAAAAATTTTATATAATATATATAATATTATTTTTAAAAATTTAAAAAAATAAAAACAAAAATTAGTTTTTAAAAAGGGTATAAATAAAAAATAAAAAAAATTTTATATAATAATAATTAATTATATAAAATATAAATATATATATAAATTTAATAATATAAAAAATTATAAAAAAAAATTATTATTAATATAAAGATAAAATTTTATTTTAATTATATATTTTTTAAAATTTATTTTTTTAAATATAGGGGAATTAAATACTATATTATAATTTAATTATATATATAAAAAATTTTAAAATAAAATTATTTATTATTATAAATTATATATATAAAAATTTTTTCCTTTTATATATATATTTTATTTTAAAAATATATTAATATTTTTCAAAATAATATATATTAAAAATATATTTTTTTTAAAAATAAAAAAATTTAAAAAATTTTATTTTTTTTTAAAAAAATTTTAAAATTATTTATATTTTTTATATAAAAAAATTTATATATAATTATATAAAAAATTTTAATTTAAATATTTTTAATATATATTAATAAAATTATATATATAATTTTAATTTTAATTTTAAAAATTTTTAAAATATATTTTTAAAAAAAATTTTAATTAAAATTTTTAAAAAAAA
>NC_051406.1:21579068-21579189 GCF_015228065.2 Penaeus monodon
GGCCGTCCCGGACTTAAAAACCCAGAGGGGTTAAATCGAGGGAAGCCCCCCCCCAAAGGGAAAAACGTGGGGCCCCCAAATGAAAAATTTTGATTTTTTTTTTAGTCCAGTCTAAATGGCC
>NC_051406.1:21581039-21581114 GCF_015228065.2 Penaeus monodon
ATATTTTTCATTTTGGGTGTTTAGCAATTTTTGGGGGATAGTCAAGTTTTTAAGATGGCAAAACCCCCCCAATTC
>NC_051406.1:21581886-21582175 GCF_015228065.2 Penaeus monodon
TTATCACCATCACAACAATATCATCATATTATTAACATTATAACCGTCACCTAAGACCGTCACCGCCGAGTCGAAAGCATCTAAGGCAAGCGGACAGCTGATGTTCCCGCGACGGTCACGTATTTCTGTTTGGTAACCGAAGTGACAATTTCACAGATGATTATAACAAAATTGACTGTAACATCAGATTGTTTTTTACCAGCCGAATACTGCAGGGCTGAGGGCTCCGAACACAAAGAACTTCTCCGATATGTCAAGTCTTCCGTGCGAGTTGAACTAACAGCCCTGA
>NC_051406.1:21582570-21582785 GCF_015228065.2 Penaeus monodon
AGGGCTAGGTTTCTTTATTTTATTAGATTTTAAAAAAAAACTGGATAAAAAGAAAATAATTCTCTGCTTATTTGAAACGAAACAAATATTCATCTTTCCAGTGAATAATATCCATAATTAAACAGGAACAACCGAAAATAACGGTTTTATACCATTTCCATTCTACAGTCTACATTAACTAAAAAATGTATCTCATATGTCCAAAGATAACGCAG
>NC_051406.1:21583053-21583362 GCF_015228065.2 Penaeus monodon
TACCTTTAGTATACTTCCGACTTTCTCCTTTCTACCAGGCATCCTTTGGGGCCCGGGGGCTAATTATACACACTAATCAGCCTGTGGATAATATTTTCGTCCTTCAATATTCAGGGCACTGTGAAGATATCAACAGGAATTGATGCTTTTCGTTTGACCTTTGTGATACTGCCAGTAGGATGGTACATTTATTACATGAAAAAATTATGCACGATCAATATGTGAAAATATTTTGACAACAAGCAACTCATACGCGGTAGTATGTGCTGCTAACTGGTGCGGGAGTACAGCTGGTGAATATGCAGCACG
>NC_051406.1:21583548-21585731 GCF_015228065.2 Penaeus monodon
GAAAGACTTGTGTGGCACAACATTTCTACGTGTATCAGTGCATTTCAGTGGTTCTTAATGGAGGTGCTTGTCTATGAAAATAAAAGCAAAATATATTTTTGCATACGCATGTTTTTATTTTTTTTCTATTTGGTGCAGTTGATCATGGAAGGTCATTTATCGGTGTTTAGAGCAACAGTGTTGCTATAAAGATACTACTCTAATTAAATACTAGGAGGTAACTAACATTAGGAATATTACCTTTTGAACCACTAGCCCGAGTAAATACACCGTGAACACCTTAGTAATCTCACGAGATGTGCGACTTCTGTCTGAAGAATCCTAGTCGCCTGAGGGTTTTTGAAACACGTAGTATCAGTGATCTCCTGTACCTCCAGATCGATGTATCCTTGACCGTGTGCACCTTGAATTTGCTCTCGCACGTCTTGCGAAGCTCTCCAACACATTCTTGGCGGTAGTGCTGTAGATGCGCGTCTTTTGTGGGAATGTGGTAAGAGTGACATTGTTTTCCCAAACATGAGAAGGGAAAGTGATTATGGAGCGTGAAGACACTCTGGGTGTCGTGGAAGCACTTTGCATAAGCACCTGGTTTGGTATAGTTCCTGGCTCGGTACACGTGCTGCAGCATGTGCATGTATTGGGGAATATCCTTGTAAAGCCGGGGTTTCTCTTGCATGGAGTCCAGGAAGTACACATTGCGCGCAGCGAAGGAGGTTCGCGGTTTCTTGCTGGCCTTGAAAGCGTCTTTGACCAGGACTTCCATCAGTGTTTTCCAAGACGATAAGTTTCTAGGAATGATAAGCTCGTCGATGTCTAAGAGAACCACGTACTTGTAGCTGTAGATGTTCTTGTAGAGGCAGTCGTTGTAAGGGATGAGTTCATTGAGTCGTTTATAACCGCCCTTCTCCTTAAGGTACTTGTGTGTGAGTTCAGGGATGTTCGGCTGGTCCCCGGGCAAGGTGAGTTTTGTCAGGTCCACAAAACCGGTTTTCTGGTAGTACTGTAAGACCTTGGTCGTGTTCGGGTGCACATGCAGGTCGTACAGGAACACCTTGTCAGCCCCTAAGAGGTAGAGTGCCTCCAGCCATTCGACAAGGTAGACGCTTCTGTCTTCGTGATAAATGTTCGGGGCCCTTTTCACACAAACAGCAAAGTCTTTCGTCTGACCTTCTGCTGGACGATTGTTAACGACCCTGAGGTTAGTTGTGGCTGTGTCGCACGGCCGCTCTACGAGGGACACAGACTCCGGCACCTGATGTGCATAGTCATATGGCACTTGACACGATAACAATAAGGCTGAAGCACGCCGTTTTTATATTTGCCAAACGCCCTATTCCAGATATATTTGTACTCCGACCCCTTTTGCGAATACTGGTTACTTGTTCCATTAACCAAAGCTGGCAGGAAGTGTTGAGTTTGGGATAAACGCGGTTCAGCACCCCCAGAACCGCAAACTGGCCGCTCTGCCAAGGTCCTGTTGTCATAATATGCACTAAACAGGTAGAAGGTGCCGTTGGAAGTGTCGAAGGTCTGCCACCGGCCGTTGTTGAAGCGGATCTGGTACAGAGATGGATACTTGGCACAGCTTTTGTTCATGCCCATACCATTGTCGTTCTTGAGCCAATAACGAGAGGGCAAGTTGGGCACAGCCTCTTGGAGATCCTGGACTGCGGCATGTTGTTTAGACCAATCGATATCAAGGTCGACGCTGAAGAAGTTTGAGTTCATACTAGAGTTTGTAGGAAATTTCTTGAGATCAAGGCTGGTTGGATGGAAAGCCGTGGTTGACTTCGAAGCCACAGTTGACTTTAACGCCATGCTTGACTTCGACAGTCCCCTTTGGAGGTTAAGATTATCTAAACCAAGAGTCACACTGGAGTTAAGACCAATATTCTCACGTTTACCATTAAGATATTCACGTATTACGACGTTATGTCTTCCTATCCGCATCTGTTGATTCGCTACATTACTCTCTTGTCCTACAAATCTGGAAAACATGAAATCGCAAATGAAAATGACCCAGACATGAACTGGGTGTTGATTAAAACTAAAGCATTCCTTATAATATGATCATTCGCCTATTAAGGAATTATGATATTTTGTTTGAATTACCACCACCATTTGGAACATCACTTTATCTATCAATGTGTGTGTGTGAATATGTGTTTATGCTTATATATATA
>NC_051406.1:21585858-21585948 GCF_015228065.2 Penaeus monodon
TGAGTGGCAGACACCGCGGTTTTTTGGGAGGGCGAAAATTATTCGCGACTACGCTCTTCACTTTACCGGAAAACACAGGCAACGCCCTCT
>NC_051406.1:21585978-21586167 GCF_015228065.2 Penaeus monodon
ACGATGATACTTGAGCACCGAAAATCCGAGAGAATTGTAAAAATACATTTCTCGATGGGGGCATATTCGATATTGTATGGTTGATGTGTCAAACTGTCAAGATTATTCAACAGAAAAAAATACCGATTTCACTTGTAAAATTTTACCTTATCTCATCACTGTATACAGGGGCGTCATTTCATGCTTTGT
>NC_051406.1:21592075-21593194 GCF_015228065.2 Penaeus monodon
ATGCTTTGGTTAGGATGGTGATGACACTTTTGCCCTGCCAAAAACTGTAGAAATTGCCCATTTTGTAGGAAAACGTGCCTTGCAGCGATAATTTTTGCCTCAGTGGCCATTTTTGTTCTGCGAACGATATATTCTACTTGGAGGTCAAATGAAATGATTTAGTTTATCTCAGGCTTTCAACTAATTCATAAAAATTAACACTTTTGAAGGGTTTTTTTGTTTTTGGTCGAGTGGTAAAAAACAACAGCAAAAAAGAGTCATATGTCCATTCAGCCGGGCCCGCAGCAGGGGGTACCGGTCCAATTGCCCTTCTGCTCTTAAAAAAAACGTAATTTTTTTTTATTTTGCTATTTTTTTAAATCTATTTTTCATGCTTTGCACTCCTTGACCAGATGTGTTTCCAGAGTCATGTGTTCCATGGTATATTTTGCAGATTATTTACATTTACTTCAATGTTTCTTACCAGTTCTACTTCTATTCTCGCCGACCACATAGACGATCAAATCCAAAAAACGACAATCTTCGGTGTCATATCCGAGTAACCTTTCTCAAGAAAACAAAGATTATCAGGTCCAACCCCCATATGCAAAAAACTAACGGCCGTAAATTACCTCAGAATGCAACTCATGGCATCTGAGTTGATTCAGGACCACAAAAGCTTTCTCATTTCCCAAGACATTTGCGCCTACCTTTCTTGACTTAGAGTTGACTAACATAAACGAGAATTGCCCACATCTACTCTGCGTCGAATGGCCGAATGTCAAAGGGGTGAACAAAAAGGGTGTCTCACCCTCTCAACTATGAAAATGTCGTCTTGTTGAAGGGCTAAAATGACCGCTGCAGGGCACGGTTTTCCTACAAAATGGGAAATTTCTACTGTTTGAGCTGGGCAAAAGTATCATCACCCTCAAAACATAAAGCCCCTGGATACACTGATGGGATAAGGTAAGATTTTACAAGTGAAATCGGTATTTTTTTCTGTTGAATAATCTTGACAGTTTGACACATCAACCATACAATTTAATGAGCCAACCCCTAGAATAAGTACCCACCTCGAATATGCCCCCATCCAGAAATGCATTTTTACAATTCGGATTTTCGGTACTCAAGTATCATCGT
>NC_051406.1:21593977-21594252 GCF_015228065.2 Penaeus monodon
GTAAAAGCCTTTAATTCGGGGGGGGGGTTTGTATACATGCCTGTGTTTTTAAGAAATCCACGAAGGGTAATGATTATAAGAAAACAACAATTAGCACCACAGCCTCGTGCCTCCCGGGCCTCGGCTTGTACTCACGCGACGATCACGTAGAGGAGCAGAAGCCACAGCAGCGTAGACTCGAGGTTGCGCCGGAACCTGGAGGGCAGACTGACTCTTCTGAGACACCTCATGGCACTCATGACACCTCATGGCACTCGGTGGGCAGATCCTAATCA
>NC_051406.1:21594330-21594404 GCF_015228065.2 Penaeus monodon
GAGACTTTCTTCTGTCAGAAGAAAATATTCTGCCGGTGGAGGAGTGACAGTCAATATGTGACTGGGAAGAGTAG
>NC_051406.1:21596513-21597292 GCF_015228065.2 Penaeus monodon
AGAGGATAATTTGAGTTTATTTCACGAATAGCACAAACAACAACAACAGTAACTGATTATATGTAGACCAATTATTTCTCAAACCATTTAGGAATATGCATTACATATTCAAAGATATTAGACCACTTCCCTGTCTTTTCGAGCCTTACAGCTAACCAGCTAAATCACTTCGCATGACGGATTTTCGAGTTCCTTTTGGCTGCATGGTTTACTCCGAATCCAGTTTCATTTCAACAGCATTTCATATAGTGTATCTTGGGATCTCGTTTACCTCCCAGAAGTCTCTAACATCATCTATGAGAAGTTTTGTTCATTCTTCTACACTTTATCTACCACGTTCTTCCGGTTCAAGTCGAAATTGGATTAGACCAAAGCCTTTGCGAAATCCTATATCTAAAAATGTATAATTACGAAACTGATATTTTTTTAAAATCTAATCAGAGAGGAACGTAAGTTACGAAGACAATTTTCCAAACGCACAATTACTACGGCGATGTCTTTTGGGTACGAATCAAGTCTTTCGTGCCAGCGAAATTGCCACAGCCAACTACTACAAAAAATGAACGAAAACAAGATTTCGCTAATACCCATTATAGTGCAGCTACGATGAATACTTGATCATCTTATTGATCATTTGATTGATTTGTAATATATCTAATACCATGCTCTGTATATATGCATTTCAGATAGCGCACAATATATTATGTATATACGTATATGTTCATTGTAAATACCAATGTATTCCATATCTATATGCTAGCCTCTGAAAACCTTCATGC
>NC_051406.1:21602416-21603193 GCF_015228065.2 Penaeus monodon
GCATGAAGGTTTTCAGAGGCTAGCATATAGATATGGAATACATTGGTATTTACAATGAACATATACGTATATACATAATAATTGTGCGCTATCGAAATGCATATACAGAGCATGGTATTAGATATATTACAAATCAATCAAATGATCAATAAGATGATCAAGTATTCATCGTAGCTGCACTATAATGGGTATTAGCGAAATCTTGTTTTCGTTCATTTTTTGTAGTAGTTGGCTGTGGCAATTTCGCTGGCACGAAAGACTTGATTCGTACCCAAAAGACATCGCCGTTAGTAATTGTGCGTTTGGAAAATTGTCTTCGTAACTTACGTTCCTCTCTGATTAGATTTTAAAAAAATATCAGTTTCGTAATTATACATTTTTAGATATAGGATTTCGCAAAGGCTTTGGTCTAATCCAATTTCGACTTGAACCGGAAGAACGTGGTAGATAAAGTGTAGAAGAATGAACAAAACTTCTCATAGATGATGTTAGAGACTTCTGGGAGGTAAACGAGATCCCAAGATACACTATATGAAATGCTGTTGAAATGAAACTGGATTCGGAGTAAACCATGCAGCCAAAAGGAACTCGAAAATCCGTCATGCGAAGTGATTTAGCTGGTTAGCTGTAAGGCTCGAAAAGACAGGGAAGTGGTCTAATATCTTTGAATATGTAATGCATATTCCTAAATGGTTTGAGAAATAATTGGTCTGCATAAAAAATCGTTACTGTTGTTGTTGTTTGTGCTATTCGTGAAATAAACTAAAATTATCCTCT
>NC_051406.1:21603743-21604509 GCF_015228065.2 Penaeus monodon
GCAAAGTCTTTCGTCTGACCTTCTGCTGGACGATTGTTAACGACCCTGAGGTTAGTTGTGGCTGTGTCGCACGGCCGCTCTACGAGGGACACAGACTCCGGCACCTGATGTGCATAGTCATATGGCACTTGACACGATAACAAATAAGGCTGAAGCACGCCGTTTTTATATTTGCCAAACGCCCTATTCCAGATATATTTGTACTCCGATACCTTTGCGAATACTGGTTTACTTGTTCCATTAAACCAAAGTTGGCAGGAAGTGTTGAGTTTGGGATCAACGCGGTTCAGCATCCCCAGAACACGCACAACTGGCCGCTCTGCCAAGGTCCTGTTGTCATAATATGCACTAAACAGGTAGAAGGTGCCGTTGGAAGCGTCGAAGGTCTGCCACCGGCCGTTGTTGAAGCGGATCTGGTACAGAGATGGATACTTGGCACAGCTTTTGTTCATGCCCATACCATTGTCGTTCTTGAGCCAATAACGAGAGGGCAAGTTGGGCACAGCCTCTTGGAGATCCTGCACTAGGTTGCGTGCGGGGGAGTTGTCGACGAGAGGTGCGATGTCGAGTGGAATGGGGTCCGTGGTGGGTCTCGTAGGCGGTGGTCCGTCGCGGGGCCGCCTCGCCAGCGCTCGGCTCGGGACTCTCGGGCCCCTGCCCAGCGTCGGACTCACCTGCTGGACGAATCTGCAAACGGTGTTATGCCGTGAGTAAAGGACACATGGATCATCTCTCTTGAAGCATTCCTACAATTCTTAGTTATAAG
>NC_051406.1:21604770-21604942 GCF_015228065.2 Penaeus monodon
TTAAAGATAATCATATTATTTACATAGTTTGTACTTTATCATTAAGTGCATTTATTCATAACCAAAATATATGTTTACATTAAAGTCGTAAAGTATATATATGAACGAAAAGTTTCCAGTTACGTTTTAGTCATTAAAAGTAATCGGAAGTCACGGGGAACCGAGACCCTCA
>NC_051406.1:21605067-21605676 GCF_015228065.2 Penaeus monodon
TTTCACAGAAACATATCTATTAATTATTATGAAATAGTGTTTATACTGAGTAAGTGTAAATTGCGTCAATAATTTGATTATCTTAAATTTATGACACGAAACATTATGAAACAAGAAATTCACTAGCCCAAGGGATAACATCTTTTCAAACAGGTGAAAAATATATGAATATTTTTTTTCAGAAAAGAGGTTTAAAATGTACATATGCCAGATGATCAGCAATAATCATTTGCTGTTGCATTTTTATGGTTTAATTGGGATATATAACAAATTTTTGCCTTGGAAAATTGGTGAGTATGTGCTGACGTCACGGAATAAAGCGCTGGAATATTACACTTGATTCATTTGGTCATATTTTTCATTTGATTTAAATATCATAAGTGAAAATTTTCAGGCCAACGGAATTGAATGATATTTGTGAGAGGTTGTTATCGCAGTTATTGGAAACTGCCGACCCTATTCAAGTATTGCATAAATGCATCAGGTGTGTATGTATGAACATGCTTGTGTATGAGCGGTGAGCGATACCAGCACAATTTGGTAATCGCGATCACTGAATACCTTGGGAAAGTAATCGATTAGCAATATATTATTCTTTTCGATGTATTT
>NC_051406.1:21606121-21606232 GCF_015228065.2 Penaeus monodon
GGGTGTGAGTGGTTAACTGTATGTAGTGGTGTGTTGGTGGGGTTGTTTGTGTGTTTTTGTTGGTGTGCGTGTGTGTCTGTGTGTGTGTGTGGTGCGTGGTGCAAATTGTGT
>NC_051406.1:21606295-21606438 GCF_015228065.2 Penaeus monodon
CATTGCAAAATTTTTACATTTTACTGTCTAACTGATAAATTAAGACATTTACTGCTGATAATGTTCAAAACATTCTTCCTAATTCTATTTCTAAAGTTTTTTTCTACCATTTTATAGCGCCAATATATAGATAAATGTCCGTG
>NC_051406.1:21606705-21606798 GCF_015228065.2 Penaeus monodon
AAACATAAAAAGCGATCGAGGGTTGGCTTACCTCAAAATTGGTATTTTGGACATTGGCCTTTCTAGTTCTCGGCCTTAGATAATTTTTAAAAA
>NC_051406.1:21607967-21608972 GCF_015228065.2 Penaeus monodon
CCATTTCATATTAGGCGTCGGGGGTCGATGAATAGCGGGGGGGGTCGATTAATAGCCAGGGGGTCGATGAATAGCCGGGGGGGGGAGTCGATGAATAGCCAGGGGGTGGTCGATGAATAGCCAGGGGGGGTCGATGAATAGCCGGGGGGGGGGGGTCGATGAATAACCGAGCGAGCAGAAGCGAGCGTATACCCCGCCTCGTCTCTCTCGCACACAGGAGATCAGTACAGCCTCAGCTCTGTATTGTCCGTGACTTTCTTATTAGCCTTGAAAATTCTTGTAGAACATAAGGGCTGCGCCCCCGCTCAACATAGTTTAAAACCTACCCCACTTTTTACTAGTAGTACTATGTATATTTTACTCTTTTGATTGTATCATTTTTTTTCCTGATTGAAAGTTAGTTGGTCGATAGAAAACTCGAAACTCCATGGGGGTCGACGAGTTAAGAAGTTTGAGAGCCCTGGGCTGGAAAAATCATTCTTAAGAGGGGGTGAAAGAGAAAGGAAAAAAAAAACGTGTTACATTCTCTCTGCAGCCTTTCCATTTTCCTTCAGCCCCCCCCCCCCCCCTTTTTAAAAAAACCCCCTGTTGACCCCCGAGAAGGAAAAAGTGCACTTTACCACTCTCTTCCTATTTTACATCTCATCTCCGGGTTTTTTATGGGGAATGAAGGAAAAAAAAAAAAATTTCTTGCTTTTTTTTTACATTCAACAATTTTTTTGCGTGTTTTTTTTTTCCATTTGGTTTTTATTTATTTTATAGGAAAAAAAAATAAAGAAAAAACCTTTTCCATTGACATTACTTTGTTTTAAATACCCAGACCGGGCGCAATTTACTTTGCATTAGACATGAGACTTGTTTTTTTTAAATTATTCATATTTACATAGTACGTACCAAATATTTATTTTTTTATAAAGAATTTATTAAAATATTATTAATTAAATAAACAAACTATTGGTCCCCAAAACTAAACTTACTAAAATTCAAATCTTTTAAATATTAATA
>NC_051406.1:21610108-21610441 GCF_015228065.2 Penaeus monodon
AAGCCACCCCTACTGTTGATATGTCAGAAGAAACTCATCTCTAGAGTTAATAAGCAAATTTGATGGTCAATGCATTTGATTCGTTGGGGGATCAGAAAAAAAAAAAATAGGGAATTGTTGCGCAAAAAACTCTATTTACGAGGAGGATCCACGGGGGCATACAGAGGGTTGTTCAATTCCGGTTTAAAAAACTTGCCTTAGAGGTGCAGTAAATAAAAAACATTCTTCATGAGAAAACAACAAAATAAAATTTTCACGTTAGTTTAGGTAAGGGGGAAATATCAAATACATGAGAAAAAGTACCCATACTAATAAATCTTTGTTGTTCTAGCC
>NC_051406.1:21615041-21616123 GCF_015228065.2 Penaeus monodon
GGTTTATGTACCTCAACCCCTGACCTGGCCATCCCTTCGTTCATGACCTCTGACCTTCATGACCCCGGACAATCATTTGTCTATTTTGTTTAGTTCCCCCCCACTTATTTTTGGTTCGTTTTTCTCAGCTTTGTAGGACATCTTCTCAAAGTTGGTGGAATTTTCTACAAACAGCAAATTTTTTTTAGGCCTCCCCGCTATCCAAACCCCAAAATCCCTTTCCCCATTTAACCTTCCTTTTAAAATAACTGCCCAGGTCACTAGCGTTTTTTTTGTTTTTTTGTCGTAATTTTTTTTATAAATTCACTTTAAAATTTTTGGAAGAAATTAACATATGTAAAAATTTTATTTTTTGATGTAAATTTTCATTGACCATATCCGTCCCCTCACTTTGCGTTTAAAAAAACAACTCAAATTTTTTTTTTTTTTCATCTGTATTATTACAAATGACGTATTTTGTTTTATTCATATTTTTCCAAATACTAAAAAAAGGGCCATGTGTTTACGTGTAAATAGGTTATATCTTTTTTTTTAAAAGTTTCAGTTAAAACTTTGTTTATCACTCAGGGTTTTAAGTGATGATGTGTGTGTAATTGCCAATTCAGCTATTTTTCATCTATTTTTGGGGTTTAGCTTTTTTTTGATTTTTATAATTTATTTTCTGATTTGATAACATGAATTAACAATTTACGATAGAGCGAAGTTATTCTGGTTCCGCAAAAAAATTTTGTGTTTACTGTAAGAATTTTAAATTTACTCAACGAATATATAAGATGTCATAAGGTTTGATAGTAATTTTTTATAGTTTTGCTTAAGATATGTGTTCTCTCAAGGATAAAGTTTAAAAGATAGGGGTTTTTATTATACTATTTTTGCAAATTTTAGGGTTCCTTTTTATTTTCGTAATCTTTAAGGCTGCTTTTTTGGGAACAACTTTTCCCCCGTAGGTTTGCAAAATGCTTACATCCCGTAGATTTTCACCCTTTTTTTTTTTTTCGAGAAAAATTCCTCAAGAGGGCCTGGGACTGTTGCAATGCCCAGCTAAACTTTTTTCCTTTTCTACCCTTGCAGTTAATTACTGA
>NC_051406.1:21616609-21616735 GCF_015228065.2 Penaeus monodon
TTTTTTTTTGTTTGGTTTTTTTTCCCTATATTTAAAAAAAATTTTTTATTAAAATTATATAAATATATAATATATAATATTAAATTTATATATATAATATAATATATGAAAAATTTTCTTATATAT
>NC_051406.1:21616755-21616826 GCF_015228065.2 Penaeus monodon
TTTTTTATTTTTTTTATTAAAAATTTTATTTTATTATATAATAAATTATCATATAAATTATCATATATTTT
>NC_051406.1:21618594-21618781 GCF_015228065.2 Penaeus monodon
TGAAAAGGAACCCTAGAATTTGCACAAAATATAGTATAATAACAACGCCTAATCATATAACTTCTTATACCTTGAGAGAACACATATCTTAAGTCTAAACTATATACAATTATCTATGCAAAGCCTTATGTGACATCTTTACTAGTATATAGTGAAAATGAACACATATATTTTTGCAGAAGCCAGA
>NC_051406.1:21618995-21619560 GCF_015228065.2 Penaeus monodon
TGAAAAGGGAAAACCCTAGAATTTGCAAAAAAATATAGTATAAAAAACAACGCCTAATCATATATAACTCTTATACCTTGAGAGAACACATATCTTAAGTCTAAACTATATACAATTATCTATGCAAAGCCTTATGTGACATCTTTACTAGTATATCGTTGAGTAAAGTTAATATCATTACAGTGAACACATATATTTTTGCAGAAGCCAGAATAACAGTATCGCTCTATCGTAAATTGTTAATTCATGTTATCAAGATCATGAAAATAAATTATAGAAAATACAAAACAGACTGAAATTCCAAAAATAGATGAAAAATAGCTGAATATGGCAATTAACACACACATCATCACTTGACATGACCTGAGGTGATGAACTAAGTATTAACTGAACCACATTTAAACTAAAAAGAGTATAACCTATTTACACGTAAAACACATGGACCTTTTTTAGTACTTGGAGAAATATGAATAAAACAAAATACGTCATTGTGTAATAATACAGATGACAAAAAAAAAAATCTTAGATGTTGTCATTTTAACGCCAAAGTGACGGATCGGATATG
>NC_051406.1:21619723-21619794 GCF_015228065.2 Penaeus monodon
ATTTGGATAGCTGGGAGGCCTAGAAAAAAGTTGCTCGTTTGTAGACAATTCCACCAAGCTTTGAGAAGATG
>NC_051406.1:21624784-21625119 GCF_015228065.2 Penaeus monodon
TGCTAGAACAATCAAAGATGGTTATTAGTATAAGGATACTTTATCTCATGTATCTATGATATACCTCACATTACCTAAACTAACGTGAAATTCTATTTTGTTCAGTTACTCATGTAAGAGTATGTTTTCATTTACATGCACCATCTAACGGCAAAGTTTTATATCCGGAATGTGAACAACCCTCTGTAGTGCCACGTGGATCCTCCTCGATAAATAGAGTTAAGCGCAACAACTCCGTATTTTACTGATCCCCACAACGAATCATATATGCATTGACCAGTCAAATTTGCTTATTACACTCTGAGAAGATGAGTTCTTCTGACATATCAACAGTA
>NC_051406.1:21626299-21626739 GCF_015228065.2 Penaeus monodon
GTTGCGACCGTATTCTGGGCCCGCACGCGAATATATCTGTGTGTGCATGTAGTTCGAAGTAATGAGGTTTCTAAGTGGAAAGGTATCTTTAAGAACAAAAATCGAAATGAGTTTGAGTGAATGCGTCAGCTACTGTAAATATGAATAATGACATAAACAACAAATTGTGCTCACTTGTCTAATGCAAAGTAAATGCGATCGGTGAATGGGTATTTAAAACAAACGTAAATGATCACTGAGAAAAGGCAGTTTTCATAAACTAACAATTCATGAGTAAAAACGCAAAAAATCTTTAAATAATAAAAGAAGTAAATGAGTTTTCTTCATCATAAAACAATGAAATGTAAAAGGAGAGAAGGAAAAATATTTTTGTAAAAAGGGGGTAAAAGTTTTTTAGGATAAAGGGGGAAAAAGGAAAAAGGGGGGAGAGATGTAAAAAC
>NC_051406.1:21629441-21630318 GCF_015228065.2 Penaeus monodon
TAAGATATGTTCATATTGCCTTCGAAAACCCATGTAACAAAAGTGTGGTGTATTTTTACAAATCCTAGAAATATATCCGCCATTACGCCTTTTATGACAGAGCGGAATGGAGAGCCAATTGCTGCAAATTTATAAAATGTCTCTTCTTGCATATGGCTGTTGCTTGATTGCTTAATACTTTGTCCCCGAGGGGTTACAGTTACGGTTACCGTTCTGTCGTGGCACTGGAAAAGAGACCAGTTCTTATCATGATACGATATCTTTAATAAAAATGCAGTGGCGCAATAGCCGTCTGTTATTTTCTCTCTACGCGCATATTGCACAAGTCGGCCAAATTGTAAGAAACCATTCTTCTAACACAATCCATAGGTCCAGTAACAGATGATATATTAGAACATATTTCCCACTGAGCAACAAAAGTTCACAATTGTTTTTACTGTGATAATTCACAGAAAATGCTCGCCATTTCAAGGATACCTTATTCACGAGCAAAAGGCCAAAATGGCTTACTGTTGAATTTCATTGACCAGAACGTCGGCCAAAATCTTTCCACTGCTGCACTTGAAGACACCGGGGATTTAAGATCCTTACTTGGCAGGCCTGATGAAAACAGTTGGAGACGTTAGGACTCGAATTTACTGATGCTCTTTTGGATATCTGGGGTTGGAAGGCGCTTGAACGTAAACCCAACGAAGGCAGCTGTGACACGAACTGTACACGGTTATGTGATTCATAGATACTCTCAAGCGGGCCAATTTTTAATGTAACAAATAACAAGTAATTACAAAGAGGTACCCGTGCTACCAGGTAGTTGCTCATAAAAAATATATTACGACATTACCATCATAGTTACAAAAAAGAGCAGACAGGGCGAAAG
>NC_051406.1:21630353-21630500 GCF_015228065.2 Penaeus monodon
TAGAGATCTAGGAATCTAGAATTTGATTCGCTTGAATTAATATCCGCAAGTGTATTCGCATCTTGGACTTTATAATACTTAACATCCGCAATCATTTTCGCATTATTTATTATACAGCATTCGCAATTATACCTGCATCCGCAGCTA
>NC_051406.1:21631829-21632153 GCF_015228065.2 Penaeus monodon
ACGTCAACGGTAAGCATAAACTGAAGCCCACTCACCCAAAGAAGGAATAGCAGGCAAGGACACATAAGAACGGCAGGAGCATTCGGCGACTCAGCGAAAAAACGTATTTTTGAAACCGGATAGGAGGAAGCCATCTCAATCTTGACTCCTTTATCTGAAACACGAGTGTGGCGTGAGTGTGGGAACATACGCACACATGGACGCAGGCAACTGTTGTATATATGTGTGTGTGAGCGTTAGTTAATTTCATAAATGCAATTTGCTTTTGGAATAAGTGGATGTCATTTTTAAAATGTTGTGTTCACTTTCGGCGTAGCAAATTTC
>NC_051406.1:21633602-21633800 GCF_015228065.2 Penaeus monodon
TACCGCTGGCGTGGAGCTGACGGGAAGCATGCGCTCCGAATGGTCACAGCTGCTACACTGGGACTTGCAAGGACCTAGATAACGTTCAGCTTCGACGCCACGAAAGTTGACGTTGATTTCGAAAAAAGAGGGTTTTAGGCTCGTAGTGAGTGGATATAGTTTTTTTTTTTCTTATTGTATACATAGATAAAATAGTAA
>NC_051406.1:21636301-21636626 GCF_015228065.2 Penaeus monodon
AAGAACGGCGTTAGATCAGTGTATGTCTAAAGGAAAAAAGTAACATGTATTTGCTTTTAAAGCAGTTACCATATATTTTTTGGACTAGAAAAAAACATCAGTAAAAACTAAACTAGTTAAAATGTTATAAGGACACAAAATATCTAACAAAACACAAAATATACACACAAAATATTTATTGTAAAATAAAATCATAAGGGAATTATAAAAAAGTTTGTAATTATGTATGACCAATTATAAAAGTAAAACAAAATTTAAGAGACAAAAAGAGAAGCAGACTTCTGAAGGACATAATGGCTTGTTAGGTAGTTAGCCTGTGAAGCTG
>NC_051406.1:21637727-21637793 GCF_015228065.2 Penaeus monodon
TCAGAATATTGTCCACTGAAATAGAAGACTGAATTTTTAGTTGATAAATCTAGGAAAAATGCAGTG
>NC_051406.1:21637824-21637937 GCF_015228065.2 Penaeus monodon
GATTCCAAACTAGACTAGAGAGTGATCTGATAATCCATAATTTTGCTTGTTTCAGAAAGGGGGACATTTGTAAATAAGTTAAAGGATGGATGAATGGGTACTATTATAAATAA
>NC_051406.1:21637998-21638199 GCF_015228065.2 Penaeus monodon
ATTAAAAGTATTGCTTGTAGAGATTATAGTCCTTAATTTTTGTGCACTTTGGGAAGCCTATATAGACGTCCAGGTTGGGAGCCGCTTGCAAAAATGGATTAATACACCACTTCGGCAATCCATGATTTTAGAGGACGTAAGATCATGTGAGCTCAGTAGAATTTTGAGGTGTTTGAAAATATTGGCAGTAATTTTTGTAAG
>NC_051406.1:21638268-21638399 GCF_015228065.2 Penaeus monodon
TTAGGTTTTCCAAGATTTGTTTGTGAGGAAACATTGTTCATAGCTGAGTTGCGCTTTTCTGCTAAATGTTGCATGTTTTCATATGAAAGACTTTTTCAAATTAGAAAAAAATATCTTGTGAAACTTAGCCT
>NC_051406.1:21640974-21641233 GCF_015228065.2 Penaeus monodon
CATTTGGAGATATCAGTCCTCAAAAAATTTAAACAAAAACAAAGTCTTTTTTAAACCTTTAAAGCAGACATCTCACTGGAAAAGGGATGTGTTGGCTCTTGGTCTAGACTTTTGTCTAAAACCAAAAAGGCTAAGTTTCACAAGATATTTTTTTCTAATTTGAAAAAGTCTTTCATATAAAAACATGCAACATTTAGCAGAAAAGCGCAACTCGCTATGAACAATGTTTCCTCACAAACAAATTTTGGGAAAAACCTAA
>NC_051406.1:21641303-21641498 GCF_015228065.2 Penaeus monodon
TTTACAAAAATTACTGTCAATATTTTCAAACACCTCAAAATTCTACTGACTCACATGATCTTACGTCCTCTAAAATCATGGATTGCCGAAGTGGTGTATTAATCCATTTTTGAAAGCGGCCCCCAACCTGGACGTCTATATAGCTTCCCAAAGTCCCAAAATTAGACTATAATCTCTACAAGAAATACTTTTAAT
>NC_051406.1:21641558-21641668 GCF_015228065.2 Penaeus monodon
TTTATTTATAATAGTACCCATTCATCCATCCTTTAACTTATTTAAAAATGCCCCCCTTTTCTAAAACAAGCAAATTATGGATTATCAGATCACTCTCTAGTCTAGTTTGG
>NC_051406.1:21641700-21641785 GCF_015228065.2 Penaeus monodon
ACACTGCATTTTTCCTAGATTTATCAACTAAAAATTCAGTCTTCTATTTCAGTGGACAATATTCTGATTTTGCAAGGGGTTTTGA
>NC_051406.1:21642332-21642794 GCF_015228065.2 Penaeus monodon
GTCATGATGAATTATCTTAGTAACCACCAAAAAAATACAAAATCAACTGCATTCGTACTTTATTAAGTAGGGCTTTTAACTTATTTACCACTTGATGCTATTTAATAATAAAATCTTTTTTCTCCCTAATAGCCACTGCATCTAAAGAATGAAGTTCATCAAACAACCATACCATAGATATGCAATTTTTTAACATTCGTAAAAAACGAAATGAAATACTAAAACAGTCATTTCCCCCAAATAAAGTTTAATTGTGTATTCACAAATAACCACACCATAGGCACTTACCTACAATAATGGGAAGTACTATCCTTATAAACATGTTTCTATTTACTTTTTTTTGTCCTACTGCAATGCTAGGTATGTTGGATAAAAATCACGTTGGCTTTCCTCACAGCAAACCACCTTTCTCTGCGGTCCAACACCATTCACCACACAAGATCACCCGTACACTAAGATTGA
>NC_051406.1:21642861-21643188 GCF_015228065.2 Penaeus monodon
CAGCTTCACGGGCTAACTACCTAACAAGCCATTATGTCCTTCAGAAGTCTGCTTCTCTTTTTGTCTCTTAAATTTTGTTTTACTTTTATAATTGGTCATACATAATTACAAACTTTTTTTTAATTCCCCTTTTGATTTTTTTTACAATAAATATTTTGTGTGTTATTTTTGTGTTTTGTTAGATATTTTGTGTCCTTATAACATTTTAACTAGTTTAGTTTTTACTGATGTTTTTTTTCTAGTCCAAAAAAAAATATGGGAACTGCTTTAAAAGCAAATACATGTTACTTTTTTCCTTTAGACATACACTGATCTAACGCCGTTCTT
>NC_051406.1:21645850-21646022 GCF_015228065.2 Penaeus monodon
ATAAGAAAAAAAACTATATCCACTCACTACGAGCCTAAAACCCTCTTTTTTCGAAATCAACGTCAACTTTCGTGGCGTCGAAGCTGAACGTTATCTAGGTCCTTGCAAGTCCCAGTGTAGCAGCTGTGACCATTCGGAGCGCATGCTTCCCGTCAGCTCCACGCCAGCGGTA
>NC_051406.1:21650785-21651153 GCF_015228065.2 Penaeus monodon
ACCTGCCCTAGAAAGAAATCCACTACGTTCAGATCAGGTAGTACTTACAATCCTAGGCTCATATATTCCATGTTCGCCCCACATGGAGGTCTACGGCTCATTCTCGCCGTGTACTGCGGAGGATTCTTTGTTTCCATGGAAAGGTGCAGGGGGCAGAGCACCCATGTATTCAGCACTGGAGTGAGGTAATGTTTTTCATTATGTTATTAAAATTTTTCCTGTTTACCCCCATATCACTGATGCATTTCATTCCCTTCGCTGCTATCGGACTAAAATGTGGGTTTGGGGGTTTCTGCGACACAGTTCCTTATTATGTGTACTAGAGGTGCGATCGATTTCGAAGGTATTATGAAAAATGTCCAGTGATA
>NC_051406.1:21651196-21651284 GCF_015228065.2 Penaeus monodon
CCTCCTATCATCATCTTTGAAATTTCCGCCGGCTTTGATTTTGGAGGTTTATCGACACTGTTTGTATTTAGTGTTAAAATCGACCTTG
>NC_051406.1:21651990-21652077 GCF_015228065.2 Penaeus monodon
CCTTTTTAAAATGAAAAAAACCGTTTCTCATTACTTTGGGATTAGTTTTCTATAATAAACTAAATAAAAAATAATGTTTCTGAAATT
>NC_051406.1:21652150-21652231 GCF_015228065.2 Penaeus monodon
TAATATGTGTGTTGTTGTGTGTGTGCATAAATAAAAATGTTTATACACGCGCTCCACACACACACGCGCGCCACCACCCAC
>NC_051406.1:21652406-21652654 GCF_015228065.2 Penaeus monodon
CATACTTTTATTTCAAAAAACCCTTATAATATTTTTAAAAGGTTTTCAAAATTAAAGCTCCCCCAAAAATATTTGTTTTGTCTCCGTTTTTTTGTTGAATATTTTAAAAAAATGTAATTTTGCTAAAATCTCATTTATGAATACCAAAATGATATGTAAAATAAAGAATAAATTTAGTTCCTAACCTTACCCATTGTGTATGTTAACCAGTTTTTTTTCCCCTCATCACTTTTTTTGATTACTATTTG
>NC_051406.1:21652706-21652898 GCF_015228065.2 Penaeus monodon
TGTTTTTTAAAGTAAAGGAAGCCTTTCGTTTAAATTAAATGGCGAAAGGGATGAAGGGGGGGAAAGGGAAAAGCACTGCAAAGAAACTTTTCTCTGAAATTTTCAAGCAAAACAAAGAAAAGGAATAAAGGGCTTGCACAAGCTGTTAACAACAGACGATGAGGTTGTTAATCATGGACAACAGGAAAATTT
>NC_051406.1:21654644-21655678 GCF_015228065.2 Penaeus monodon
GAAATGGGAAACTTTTTAAAAAAGGCCAAAAAAAATCAAATAATATATAATTAGTTTACAAAAAGAACCATTTTGCAGAAAAATGCCTTTAGGAAGGAACCAAAAGCCTAATGGGGTGCATTTAACCAAGACCGATTAGGGTTTTAATACAAAGTGAAAAAAGAAGTGGCAAATATAGGGAAAACATGAAATCAAGAAAACTGAGACATAAAAGAATTTTTTAATCAAATTTCAAGAAAACAGGGAAAATTAAAGGGGTTGGAAAACAAATGGGCCTACGTAGAAGCTTTTCAACAAAAAAAAGAGAGGAAAATCCACCGCAAATTTCCTGACTCACTTGTTTTCTTTAAAGAGCATTAAAGTTGTTGTTGTCATATTAATACGCAGGGGTCCAAGGTTTTTTGGGAAAAATGGCCAACTTTATGTTTCCCTTCATCAAAAAAGAAAAAAAGAAAAATAGATTTTTGGGGCAAAAGCTATTAGAGAAAGAAAAAACAAGCAAATTACTTCTAGATTTTGAGGGTTTTACCTTAAAACCCTTACGAATTCCGACAAGATATTTTTAAGTTTTGTGACAACTGTTTGACACAACGAAAAAATTAAGTCGGGATAAATAAATAGAAATCGTTAAAAGCGTCACACAACAAAAAAAGAAAGATTTCTGCTCCAATGCCAAAAACAAATAAAAAGTAAAAGTGGAAAATTGACTAAAGTAAATCCCTGAACCCCCTCAAAAACTTTTTTGTGCATTAAATAATTAAAAACTTGATAAACTTTTCAGGCTTAGTAGTAAAACACAAGTCGTTGCATAAAACCCAAATGAAAGATACATTATTGAAGCAAAGAGACAATGAAACAAACTCCAGCGGGACCTGATTATATTCCGTAGTCTTAAAAGATGTAAAAATAATAGCAAAACCCTTGGTAAATCTTGGAAAACCCTTATTTATAGGGAATACCACTGAAGGAATAATATAATTTAAAACGAAAGGGTTTGAACAAAAGGGCAAACTAAAAATTACAAACTTTTGTTT
>NC_051406.1:21655716-21656026 GCF_015228065.2 Penaeus monodon
TGGGTTTTTTGAAAAAAGCGACATTTTTGAAATCCTGCTGGTCTTTTTTCCTTTTACATTCTTCTATCCTTGGTTCGTGTGCTTTTTTCCCCCGGCCCCGAGTCCCTCCCCATTTTAAAAAATTCTTTCCCGCGTTTTCCCCTTTAAAACCCCGCACCGGGGGGGTTCACCATTTGCCTTTTTACTGTGCTTTCCCACCTACAGAAGGCCAAGGGCATTTGGGTGGGGGCCCCCATTTGTCTCCCCGGGCCCGTGCCCCCTCAACTCATTGGGCTAAATTTTCCATCACTCTCACCTCCCTCACTTCTTT
>NC_051406.1:21656654-21657750 GCF_015228065.2 Penaeus monodon
TATAAATTTAGATTTTGCAAAAGCATCAGTAAACTGACCATGGAATTTTACCCAAAGCTAAAGGATTTAAAATCAGGGGAAAAAAGGGAATATGGATACAGGATTTCCAAAAAAATCGCAACAAAAAGTAATCATAATGGTATTTTTCTAATAAATCATTTTGTTAGAAGTAAGTACCACGATTAAATTTTTGGGGAAGTTAATGCAGATTTTAAATTTCTTTTGCTGAAAACAAAAATAAGTCCTAAAAGTTTAATAGGGGATGCAAACAAAACACTAGAAAAACCTTAATTCCAAAAACGGTTCAAAAATCAAAAACATGGGGGGTTTTAGATATTGGTTAAGATAAAAAATTCTGTTTTTTCTTTTACAAGACAGAGAAAGATACTGCTTATATTTAAAGGGACGATCACTGAAAATTTTCCCCAAACGGGGAAAGAACTTTTTTCCTTCGGGGAAAATTGTTTGAACCTCCCTTTAAAAAAAAGTGTAATAAAAAATTCTTAATTTGAGCCAACCCCGTTTAATTGTCCAAAAAGTTGTCCCAAAACCCCAGGTTCTGGAAAGTTTTAAAGGAAAATTAGATACTGTTGATGCGGGGGGGCCCGCAAAATAGAACGAGGGCTGAATTTCCAATATATATGGTTTTTTTCTTAAACTAAACTAAAGGTAAAAAAGTATGAAAGGAATTATATACCTGTATTGATAAACTTGAGGGTGATTTGTTTTTATTATTAAAAACTTTTCACGAAAGGTCATAAATTTAAAAAATTTATCTTTTGAAAAAAAAAAATAAAACTCCCAGATTTTTTCCATGACTTTGACGCTTTTTTTTCTACGGCTCGCCGAAAAAAAATCACTGCTGGCTGCTTTTTTTGGGAAAACAAATCGATTATCGAATTTACAGTTTTTTTTAAAAATCACTTTTTCATCAGGATATATGAACCTTTCACCCAATTTTTTACTATTTTTTCAAAAGGGAATTCACCATTTCTCCTCTCTTTACTACGTTTTTTCGACATAAATACTAATAGTGGGGATTCCCCCTTAGCGGACAAAATCAATGTTATATTTACTATATATAAAATTTTGGTTG
>NC_051406.1:21666539-21667638 GCF_015228065.2 Penaeus monodon
CTGATTTTGTCCGCTAAGGGGGCACTCACCACTATTAGTATTTATGTACGAAAAAACTGTAGTAAAGAGAGGAGAAATGGCTGATTACCATTTGAGAAATAGTAAAAATTGGGATGAAAGGTTCCATATCATTCCTGATGTAAAGTGATCTTTAAAAACTGTAAATTCGTATAATCGTATTTGTCTTCTCACAAGACAGTCCAGCAGTGTATTTTTTCTTCGGCTGAGCCGTAGACAAAAAAGCGTCAAAGTCATGGACAAAATCTGGGATCTATGATTTTTTTTTTTGCAAAAGATAAATTTCTTAATATATGACCTTTCGTGAATAGTTTTTAATAATAAAAACAGTCACCTCATAGTTCATCAATACAGTGTATATAATTCCTTACATACTTGTTTACCTTGAGTCAGTTTAAGCAAGAACCATATATACTTGAGAAATTCAGCCCTCGTTCTATTTGTTGCGGCCACTGCATTCAACCAGTTATCTAATTTTCCTTTAAACACTTCCAGAACTCTGAGTTGTGGTACACTACTTTTTGGTACACTATTAAACGCCTTGGCTCAATATTAAGAATTTTTGATTACACATTTTTCTTAAACGGGAGGTTCAAACAATTATCCCAGAAGGATAAAATGTTCTTCCTGTTTGGGGAAATTTTCAGTGATCGTCCTTACATATATAATGCAGTATCTTTCTCCTGTCTTTGTAAACAGAAAGCATGAATTGTTTTAGTCTTAACCAATATCTAAGACTGCCATGTTGTCTGATTTTTGAACCTGTTCTTGGAATTACTAGTGTTTTTCGTAGTGTTAGTTTGTCATCCCCTATTAAACTTCATAGTGTACTTATTTGTGTATTATCAGCAAAAGAAGTTAATATCTGCATTAACTTCTCCAAGAATTGAACTCTGTGGTACTTTACTTCTAACAACTGATTCATTAGAATAATATCCATTTATGATTACTTTTTGCTTGCGATTTGTTTGGAAATCCTGTATCCATATTCCTACTTTTCCTCTGATTTCAAAATCCTTTAGCTTATGGACTAAAATTCCATGGTCAGCTTTACTGATAGCTTTTGCAAATCTAAATTTAA
>NC_051406.1:21668624-21669736 GCF_015228065.2 Penaeus monodon
TTTATTTGTTATTTTTTAAACCATAAAGTTTGTAATTTTTAGCTTGACCTTTGTTCCAACCCTTTCAGTTTTGACTTATATTTCATTCCTTCAGTGGATAATTCCTATATATAAGGGTTTCTCCATAGATTTACCAAGGGTTTTGCTATTATTTCTTTACATCTTTTTAAGACTACAGGAATATAATCAGGTCCAGCTGCTGATGTTGTTTCATTGTCTCTCTTTTTGCTTCAATAATGTATCTTTCATTGAGTTATATGCAACGACTTTGTGTTTTACTACTATCAGCTCTGAAATGTTTTATCAATGTTTGTAATTATTGTTATATGCACACAAAAGCTTTTGAGGAGTTCAGGCATTTACTTCGAGTCAATTGTCCACTTTTCACTTTTTTTTTGTTGTTGGCATTGGAGCAGAAATTCTTTCTTTTCTGATTATGTGCTGACGCTTTTAATCGATCTTCTATTTACTTTATCCCCGACTTAATTCTTTCTGTTGTGTCATAATCAGTTGTCACAAAACTTCAACATATCTTGTCGGAATTTCGATAATTTGGTTAAGGTAGAAATCCTCAAAATCTAGAAGTAATTATGCTTGTTCTTTCTCTTCTCTAATAGCATTTGCTCCAAATCTAGTTTTCTTTTTTTTCTATTTGATGAAGGGAAACATAAAGTTGGCCATTTTTGCAATACCTTGGACCCCTGCAGTATTAATATGACAACTAACAACTTTTAATGCTTCATTAAAGAAAACAAGCTGAGTCAGGTAAGTTAGCGGTGAGAGTTTCCTCTCTTTCTTTTGTGTGAACAAGCATTCTACGTAGGACCAGTGCTTTCCAACCCCATTAACTTTCCTGTATTCTTGTAATTGACTTAATAAACTTCTTTTATGTCTCAGTTTTCTTGAATTTCATGTTTTCCCCTAGTAGTTGCCACTTCTATTTTCACTTGTATTAAACCCTAATCGGTCTTGGTCTCAATGCAATCCATTAGGCATTTGTCTTCCTTCCTAAAGGCACTTTCTGCTACAATGGCTTCTTGTTGTAAACTAATTATCATATATTTGATTATATTTTGGCCTTTTTAAAAAGTATCTCCCATTTCTGCAACATT
>NC_051406.1:21671533-21672011 GCF_015228065.2 Penaeus monodon
GAATTTCCTTGTCTGTCCATGATTAACAACCTCATCGTCTGTTGTTAACAGCTCTGTGCAAGACCTATTTATCTGCTCTTCTTTGTTTTGCTTGAAAATTTCAGAGAAAAGTTTCATTGCACTGTGCTCTTCCTTCCCTTCATACCTTTCGCCATTTAATTTCATCGTAAAGGCTTCCATTACTTTCAAAACATTTTCTTTCACCTTTTCTTCATATTTTTTCGTCATTATATTTTTTTTTCTTTCTTTTTTACAAATAGCTAATCAAGAAAAGTGCATGATGGCGAAAACTAGTGTTAACATACACATATGAGGTAAGGTATATGGAACGTAAACTTATTCATTATTTATACATCATCATTTTGTGTATTCATAAACTAGAGTAGTTTTAGCATAAATTACATTTTCTATAATATATCCAACAGAAAACGGAGACGAAACAAATATTCTTGGGTAGCTTTAATATTGTAACCATTAC
>NC_051406.1:21673221-21673312 GCF_015228065.2 Penaeus monodon
CAAGGTCGATTTTAACATAAAATACAAACATTGTCGATAAAACCTCCAAAATCAAAGCCCGCGCAAATTTCAAATGATGATGATAGTGAGG
>NC_051406.1:21673364-21673459 GCF_015228065.2 Penaeus monodon
CACTGACATTTTTCATAATACCTTCGCAAAGTCGATCGCCCTCTAGTACACATATATTAAGAACTGTGTCGCAGACCCCCCAAACCCCACATCTT
>NC_051406.1:21678597-21678691 GCF_015228065.2 Penaeus monodon
TATTTTAAAAAGAGAAACAGCTGAAGGCAAGGGACAAGACAAAAATACTCTAAAGGGCAGAGCAAATTTAAATTCATTTATTTTATTCGAGTTC
>NC_051406.1:21679026-21679102 GCF_015228065.2 Penaeus monodon
AAATGCTGGACGTGGATAGCTTGATTTTAACTTAAGTTTACAACCTATTTTTGTTTGTTTGTTTTGTTCATTTTCA
>NC_051406.1:21680127-21680202 GCF_015228065.2 Penaeus monodon
TGAAAATGAACAAACAAACAAACAAAAATAGGTTGTAAACTTAAGTTAAAATCAAGCTATCCACGTCCAGCATTT
>NC_051406.1:21680536-21680632 GCF_015228065.2 Penaeus monodon
GAACTCGATTAAAATGAATTTGAATTTAAAAAATTTGCTCTGCCTTCAGAGTATTTTTGTCTTGTCCTTGCCTTCAGCTGTTTCTCTTTTTAACTA
>NC_051406.1:21681208-21681341 GCF_015228065.2 Penaeus monodon
AACTTGAAAAACTTGGTTTCTCCCCCGGTAATCCCCATTGGCATGAAGGCTAAGCTAATGCTTGTCTTAAAGAAACTGGACCGACAAGTTTTTAACTAGTCGGCATTAGATATTGAGGAAGAATCTCATCTCC
>NC_051406.1:21683857-21683955 GCF_015228065.2 Penaeus monodon
CAACATGCGCGTCACAAACGACATGATTGAACAATGCCCAGACATAAAAAAATTTAAAATAACGGGTACTTCCTTGAATAACAACACAAATACACATG
>NC_051406.1:21689415-21689497 GCF_015228065.2 Penaeus monodon
CACCTCACCTCACATCTCATTTTCTGCTTTTTGATTTTTAACTGATATATTATTGTTTTTTTTTTATATAAATGCACCACGA
>NC_051406.1:21689634-21690225 GCF_015228065.2 Penaeus monodon
TACTCTCATGCACCTATGAAGGTACAAGCAAACCAGTTTCCACGTTTTCCTTTGTTCTTCCAGGGCGCCCGTGCCGAGTCTACAGTGAGGCATTGAACGTAAACTTGTCCTGTGACGCAGCGAAGGAATTCGTATCATTCGGAAGCTTCAATGAAGTCTTCATTAGTGTGGCGAGTGACTTTGCTTTACCGTGCGAGTACCTCCCGGAGGACAGTGCTTGCAGTGACACACTTAAAAGATACTCAGGCAAGATGTTCCATAGGAATATGTTACGTCACAATATAATCACATCTGTTTCATAATGTTACTTTTTCAGAAGAAACATGCAAACAGATCAAATAAAAAAGTATAATATCACAATAAAGTAGAAACAACACTACCTTATATTGGTAATGATTTAGAAAAATCAAATATAATGTCACAGTCAAATATGTCATACCTCTACCAACGCTATAAAAATTGGTATCATTATCATTATTACCATTTCTTTGATTGGCTTCTGTGGATCAGAACGCGCCCCCGGGACTCCCTCGCCAGGCGTTGTTCCTCCCAAGCCTCCACAAATGAAAAATCCCTGGCGTACTTTGGCGA
>NC_051406.1:21690286-21691160 GCF_015228065.2 Penaeus monodon
AAAGGTGAGGAAGTCCAAGCCGTGGAGACAGGCCGCGATTACCGCCGACGACCTGCACGACCCCGGCCGCGATGACGACCGAGAGGACGAGCACATCTATTGCTACATCGACATGGCCGACTTGAGGCCCCAACTCGAGGAGGAGAGGAGTGCGACGCACACACAGCCCGACAGAGGGACGACCGGCGTGCGCAGACACAACTCCTTCCTTGTACGGGGCAATCCTTCCTCGTGTAAGATACAACTCCGGGAATTCCTCTGAAAAGGAAATTATTTCCAGTGTATCGCTGAGGGAGGTGGAGTAGGGGTGGGGGCAAACGGTACAGAAATTATTTACAATGCATCGCAAGCTTCGGTAACCAGTGTACTTTGTGGATATTTTCATGTATAATGCAGGGCCTACATTTACACTCATATAAAGTAGGGAATACTGGCAAACTCTTAGTATTGCATTCTAAACATTGTGTCAAGATGGTATCTTTCATTACAGTTATATCTACTTTGTTATCTAAGAAAAAAATATATATATAGGGGAGGACTGATTTGTGTAGGGTAGAGAATTCTTTATTTATTCAGCTCCCTGTGGTATTCGCTAAAAAAGAGAAAAACCTTAACATCCATAATTCAGCTTCGTCGTGAACAAACAGGCAAAGATGAAACGAAAGAACAAAGATTAATTTGTGACGTTTCGAGTCCGATCGTTCTCCTCATCATGTCTCTTCGGTTCGTCGCCTGGTAGGGAGTCCAAAATGGATCGAAACGGCACGATTCAAAGAGCCAAATGGTTAACATTCCTTTTAATTTCTGTTATATTTTCCAATTTCCTCATTATAGCAAGTTGGTATTTGTTTCATGCTGTGTTATATCCATTCTC
>NC_051406.1:21696592-21696737 GCF_015228065.2 Penaeus monodon
ATCTAACTCACCATGACACTTTTCTTTACTCTACAAGATGGTGCAAGTTATTTCTTGAAGTAATGAATACTTGAAGTAATGATTCTTTTTTATTTATATAAAAATCAGGGTATTTGGATAGCACTTTGAAAGGAGGGAAGGGGTA
>NC_051406.1:21698289-21698531 GCF_015228065.2 Penaeus monodon
CCGCCATACCCACAGATTATCAATTATTAAAGAAAAAAATCTTAAATGCCTTTTTAAAAAATGGTTGCTGTTGTTGCAATTCAGATCATAGTTGACAATTTTGACGGCATAAGATCTCTATGTTTTCCCCCCCCCCCCTCCCTTCTACCCTTCCCCCTCTCGCCACGCCTTGCTCTAGTTTCATTTTTTCTCGTTTTCTACGGCCTGCTCTCAAAAGACTCTTCTTTTCCGGGCGCATCTCA
>NC_051406.1:21698584-21698718 GCF_015228065.2 Penaeus monodon
TCGAGAGAAAAAAGAGGTTTTCTATCTTCTTTTTAATCGTTGGGCATTTTTCTTGCTGCGCACATGTCCCCTGAAATTTTTCGTTTGAGTTACTTTTTTTTCCGTTAATCAAAAAAAGGGAAAAAGAAAGGAGA
>NC_051406.1:21700583-21700961 GCF_015228065.2 Penaeus monodon
GCGCAAAGTTTTTTATTTCATTGTCATGTTTGCAAAAAATATTTATATGTTAAACGCAGCACTTTAAATAAAAAAACACATCACCTACATTTAAAGGGTTTATTTTTGAACCTAAAATAAATTTTTGGATGAGCGCAAATAAAGAAATGGGAAATCGAATGCATTTTGCATGTGGTACATATTATTTTTTGATGTAAGTTTTTTTTAAAAAATGCGGACATGACGCATTAAAAAAATATAATTAAATCTTATTTTGAAAATATAAAATTTAATTAACATTTTTTTTGATTTTTTGAGTGGCAGCGCCTGACCTGAGATTTTTTTAAATTTTCTGCCAAATCGCAAAAAAACGTCCGAGAACTTTCGGGGGGATACCGC
>NC_051406.1:21702137-21703275 GCF_015228065.2 Penaeus monodon
ATATATATATATAATAATTAAAAATAATAAAAAATAAAAAATAATATAATAATATGTAAAAATAAATATAATATAAATTTTATTATAATAAAAAAATAATAGAAATATATATATAGATATATATATTAATAATAATATATATAATAAAAATATAAAAAAATAAAAAAATATATAAAAATTTTAAATAAAATTTTTATAATAATATAAATAATATAAATAAAAAATAAAAAAATATAAAAAATAATATAAAGAGTTTAATTTAAAATTTATAAATATAATTTTATTAATATTAAAATATAATAAATAATAATAATATAAAAAAAAAAATAAAAAAAAAAAGAGAATAGATAATATATTTTATTTAAAATATAAAAAAAATAATATAAAAATAAATATATAAGAAAGATAGAAAAATAAAAAAAAAATAATAAATATAATTAAATAAAAAATAATAAAATATTAAAAAAAAAAAATAAAAATAATTAAAAAAATAAAAAATATAAGAAAAAGAAAAAAATTTAAATTTTTATAAAAGATATAATAAATATATATAATTATAATAAAAAAAGATAAAGAATAAAAATATATAAGAGAATATATAATAAGAATTTTAAATAAAATAAAAATAAATTATAAGATGTAATGAAGTATAATAAAATATATAAAAAAAAAAAAAAATTTTAAAAAATAAATAAAAAAAATAAAAATAAAAAAAGAAAAAAAAAGAGAAAATAAAGAAAAAAAAAAAGGGGGAAATAAAAAAAAAAATTTTTAAAATTTGAATAAAGAAAAGAAAAAAGAAAAAAAAAAGATAAAAAAAAAAAAAATAAATAAAAAAAAAAAAAAATTTTTAGGAAAAAGGGGAAAAAAAAACAAAATTAAAAAAAAATTTTTAAAAAAAAATAAAAAAATAAAAAAAAAAATATTTAAAAAAATTTAAAAAAAATTAAAAAAAATTTTTAAATAATTTGAAAAAGGGAAAAATTTCAAATTTTAAAAAATTATTTTTATTATATTTTTTTTAAAAAAATTTTTTTAAAAAAATTAAGGGGAAAAAAAAAAAAAATTTTTTTTAAAAATTTTTTTTTTTGTTTAAAAAAAAAATTTTTCCCTTTTAAAAAAGTTTGGTTTTTAAAAA
>NC_051406.1:21703331-21703521 GCF_015228065.2 Penaeus monodon
AATTATATAATAATTTATTATAATTTTATATATATAATATATAAAAAATATAATATTATTAATTATAATATTTATATATATAATATTATATATAAATTTTAAAATATATAATTATATATATTAAAATATTAAATTATAAAAATTTATTAAATTTTTTTATATTATTATATATATAAAATATATATATATA
>NC_051406.1:21703564-21703693 GCF_015228065.2 Penaeus monodon
AACCCTTTAATAAAAAGATTATTTAATAAAAAAAAAAAAAATAATTATAATAAGTTCTTGTTAAAAAAATTTTGTTGGGAAAAAAACCCCCCAAAAAATTTTTTTTTTTAAATTTCCCCTTTAAATTTT
>NC_051406.1:21703734-21703899 GCF_015228065.2 Penaeus monodon
GACCCTTTTTTTAAAAAAATTAAAAAAATTTAAATTTTTAAAAAAAATTATAAAAAAATAAAGGGGGATAAAACCTTCCCCCAAAAAAAAATTACCCAAATTAAAATTATAAAATATTCCCCAAAACCCAAATAAAAAAAAATAATTTTTTTTATTTTTAATTAT
>NC_051406.1:21703964-21704062 GCF_015228065.2 Penaeus monodon
TTTTAAATATTAAATAATTTATTCCCCATATTGAATATTTATATTATTTATTTATTTATATATAAAATAAATTGTTTAAAAAAGTTTTTGGGCCCATC
>NC_051406.1:21704126-21704230 GCF_015228065.2 Penaeus monodon
TTTTCCCATAGTAATTACTAATACATAAATACATAAAACATAATATACATACATAATAATAATTTATAAAAAAATTAAAAAATTTTTTATATATAAATTAATTT
>NC_051406.1:21704281-21704560 GCF_015228065.2 Penaeus monodon
TTATATAAATATTATTATAATATATTTATATTATTTATATTTATATTATATTTTAAAAATTATATTATATTTTAATATAAAAATATATATAAAAATTTAATATATATATAAAAAAATTATATAAATAAAAATTTTTTTTTAATATACTTATATATATAAATTTTTTTTATACATATATATTTAAAAAATTTTTTAAAAACTTTTTACATATTTTTTATTTTAAAATTTTTAATATTATAATTAAAATTTTAATATTAATATATATTAAATATTTATAAA
>NC_051406.1:21704580-21704865 GCF_015228065.2 Penaeus monodon
AAAAAATATAAATTTTTATATATATTAAATTATATATTTATATATATAATATTATTTCCCAAAAATTATTATATATACTTATATATTATACTTTTCCCCTTTACAAATATTTTTAAAAAATTTTTATACAAATAAATTATTATAATAACTAAAAATCCCCTTATATAAAATATAATTTTTAAAAATTGATTTTTTCCCTAAAAATTTTTAAAACTTTTATATAATTATTATTTTTTATTAATTAAAATTATATATAATTATTAAAATAAACTATATTTATTAATT
>NC_051406.1:21704905-21705113 GCF_015228065.2 Penaeus monodon
TATGGGAATAAGATTTAATTATTAATATAATTATTATTATATAAATAATTTTTAATAATTAAATTTATATTATATTTTTTTTTTTTCCGATATTGATTTTTAAAAGTTTTAAAAAAATATAATTAAATTTTTATTTTATAATATATTAATTTTATTTTAATATTTTTTTTTTTAATAATAAATATATAATTATATTTATATAAGATAT
>NC_051406.1:21705260-21705524 GCF_015228065.2 Penaeus monodon
TTTTTTATTTTAAAAAATATTTTTTAAAACTAATAATTAAAAAATTTTGATAAAAATAAATAAATAAGGAAAAAAAAAAGAATAAAAATTTAAAAAGATGATAAAAAAATTAATTAATAAAAATAAAATTTAAATATAATAAAATTTAAAATATAAAGAATATAAAAAAATAAATTAGAAAATAAAATATAAAATTATATATTTTGTATAAAAAAAAAGGGGAAATAATTATAAAGAATATAGAAATTTAATAATTTTTAAAAA
>NC_051406.1:21705542-21706605 GCF_015228065.2 Penaeus monodon
AAAATTAATATAATAAAAAAATTAATAACAATTTTTAAATTGTTAAATTTTAAAAATTATTTTAAAATTAAATTATAATTATAAAATTTAAAAAATTTATAAAAATTAAAATATTATATTATTTTTATTTAATAAAAGATATTTTTACCCCCCCCCTTTTTTAATTTTAACATTCCCCCAAAACCCCACCCACACCCCCCAAACACCCCCACCCCCCCAACCCTTTTTATATATTTGTTTTGGAAAATAATTTTTTTTCTCTTTCTTTTTCTTTTTCCCTCCTTTTTTCCTAAAAAATAAATTTTATTTTTTTCTTAAAATTTTTTAAGTAAATACTAAAATTTGGGGAAAACCCCGCCCAAATTTAAAAATAATAAAACTTTAAGGAATTATTAAAAAATACATCACTTGTTCCCCAAAATCCCTATATTACAAAAGGGAAAAAAATCCTTTAAAATAAAAATTAAACCTTGGGGAAAAAAAAAAAATGTCTCAATAATAAAAAAAAAAATTTTTAAAATATTTAAAAAAACAAAACCAGGACACATATAATACCATTTCCAAAAGATTGAATATAAAGGCACACCCCTTTCATTCAAAAAACAACGGATTTTTTTGAAAATACCCACGTACCAAAACTTCAAAAATATATTTTTGGGCAAAGAAAGGTCGTCTGGCTGCCCAAAATTATGACAAAATGAAAATTTACGTACTTTATATTTTAACAAAAATATCATTAGAGTTTTTTCTACCCCCCTTTTTAATTTCTAGCTAAAAAGTTCCAAATTTTCATAGATTATTTTAAAAAAGATTAAAAAAACCACAAATTAACCCTAAAACTGTACAAAATTTCTGTATAAAAAGATACCCCTTTTTGGGGGTTTTTTTCCAAACTCCATGGGACCACCGAAAACCCCCCCTCCCCCCGGGCAAATTGGTGGGGGTTAGGGAAAAAGGGGGGCCGGGGATGCCCTTTTCTTGGGGATTTCCCCCTCGCTTCAATTTTTTGAGGGCTTTTCTTTTTTCTTCCGCCCTTTCTTCTCCCTTTTTGGCATTAAAGTTG
>NC_051406.1:21706796-21707814 GCF_015228065.2 Penaeus monodon
TTTTTAAAAAAGAAAATTTTTAAAATTTCGGAGTTTTTTCCCCCACACCCCACTCTTTTTTTTTCCCCCCCTTAAAAAAAAAACCCCCTAAAATCTTTTTAAAATTTTTCCTATTTCCCCCCCCTAAAATTTTATCTTAAAAAAAACCCCCCTAAAATCCCGGGTATCTTTTTTCCCCCCTATCTTTTTAAAAAAATTTTTTTTTTTTTCCCTAAATCCATCCGACAAGCTGAGCCACCTGGATCACATCATCACTCACCACCTGCAGGAGAAAGGCAGAGAAGAGGACAATGAATAAACATGGTTCAGCTATTCTTGCAGTACATTAAGCCTAACTGTCGTATGTATTTATGAGGTATTCACATGCTGTATTCAGGATATACTTATTCAGGATATATTCAGGGAGAAAGACAGACAGAGATATGCTTCTGTTTGAATGTCTTGTGTCAATATCATGCACAACTATGATTGCCATTAAAATTCTGACAGATAACTGGTACTAGAATTTTCTCTAGATACAGAAATACCCTTCATAAATAGACTACAGCCTTTATGATGTCTATTGCTGTTTGCAGTTTCATTTATTGCCCTCACAAGAGTTTTTTCTCAACATTCTAGCAGCTAGATTTATTTTACACGCAAGCCACCCAGATGTAAAACTAACACACCATTAAAGAAAGTGAAAGGGACCCTAAAAGCATGTTCTATCCAAAATTTTCTGCTTGCGGATGACAAAAGATAGCCCCTTTAAAGTCCCCTTTACCTCATAAACCAGCTCATCATGCAACTGCAACACGAGAAATGCCCCAGAAATCTCCTGGCCATGACTGGTCGGCTGCGTGAGGTGAGTTGGGGCCCGGGGGAATGCCTGTCTAAGGGCTTTGGCAATCCTCACCATGGCCAGCTTCACCAGGTCTGCTGCTGAGCCCTGGATGGCAGTGTTTATTGCTTGCCGCTCACTCTGGGCTAAAGAGAACATGGTTAAAGCTGTTGAGATAATGCAAGTTTCTACACACAC
>NC_051406.1:21710149-21710588 GCF_015228065.2 Penaeus monodon
TCTTAAAGACAAAATGGTAAGTGAAGTCAAGTAGTTTTCACAAAGAAGTAGCCTCAACACCTACCCCTTTGCATGTACATTCTGGTTATTGATGTTGGGCAAGTACCTCCGGCGACCCATTAAGGTGAGGACGTAGCCTTTCTTTCGGCATTCCTCCACTGTGGCCTGCAGGAACCGCCTAACACCTGGGAACCGCCCCATGAACCTGTCCATGAAGGTCTGGGCATCATTCTCATCAACACCCAGCTGTTCTCCCAGGGCCCGGGCTCCCATGCCATAAAGCATGCCATAGCAGATCTGGGGAAAATATTTACCTTATACATATTCTGGCAAAGGACTTACTTGATTGCTAACCAAAATAGACTTAAATATTCCAAGTGTATAATACTTTCAGAGGTACTTGATAATAAGAAGTAATGCAAGACTCCCATCACACTGT
>NC_051406.1:21711193-21711655 GCF_015228065.2 Penaeus monodon
GATCAGTAAACAATTAATTCAATAATCAGCACCAAAATCCCCCACCTGCTTAGCCTGTTGCCTCCACTCTGTCGTGACATCACCAGGTTCAACCATGTGGATCTGGCCAGCGATACTGGCAAACACATCCTCGCCACCATTCAACAGACGCAAGAGTTTCTCACATGAAGCCAGGTGTGCCAACAGTCGCAGTTCCAGCTGTGAGTAATCAGCAGCCAGGAGCACACAGCTGCCAGGACAGGCAACAAAAGCATGGCGCAGACTGACTGTGTGTCCCTCATGCTCGCTCTCCTGCATATGGGATAGGGTTGTGTAGGTAGGGGGATGAAAAAGTGGACGTGGAGATATCATGTATGTGGGGGATGGGGGGGAGGTAGGATAGAGGGGGGAGAGAGGAGGAGAGAGGTGGAGGGGGTAGGAGAGAGGAGGAGAGGATAGAAGAGAGGAGGAGGGGGTAGGAGG
>NC_051406.1:21712170-21713601 GCF_015228065.2 Penaeus monodon
TGCTTCAAAAGATATAAAAAAAAAAAATCAACAAAAATTTGCATTAACCAAACATTTTTTATAGCTCTACGCTCCAATAACTCCACACAACCAATCACACTATAACAACCACTGAAAACAAAAGTCTCACCAAGAGAGGGCCTAACTGACTCATGATTGCTGAATTAGCCAGTGCTCTCTGCTGGGCTCGCATCCCCCGGCCTCTCGCTTCTCCTGAGTCAACAGCCACCTGTTTTAGTTAGTGTAAGAGAGTAACTGGGTGACGAGAGATAATAATCAAGTGTATATAAATGATAAATGTATACAGGTCAATAATAATTAAATGTGAGGAAATAATAAAAAAGTGAATAGAAAATAAAAAATATATAGGTATCAGTGAAAAAGAAAGAAGTTTAAGTTTAAGTTTTTCCAATAAATATATGAAAGAGAAACACTAAACACAAAGCAGGTTTCTTGTTTCATTTTCTAATAAACTTGTTATTGGCACAGTAAAGTAGTTTTGCCATTCCCTTTTCTTTCTTATTTAAACCATATCACAATTACAATTCACAATTTTTTAAAACAATTACCTTGTTCATAATTGTGGCAAAAACACAAAAAAACTATCATTAGTTACAAAAATTTCTTATGCGACCAAACCTGGATATTGAAGTCTTTGGGAACATTCTGTAGATTGGGTTCATGCATGGTGACCCTGCCAGTTGCAGTGAAGGTGTGCGTGGAGGTGTGTATGCGGTCCATGGTCAAGCTAGGGCTGTAAACTCGTTCTTGTTGCAGAGGAAATAGGATCTGCCAAAATATCATTCTCCTATTAAAACACAATTCAACACTAATTTCAATCTAGGTCAATGACAAATAAGAAAATATCCAAGATAAGTCAGACAAATAGGATCTAACTAGTCTAGACATTGTATGGCCTTAAAGGTTTTGCATGTGTTCTAATATAAGGAAAGAAGTTTTATCTTATGTCTCAAGACCATCAATGCCTTAAAATTGGTCTTGCAATAAAGCCCTAACATATACAGTGAACTCTTTTACCCCTACCTTGGTAAGAGAAGAACTAATCCTCCGCCACTCGAGAATCTTTGCTGGTAGTGTGTGGTGCTGTGACAGTTTCTCAAGTGTCTCTTTATTTGTCGGCCCACTCGTCCTGCTGCCACGCCCACCTCTTCCTCCCTCGTCCACGCCCTCCCCTTCAAAGACAGTAAGTGAGTCAGTAAGGCTTGGGTTCTTCAGTTCAGAAAGCTCATCTAGACTGAGAATAGAATTCCTGTCTCATCTATTTACATTTCTTTTGTGTATAGCACTTTCTTTCTACCAGCTAAATCTTTGTGCTGATTAAAGTAGAAAACAGACTAAGAGGTGTTTCTCAAGATAACAAAGAATCATCTGACTAAGAAATAAATCTATATTTTTTGTTGTCTTTTCTTG
>NC_051406.1:21713781-21714009 GCF_015228065.2 Penaeus monodon
CATGCACTTTAAACCATCCATATTCCTCACCTATGGGATGAAGCTCCTGCAGGTAAAGGTAAGCGCAGCTCGCAGTACAGCACCTGACTCACTTCGTCTGGAGAGGTGAGGGAGAAGGGATGACCCACCTGGGAATACATCTCCTTCTCCAGTTCAGACATGCGTTTCTGGAAGAAAATTTTTGGTTGCCTTTTTATTGTGTTATTTCAATCATTACACAGTCCTGTT
>NC_051406.1:21714665-21714842 GCF_015228065.2 Penaeus monodon
ACCACCAATATATATGAAACAAATCATGTCATGCAACATACCTGCATGATTGCCTTTTGTGCCTCGCATTCCAGGTTACTGAAGCCCATTCCAGTCATCTCCATGCATGCTAGTGTCACCACACTTGGCATCTCTACCTCCTCCTATTCATGAAAAAAAACATACTTAAAGGCCATA
>NC_051406.1:21715227-21716127 GCF_015228065.2 Penaeus monodon
TCCTATATCAGTAACAATACCATCAAATACCCCTAAAGCTCCCTTCACTCACAAAGGCCTGCAGCATCCCGATCTCTTCCAGCTGGCATCTCATCTCATGCATCAGATGATATACCACAACGGCTTCTGTGGCCGCCCGGACTCTGCAGGACCCAGGATTCTTGTCATGTACTCCTAAGCTGGCAAGGCCCCATGAACTCCCAACACCTTCAAGCAGTGGTAAGCTCTCCAGGTCATGGGTCATTACCTTTGGGGGGGTGGGGTTAGTAGATGTAGTTCATTGTAAGGTAGATGGGGCAGTTCAATTGGGCAGATTGCATTTGGGAAGGGAGGTGAGTAGGTGGAAGAGGGAGAGTGGAGGGAAAGAAATGTATATGATACATTCAGGAAATTCTCTTGTTATCCTTATTCTATTTCATTTTCAATCTGTCACTCACCCAATCACACTACCACGCTCATTCTCACACTTCCAATCAATCACTCTCTCATATTCATTCTTTCACTCTCCCATTCTCACCTACATTTTCACAGAATCCACAATTAATCCCACCCCTTCACTCAACTTAGTCTCACTCCCCCCTCAGAAACTAACCTTCCAGGCTCACAGAAAACTCCCTCACCATGTTATAAAGATTCTGCTCTTTGGCCCCTGGGTCAAGCATCCACGATGCCACCCTCGGGTCTTCTGTCTGAGTAAATAAGATCCCCAGTCCAGCTGCAGCCAGAAGCCTCACGCAGGTCTTGGCATCCCACATTCGCACTGTTGATCCTGCTACTGCTGGTATTAATAACGACAATAATTGGAAAAAAAATAAACACCAGATAACTTCCAGATGCATCAGCCTGGATAAAAATGTAAGTCTGCCTTTGTATCTCCTTTCTATGAAATAATCAGAAAAG
>NC_051406.1:21722282-21722803 GCF_015228065.2 Penaeus monodon
AACTGGTGAGCTTGGAAGCATATGTAAATTGGCTTCATGTAAACTTATTTAGTTTATTTCACATATAACTTCTGTATGAGATATATAACCCCATTCAAACCCATAGATAAAGAAATGCATTAGAAATTTGATTGGTGAGCAAATCTTGATGCATTTCTGTATATCTGCCTGTCTGACACTGTAGGTGCTTATCTATTCAATCATGCCTGTAACAGTATAATTTTATTTTCCAACTAAAGCAGTATTTGCCTCATTTTCAAAATCCAGTTATTCAATATTCTTCTTGTTCTCTGACCTACCTTTTGTAATGACCTCTCTGATAACTTCAATGCGATTCTTCAAAGGCACTGCTTCCAAGAGGGGAGGAGTGGGCAGGCTGCAGCTAATGGCCTCTTTAAATTAGAATAAAACACAATCCATGTTATAGCCTTCTCAAAAATAAAATGAACAATGATCTTTATTAGCTTCTTCAAAAGATATTAGAGCTTCTTAAAAGTAGATGGGAAAAGTGAAAAGATATC
>NC_051406.1:21723242-21723308 GCF_015228065.2 Penaeus monodon
GTAACAAGAACAATATATCACACCCAAGATATTATTTAATGCTCAGTATTTAGCTTTACATAAATT
>NC_051406.1:21723331-21723428 GCF_015228065.2 Penaeus monodon
TACTGCAGTAATTTGCTCTCTTGCAATATTGAAAAGTATATTGATAAAACAATATTGATAAAACAATGTTTTTATTATCATAACAGTAGCAGTAGTA
>NC_051406.1:21723510-21723857 GCF_015228065.2 Penaeus monodon
ATCAATCATTACACCAACTCACCCTCTTGCACTGTCCTTAGGTTGATGTAGTAGGCATCACGGCCACCCCAACAGATGGCCATTCCCACAAGCAGAAGCCCCGTATTTTCCACCACCAGCCCTGCTACCTCCTTCTCCAGTGGCCGCTGGCTCCGTCGTGGGGTACGGCTCTGTCCTGTCACTTTCCAGCCTGAGCAGGTAGGAGTACATGTATCAGATAAATTTGCCATTTCTCAAGTTATTTTATAAATTTAACAACTCACAAGATGGGCTTTGTTTTAAAATGTGCATTGTGACACTTTTCAATATTTTCTTATTTCCCTGGCATGTTTAATCCTTTGTATATG
>NC_051406.1:21724254-21724593 GCF_015228065.2 Penaeus monodon
CACCAGAAAGCTATTCCTGCTCATCAATGTGTCTCCTGACCACAATGAATGAAACTTCAATTCTAAATCACAATGTTGGATCTCTTGTCTTTGCTTATGGTCTAACATAACCTCAACTCCAGCCAGTGTTTTTATTCTTTCTTTATCAATAAAAAATATTCTATAAGGCAAAAAACATTTTCTAAAAACCTATGTTTATCAAAATTATGCTCACGCAAATAATACACTGTTATGCCTAGCCTGCTGGGGAGGGGTTAACTAATACAGAGCCTCAGCTACTAACAATGAATGGTTATCTATTTGGAATATTAGAAAATCTTATGAATACTTCATATATAT
>NC_051406.1:21725078-21728507 GCF_015228065.2 Penaeus monodon
AAATACTTCTAATTTACATTAGCCAAAATGCACTCACACACTAACCTATTCCTCCTTTTGTCTGCTGGGATGGTGCCTTTTCACAAGCCAGGGCAATAGAGTAAGTCTTCTGCTCACTCCATTCATTTTTGAAACATTCAAAAAGTTTGCTATTGTTTACAACATTAATGATGCTCAGAGATCTTGTCACTGTTCCCCCACTGTCTAAAGGCCCTCCTTCATCCAAATATCTGTTGCCTACTGATTCCTGTTTCTTCCCATTTTCCTTCACAATATTAGATGGCCCAGCTGATGATGACATTTCAGAATCCTCAGGTTCTTGAAGTCTGTGGGTCTTATCTTCCATCTTACCCCTTTTGCCATCCTTCTTTTTATCTCCTGTACATTCCTTCTGACTCCTCCTCCTTGGTGCAGGGGAGACGGGGGTGGCAAAAAGGTCATCTGAGAGTCTCCCTTTGCCTGTCTGCTTAGAATCTGCAAGAACACTCTTCCTGCATTGAGACTTTTTATAGTGGCTATCCACCAAGCCATCTAGCAGTGCCTCTGTGCCTGGTGTCATGTTTAGTTCCCCGAATGTGTCTCCAAGACAATTCTTTTCCAGAACATTTGAAGACTCTTCATTTTCACCACTAGCCCCTGATGCAGCATATTCAGCGACTCCTTGTAAACCCATGTTTTCTTCCAACTCATCTCTGTTTGATGAAAGGTGTAGATAACTCTCAAATGCTTGGTCCAAGAAGGAATCAGAGAGTGTATCATCTCCTCTGTGGACATTTTCACCCAAATCCTCTTCCAGCACCTCACAAACATTTTGGTCAAATTCCCCAAATTCAAGATTTAGCACCTCATCTTCTGAAAGTGAAATATGAGCTGCATCGTGAGTCTCCCTCTGTTTAGTCAAAGACTTCTTTGAACTCGGCTCTACCTGAGGGATTATCTTAGGTGAGATATTTAGATAAGAACCATCTTTATTGGTGTTAAGATGACTCTCAACAATATTTCGTTTTGACTCTGGGGGAGCTTTGTTTTCTGTTTGACTCAAGTCAAACCCAAAATCAAGTTCTTCTGAGCATGCCTGGTACATTGGGGTTTCAATCTTTTGCTTCTTATTTACGGCATCCAAGGGTGTTTTTGTTGTCAAGATTGTATTACATGTTGTAAATTTTGCCTGATTTTGATTTCTAACACCTATGGATACAATTGTTTTCTTCTTCTTAATTAAATCATTTGAAAATAATACTGAAAAACACTCTTGCACTGCTCCCTCTCCTTTCTCATCTATCTCCATTTCTTCTTCATCTATGACCTGTTGCCTGTTGCTGTTGTAAGCTAATAGGATATCTTCCAAGTGTTCTTCAGGCTCATTGACATCAAAATCCTGGGAGCCCAATGTTCTGAAAAAATTGTCTTTCTGTGATTCTGAGAGGAGACCAATACTGTCATTAATTAGATGGCTTTCCACATTTGGCTGCTTCTCCTCCTCTAAGGTCTCTCTCTGATGTTTCTCTCCAGCACAGATTTTGTTCTCAAACTTTCCTGCATCCTCAGACACCTCACTAACATCACTTTCCCTAAAAAGGTCACTTTCATCCTTAAATGTATTGCCATTTTCTTCCATGGCCTGTGAATCATTGAAGCTTAAATTGGCTATTATTCCATCTAAAGAATCACTTATGGGAGTTGTGGCACATACAGCTAATGTAGTCTTGAGGCGTTCTACCACTGGTGTGCTGGTGTTCACATCAGTGCTCTTTCCCCTTCCACTCTCTCTATTGGTTTCCATATGCTTTTCATTAGCTATTCTAATCAGGGGTACTTTCCCAGTATCATCAACAACATTATTTATGGGTACACTTTTTGGTAATTTCTCAAGATCTACACAAACACTGGTAATATGAGCCTCCTTCTCTTTTGAAGGAACTCTTTGTCTGCGTTTTGGAGAGAAGAGGTTATCAGCTTTGTCCTCCTGGGATTCAGGAATACAGAAAGAATCACTCTTATCAACTGTCTGTTTTACATTTGCTTCTATCTCCTTTTGTCTAGGCTTGCTCTTACCAAACAGAAACCCTGCAATTGACGATGGCTTCTTTTTGGGATTCTTTGGCCCTTCAGCTCCATCAGTGGTTAATCTTACCCTCCCACTCTTAGCAGTTTCTCTATTTTCACTCTTCTCTACTGAATTCTTAACTTTGCTTATCTCTGTCCTCTTCATATCTTCTTGTGCTGCTTCTGCTTCATTATTTTGAACAGAGCCTCTTTTTTCCAATTCACTACAGCCTGTCACAAAGCTCTTTCCAGTCTCCTCTTGTGCTATTACTTCTGTCTTCTTCTCTCCCTTTCCCGTTTCCTGTACTGCACTATCAGCTGCTTCTTCTCCAACAGATCTCCTGTTCTTTATCCTTCCATTCAGGTCCTTCCTTTCACGTCTGTTAGTGCTGGTCTCAGATTCTAGTTGGTCTTGTGTGACCTCCCGTCTCTTCTCAACACTGTCATTTATCTTCGGGACTTTTAGAAATTTGCTAAAATGGATTTTCTCACCTGAATGAGAAATCTCCTTCTCCTTATGTGATAACTCTGTTATGATATCACTACTTACTGTACTGGGTTTATACTGATCATTTATTCCATCATTCTTGTGGACAATACTAGAATGATGGTTTGATTTTTCTCTACTATCTTTGGAATTATAAGTAGAAGTATGGCCTAAAGTCTCAAAATGAGAGGTCTTCTGTTCAGGTAAGTTATCACTACAGTTCATCCTATTTTGCTTTTCATTCAAGTCACCTACAAGTCTCTTCTTCATGTTTCTATTCAAGTTAAGGTCCATTTGCGGAGATTTTGACATTCTTCGCAGGACCCTTGTTGCTGGGGATATCCGTTTTTTCTTGCTCCTCCGCATGGGTGTCACAGATTCCTCTACACCACCTTCTACAATCCTTGAGGCTAGGGTATTTTTTCCAAGGACTGACTCAGACCTCAAGATAAGATTTGGGGAGATTGAATTTCGACTTTTTACACCTGACACACTGCGCCTGGTAGTGTCAGAGCCACCTTGTGATACAGTCATGTTCCTGCTAGGGGTTGTAAAAGTTTCAGTCTTCTGTGTCCAGTCAATGTTAGTAATACCAAGTTCTTTCTGCAAAGCAAAAAAGCATAAAAGTATTTTATACATCCTTTTATGACCTGAAGTAGAATACCTAATCTGCCATATGGATTCACTCACAAAATATGACATTACACAAGAACTGCAATCAATATATTTATACTGTATGATAAAAAAGCACCCTTAAGACCCTCATACCTGAACAAGCATCCTCGCTTCCTTGACAATGAGTACTGCTGCTTGAGCTTCTGTTAGTGGTTGTCCCGATGACAGCCAGATGGTGCCCCCTTTGCGGCATTCCTCCTCCCCCATTTTGTTGCTGGATA
>NC_051406.1:21728579-21728717 GCF_015228065.2 Penaeus monodon
CTGCTACATTTTGAAAAGCAAATGCAGTTCACTAAAAAGAAATAGGACTTAATAGAATAAATGTTCTTACTGTTCATTGATTCTGTCTATAAGAAGAATGAAAGGCAAAGAGTGAGAGAGCACTTTTTTCTTTCTTTT
>NC_051406.1:21730082-21730389 GCF_015228065.2 Penaeus monodon
CAAACAAAAGCAGCAACATGGCAACCCTGGTCACAAACCCACCTGTGAAATGGCGTTGCAGCTGTCAGGATGTCCTCCACCTCACGGGGCGTGGCATGGGCCACCCTAGCAACCGTCTCCAGCCCGGCATTGTAGAGGTCTCTGGCACGCTGCCCATTGAGGAGTGTCAGTCGCACAAGGTCACACAGCTCTCGCTGGATGCCAAAGTGAAGCCGGTCCTGGAACTGGGCAAGCAAGAGTTCCATGCTGTGCCAGCCGAGGCGATTGCAAAAGACTGTGACCATGCCTGGGTGAATCAATATGCATT
>NC_051406.1:21731125-21731850 GCF_015228065.2 Penaeus monodon
GAATTGGCAGAATTGGGTTAACAGACTCTATTTGCCCACACGTATCCATTATCATTTATGTTATGGATATGAACCTTTTATACGAATCTTTGACATAGTTCCTATTTAGTTGTATAATTTGTATTGCAGTATTACTAACAATATATTTAAGTTATCCCCCACAATGGGTTTTCTATGTACGCGTGTCCCCTACTGGCAGATTACTAACCTCCCATACAAGATTTTAAAGAAGCAGCATCTTACAAGAAGTCATTATAATTACCCTGATATAGAAGCCTACAGGAAAGCCCATGACAAAATTGGTGACCAAAATGGGATTACATCAAAGGATTTATTAGAGCAATGATTTATATATTTCAGGTCAATACATGACATAATTGTGACTTCATAATTGTGTGCAAACACAACAATTTATCTTTTAATAAATCATATTTATATGTCACCTCATGTTACATCTCACAATAATTAAGATCTTCACCCACAAATATCAACTACAGATTATTAACTTAAACAAATGGATAGATATCAATGTATTTCACAGAAAGCCCAAGAGCCCCAAGGAGGACAACACCTGAAAAGGAAAGCAATAGCTTACACATTAACATATGTACTGTAGCAGATATTTGTTGTAGAGGAATTGAAGAACTGATAAGAATAATTCTAACTGGTTCTCAAGATGACAATCTACTAACATATTTTGTTAATATTTTTGCATAAACACCAAG
>NC_051406.1:21731988-21732164 GCF_015228065.2 Penaeus monodon
ACCCACTCTCAAGAGCAAGCTCTGGCTGTACCTCTAAATCCCTCATACCACCAGTGTGCAATCTCTGCTGATCAGATGTTTTCTTAACATCATACCAATATGTCCACTGCACTTTAGAATATTAAGTGGGAAGTTGCCCCTAAATAGCAGTGACTGCTGCAGCATGTGCAATAAAG
>NC_051406.1:21732241-21732955 GCF_015228065.2 Penaeus monodon
TTCAAAATCTTGCAGAGGCACAGACATAGCCATTGCATTACCATATGAAGGAATAACCCAGGCCCTGGCACTGGGTAAACAATGTAATTGATCCATGAAGGAAAACCCAAAGCTGGCACTGGGAAAAAAAAATTTAAAACCTAAAAACCCAAATTTACGCACTTTTGCAAGATACAATTGGAACAAATTTCCCCCGGGGGAACATCTGCAAACTAATAACTAAAATGCTCATGAATTATTTGGGCAAAGAAATAATAAAAATCTCCATAATTCCTTTTGCAACGTTTTTAAAATATCAAACCTTCATAAATTTTCCCAAATAAATTTATTTTAAAACAAAATCATTCAATAAATAAACCCATACAAAAGGCATCCAAACCAAACGCTATCTTTAAAAATCTATTCATAATAAAACAAACAAATTCAAAGATAAAGTGAAACTGCAATTGTGTAAAACCCTCTTCAGACACCAATTCCCCTAAGCAAACTCTTGTTACTCAAGGCTGCTAAACAATTAAACAAATCCTTTAATATTAAACCTCTGAACATTCATTTGCAGGAACTAGCAAATAGAACATGAGGTGAGCTAGTAATAGCTAGCAGATGACTCAACAAAGGAATATAAAAAGTGTGTAGCCATTGCACATTCACCAACATTAACCTTTTTCCTTCAGGAAGTTTATCTTTTCTCTGTAAATATTAATATTTAGCAAC